>NW_025999932.1:37049005-37099187 GCF_001458135.2 Marmota marmota marmota
CGGGGCAGGCTTCGGAGGTGGTAGCGGGCTCCTAGCAAAGATGCTGGGACTTTCGCTTATGGCTCGGATTTTTGTTATTTACTCTTGCGACGTTGTCCTTCCTCGAGGGGGAGGGGTGTTCGGGGTGAGATGAAAGATGGGGCTGCGAGCTAGCGATTTCCTTCTCCTGACTATTTCCTTCTCTAAGTCGCACTCTTGTTAGAAGACTTTTTCCTTCTCCAGTCCTTGAAACATCCGAAGGGGGAAAAAGCAATCTGTGAAACCATGCTGGTATTCTCCGGAAAACTCTTTACCAGGGCAACTTAACGGTAATTTTGCAATCCCCACCTTTTCTTGGGAACTGAGGCGGAGGAGAGAGGGGTTGTTGGTCTTTCCCTTCACTGTTCCCCCCCCCTTATGTATTTGTTTTTATCAACCTCTAGTCGACAACTCTTAAATAAAGCAAGCCATTGACGGCTTTAACTTTATTAATATTTTAGAGATAATAACTTCTGTAAAAATTCTATTACATCTTGAATTCCTTTTCCACAATGAGGCACACTTAGATTAACCCTTTGCTTGTGTGATGTTTTGCGTGTGGGGCGCGCCGCACTGGGTTGCAAATATTCTGGAGATGATTTTTGTAGCAGCTATTCAGTTATTTGCAAAGAGGAATAAAACTTCCTGGGAACCGCAGGGTCACTTTAGGACCGCCAGCCTAAAGTTTTCCTCTTTGTAATTAATAGAACGATTGATTTCGTATATTTCAATGAAGACTAGGGACCCGCCCTCACTTAGAACCTTTCCCGATGGAGAATAGGATAGAGCAATGTGATGTTTTTCAAACTGTTAAACGGAGCTCCCCAAACACCCGACTTCTTATCCCCTGATTGGCTGGAAGGAAGCGGGACTGGGGGGTTTGAATATTGAACTCTGGATTATAATTCTCGACCTACTGAAAAATTATACTTTTAGTTGGAGAACCATGGAAATACTTACAAAACGTTAAAACGGGGAATTTAAATAAAAATTGGTGCTTAATATTTTCTTCTCCCATAAAGGCTTTCGGATGGCTCTGAAATGTATATGAAAAGTAAAACTGAAGAGGCTATTTTCGCAAAACTGAATTTCTGCTGACAGAAATTGCAAGACATATATTTGCCCCTGTTTTTTATTGGTTAAAAACTGAGTGAAGGATTTAGGTTTTTGTGGTGTTGGGGTTTTTTTTCTTTTGATAAAAAAGTTTCATGTTAAACTACTTGTAATTGTTGGATGCAGATGACGGGAGAATCGTTTCTTTTATTTTGATGAAAAAACTAATTTTTTTAAAATGCTACATGATCTTTTCCACATTTCCCATAAGAATTGGCTATATTTTTAAAACTTTTAACTTCTGTTTTAATATATATATGTTTAGCTAATCCAGCCATTGTAGAAGACTTAAATTTTTAATTTACAAGACATTAATGTTTCTTAGGTTAGATAATACAACAGGTAAGTATGTACAGGTGCGTATGTTATTGCATTCCATTGATAAATTCATTACAAAGAAATATATGCAGCAGTGTGGTTGTTTTTATTTGGTTGGTTTTCAGTTGATTTTGTTTAATGTTGCTGGAGGCAGCCATCAACATATTTCTATTTATTACCAAACTTGTCATTCCATTTAATTGCATCTTGATAAGAGTCTGTGTGGTTTTTCAAAGAAAAGCAATACACTCGCTGATAAACAGTTGTAGATGTTTTTAAAGAGAATTTAAAAAAATTTAACAGACATTTATATAATTTTATGAATAGTAGTTGAAATTTAGAGTTTGCATTTTCAAAATATGTATTGTTAGAAAATATTAAAATGAAAACATGACAAATCTCTGTAGGACTTTAAATATAATTTACATTAATAAGTGGTGTAGCTGAGTTTACTGATCATGCTATTAATAATTGTGATAACTGAATGCATCCATATTCATTACCTTTTTTCAAAGCTGTTTATTTTGGATCATTTCATGAAAATTTCATAAAAAGAATTAATTATCCTCTATAAAATTGGATTTAATGAAATTGTAGATGTCATTTCTGTTTTAAATATAATTATATCACCCAGGACTGGTAGGTTTTACTTTTTACTGCTTTTTTATTTTAATTTTCATTCAAATATTGTGACTGGTAGAGTGTTTTGGGGTGGGCGGAGGTTTTAAATTCCACCAGTCTGATTAAGTTTAGCCACTTAATTTTTTTAGTGATTTGGTTTATGGGATTTTGTTTATTTTGAGGATGATGAGTGAAAGATTGTTTTGTTTGGTTTTAAAATAAGTGATGGATTCTTTTCTTTAAAATACTTAAAGCTTTAGAACACACTAGTGCCTAACTAAAATTCACAGCCTTTGAAGTATTTTCCCTTCTTGTGATGTTAGATAAGAGGAAGATTTTAGTTTTAGATTTGTGAACATGTACGTATGAGTTCCAACTGGTATGTATTTTTAATGTTTATATGCAGTTATCCCTTTTCTCTATAAAAAGATAGTTCTGTATGTGTGCGTGTGCTATTGTAAGAAATACAAAAATCATTTGTTACCATAGGAAAAAATGATGGAAAATGGTACTGCTACAATAGCTCATCTTTTTTTCAATACTAGATTTACATACTGTGGGGAGAAGGGACCAAGAAAAGGTACCAGCCTTCCTGTTTCATTTATTTGCCATTTATATACTGTTTTTTTAAAAATTCAAGTAAAAGTCTAACTTTAGACTTTTTTTTTTTAATGCTGTTAATTTGTCTTCATTGTGTGTTTACAAAATGTAGCCTCAGGTATTTGTATGTAACACTACATGTTTTCTAATCAGATTAATATCAGTTTTAATGTTTATCAGGATTGACAAGTAAGGATGAAAATTGCAAAGTAGTTGTAATATTTTGGATCCCTTGTTTCTGTCATGTTTTGTGTATTATGTTTTGTTTTATGAAGTCTTGTGTATATTTTATTTATTTATTTATTTATTAGTATTTAGTAACTATTCATAATGTCACAAAATACTTCAATCCAAAAATATTGGTCAGTTGATTTTGGTTTACAAAAAGAAAAAAATTCCCCAGAGATATTAGGTATTTCTGATATATGACACATAAGCTTTCACCAATTACATTGTAAATTTGTCTCTAATTTTAAAATAGTACTGACCCAAAATGGCTCTTGCTTTTTTTTTTTTCTTTTGTTTAATGACATTTAATTCCCACATTGATTTCTTTTTAACCCCTTTTAGGAGAAACAGGTTATTGGTCTAATTATAACTAGAACATACATCTTAGAAAGAATTATCAAAATATAGATATAGTTTTGTCTTTTTTTTTTTTTTTAATTGAGCAAACTTAGGCTTGTGCTTTGCAACTAATTTTGGCCTATAAGTAGAACTAAAACTTACGACTCTTTAAAATTTTGTTGCCCCAAATCTCATAAGGCCAGAGGAAATCAGTAATAAAATACTACTGTATTTCAAATAAGTATTGAAAGTGAGATTGAGAATTTAATTTTAAGAAGTAACAGGTAACAGTATTAAATGAATTTTAAAGTGGTTGTCTTAATAAAAGTCACAACATTAATTTTAGAATATCATATTACTAATATTTGTGAATATATCACCTGATTGTTTGCTTGTATAAATGACGGTGGTAGGGGATATGGGAAGGGGCTAGGATTTTTTTTGTTTTTGTTTTTCCTGAATTAGAAATGATTTAAAGGCTCTTCCTTTTAGAAAAAGAAGTTTCAAACAATGGAATCAATATATTAAATACATACATACATATTGGAGTTTTATACTTAATTATTTCGTATTGAGTTATGAGAAATTTAATACACTTTTACTTAATCTGTCATTTGACTAAAGAATGTTTGCACTGAAAAGACTTATAGTTGTTTCTAAATATAAATAATAAGCTGTAATAGATTTGAATTTTACTATTTGAAGATTTTTTTTAATAATCACCTTTTTTTAATCACACACATTTGGTTCAAAATTTATCTTTATATCCAAACCTCTTTTGTTCCTTATTATCTAGTATTTTTTTGTTTCACTACTATTTAAAAACTTATATTACACTGTTTAAAATTTAACATTTAGGTTTTTATTATTTTCCTTCTATAATTTCTAAACTTAAGATACCTTAATTTTTAAGAGTACTCAAATATAGAAAACTATCTCTAATACTATGTAGAAATTGCCTCTTACTCATTAAGATTCAGAAAGGTGCAACAAAATCACAAACTACTTATATACATTGTTACATCTCATTTATACTTGGAAACATTAAAAACTATGTGATCTAGAAGTGGTCCATCTATTATAAATATTTGTTTATTTTTAAAATAAATTCTAAATTTCAATCTGTTAAAACTGTAATGTATTGAAATGTTTGGAAATGTTATTATTCGCTTAGGTTTGGCAAAAGACTAAAATTTAACATAATGGCACTTTCAATAATTATTAATACATTTGATGATTTGAGGGAAAAGGTAGTTAACTTTTGTCCCTATGTCTTAGTAATTTTTTAAATTGTGTGGATTTTGAGTTTTAGAAACACAAACTATATTTCTGATTTTATTCCTTAAAAAGTCTCCCTTTACCAGTCCTTCACAGATATCTATATACATAAACTCATTCACACCTCTTTGAAAGTGAATGCCCTAAAGAGAAATGAAAGCAGAAACATATTAATCTGACTTGTTTGAAGAGGCTTCAGATGATAAAGCATATCACAGGTGTTTATAATCAAGTTATTTCTGTTTTAAAAATATCATTTTCCTATTGGGACTTCTTTGAACATTGGCAGGATTGGGGTCATTTTGAAAACTTTACCTTTGTGTTCAGGGATCTGTTGTGGAACTGAAGGAAACAAATCTGTTCAATGTCTTCATGCTATAATACATGACATTTTTATTGCAGGTTTTGACCTTTAGGAGAGAGCCAATTCTGGAAAACAATCTAACTTCTTTGATTGAATACACACATAATGCTTTGGAACATGATAGGAGATTAAGGTATAATAACATATTTTAAAAGCATATAATTTTATATATTTGCAATGTAATTGGACTTGTCAATTGGTAACATTGAAACTTTGGGGTAAACTAAAATCAGTAAATAAAGAATTAAAAGAAATTATTGTGTGAAGTGACCCATATTAAGTTGTCTTGCTTATTAAAACTCCAGATTTTTTAATATAGATTATATTCTCATGGTATTGTATTAAGATCTAATTCTTTTATTTATTCCCAAGATAAGTATATATAATAACTTTTTTTCTAAAGAGTATTATTACAGTGTGTATAATAATTAAATATGTAGTAGACTTTTTTTATAAAATGGAGGGTTTAAGTCTAATGAAGTTTGGTGCTTGGCTTTTTTAACAGGTAGAGAGGTAGGTAGAGTCCACAAATTTAGATAAGATTAATGAGAATATTTTAAATAAGAGAATTTAAAATTTCCAAGTACTATCCTAATCAAAAGTATCAATTTGGCTGAAACTGAAAAACTCACTTTCTTAAGCAGAAACTAGTATCTTACTCATACTCTGATTATTAGTTGTTCATATAAAAAGTTGCAACCTCTTTAATAAAATTGTAGAATACCTAGACCTCCAATGACTTTTGTCTTAACCTCCAAAATACTTTATCCCAGAACCATTTTTCTGGCATATTTATTTTTTATTTTTACACTGTTAGTTGAAAAATTCATATAGTATTTAGCTAATGCAATTTTGTTATCTAAATGGTAACCTGGTATAGTGAAAATGAACTTACTGAACAGTTTTACTAAGTATTACTTGGTTAGTTCTTTTATATATATATATATTTTTTTTTTTATGCTATTTGCTAAATAGTTGCTAAAATACAACATACTACAATTTTTCTTTAAATTTTTTCATGTAAAAAGTATTTACTTTATACACTTCAGATACAAGAAATCCCAAAAGTTTGTTTTTATAAGAAAAAGTAATTTGGTCTTAGAGTAAGTTAATTATGATTATGATCATAGAACTGCTTCAAATTTAAACAGTGTAAAAATTTTAAAACATTCTCTGATGTGTTTAAGAAAGTTAGAACATTGTAATTCTTATCAAAATACCAAAAACTGAAATTTGATTTTTTGTATTATTAGATGTTAGAAAATTCAATGTGAATATTAACAGAATAAATAAAATGTCTCATTTTAATAGAAATCAGTTTAGAAGTTCTGGTACTTTTATATTGGTGGCATCATACTGTAAGGTGGTTGTTGGAGATAAATAAATAAAAAATAAAGAATGTCTTCATACCTTTGGTTTTAGAATATTATAAAGAAGCAGTTCATTTTTAATTGGACAAATAGAAATAAAATTTTCCCATCTCACTTAACCAGTGTTTTCCAGGTTAGAGAGAATAAAGATGAAACTGAAAAATATGTTTATCTGAGTATTTGAAAAAGATACCAGTTTAATTTGTTATTTTCAATCCATAATCTTTGACATGGCTTTAATGAGTTGCAGGAAAAGCAACAGTATATGAGTTTGTATTGTAGATAAAGATATAAATCACAGAGTTGTTCCTAATTTAAAGAATTTGAATTGTGATCTTTGAAAGTGTCAGAACTTATTATTTGGACACAACAATTCAGCATCATCATTATTCTCTCTACGGTTACATACTCTGTCTTATAAACTAATAAGCTTTTTAAACAATTTAATATTAAAAGCATCAATGTAGATATTAACCATTTTATTATATTTGGTTACTTTTCACAGGGTAAGGAACTTTAACCTAATTAGTAGTATGTGTTACTTTAGAAGGCAGTTAATAAAAATTGGCTTTTACTCTTATGTGTGAATGAGTCTCTCCTAACCACCCCTTTAAAACTTGGACTGTTGTGATTTGGCAAATCTGATTATCTAATTAAGCTTAGATGTAGTTCATTATGTCAGAATTTGGGTGAAGAAATTTATTGTGTTAATTTATTTTTTTTTTCAGTGACAGATTTGTATCTCATTTGTACAATATTTATTTAAACTTTTGGTTAAATGCCTAAGGAATTTAAATAAAATTCACTTTCAATAAAAAATTATTCATTGTAAAATACAGTTATACTGTCACTCTTTCTGTCTTACTGAAAAAGTTTTTTTAGAATATTTGAATAAACTAGATGTAATTTAATATATCTACAGATGAAGGAACTTGGAATTATTCATTATTTGTGATGTATAAATATAAAATATTTTAAGCAATTTGTCAATTACGATATTTTTCTTTGATAAAAGTTTTAGAATGTTGCTGAGGATTTGTGAAATAATAGATATAATTACCTTTTTTAGTTTAAAATTTTTTAAATGTTTATTGAACCAGTTTTGTATGTATTTTTGTGTGTTTTTGCAAATAACACCCGTAACCTATTTCTATTGTTTGTCTTCAAATAAGACCTAATGTATCAAAATTAATATTTTCTGATCAGCATTTTTTAAAAGGAAACATTTAATTAATGTGAGGGTTTTAAATTTTTATTCAATATCATTTTGAGGTAGAATTTCTGTTCTCATCACTACAAACTACATTTTTAAAATTACATTAGCATATTATTAAAGTTGGTTTTACTTTCTTATTTTTGTGGTTAGAATCACTTGGAGGAAACACTTGCAGTATCAGATGCGATTTCTGAAAATAACTCATTTCCATTTTTAAATAAATTTTAAGAAACTCTTTAGTTTTTGTTAGTTTTTTCTATTTACAACTTTTCATACTAAATAAATACATGCAGTTTTCTTGTTAGACTGTCATCTTCAGAAATATTTATATTTACTATTAACAATATTTCTTACCGAGCCAAGCAGAAAAAATACTTTTCAATTGTGATAAAAATGAAAGATTGAAGTTGGCTGTTGTTTTTTACAAAATATCTGAATTTAAAACATTGCTGTTCATACTTTTTTACTATTTAAATTTGCCAGCCAATTCTGTATAGATTTGTTTGTTTTATAATATTAATTGTCCAGATTTTTTTGACTTTATATTTTTCTGAATTAAAAATTGCTTACGGTGCTAAAAGATGACTCTCATTTAAACTTAAGTTTATATATAGGTCTATAAGTAGCATATTGTATTTAAAGGTAATTTAACAGAATAAATATTTCTATTTCTGTTTTTCATTATTTGTTGCTATGTACTTACCAAGTTTTTAGTTCTATATTACCCATTTAAAGTAGGTAAATTGCTTGTGGAAATTTTTTTTTTAATTGGGAATTTTTGTTAAATCTTTATGGCTAAACTTATTCTTTGCTAATAGTGTCTAAAATCAAATATATGGTGGTGATTAGATACGTGGTACCTAGAAGGGAGCTAGGGGCATTTTATAAGCAAAATATAATTTCATTTCTTGATTGAAGTTTGAACACTTTATTTCCTAGGGAATAGTTAGGGAAGGTACTCTCTTTATGCATTCACCCTGACAAATGGCTAAAAACTCTTTCAGAGAATTTGTTAATTGAGCAGTTAAATCTAAACTAAGGAGCTGAATATTATTATTTATTTTTTCCTTAGATATTATAAATTCTCTTTCTAACCAAAACATGAATTTTGTCTTTTCTTCACTTTCTATCTCTTTTTAAGGAAAAAAAATATATTTCTTAAAACAATTTGTCTAGTGCTATAAGCAAACTTGGTAAGTAGGTTTAGCCTGAACCAGTTTTTTTCTCTCTGTATTAGTTGCAATCAATTTTGTCAACTTGCTGCTTAAGCAGCAGAAGCAGCAACAGTGAACAAACAAGTATTACTACCACATCCCTTGTTCTTGTCTGTTCCAGCTGGGAGCAAGGGCTAGGAGATTGCTGCTGCCTGTCAGCTGTTCTACAGAATAGCATCAATATTCAGAAATGATCGTCAAAGAAGCCTGCACCCATCATTTTTTACAGGCCAGGTTGAAGGGCACAACTGTCTCTGTACCCATATATAATTTGTAGAATATATTCTTTGACAGAAAGATATTTTCTTCCCAGTGCCTCATAAAGAGAAGATGCTATAGTTCTTAGGCTATTAATTTTTACTATTTACTATGTGGGTTTAGTTCATTTTGTTTTAATTTAGATAATTTCATTTGTTTAGAATGGAATACTGACTTCTAGAAGTATATATAGTATGTTTCATGGTTTTCACTTTTAAACTGATATACTGGAAAAAATAATTAGTTGCTGATACCACAATTTAGGATAAAGAAAAGGAAAGTTGACTATGGCACACAAGGGTGTATCTTTCACTTTGGGGCCATATTCTGAGCCTGTGTTGTCTTTGTTTTATAGCATACTCTAAACAAGGTTGAATTCTTATTGATTTTGCTATAATTTAAAAAAAATCCTACATTACTTAATGTTGTAAATAACTAGATACAAGGCAGACCACAGGTGAAAACTTGTCTTATTTTTTCTCATTATTAAATTTTTCTATTTCTATTACAGGGTTTGCTATTTCTCATTATTACAATAATGTCATGCTATATTCTAAATCTTTTTTATTAAATCTAAATTTAATTTCAAATAATATAAAAAGGTGTTCTCAATTTTACAATTTGAATTTGTACAAAGTCACACCTTCCTTAACCTAAATATTAAAATATTTTTTCCTTTTTTATATCTAAATTGTTCCAATAGATTATAGTTGGAAGAAAATAAATATTGGACTTCTATTAAGGTTCTGATTTCACTTGTAAAATTGTTGGTAGGAAACTACAGGTAACATTTTGTCTTAGTGTAAAAGCCTAATGTCCCAATTTGAAGCCTGCCATGTGCAATAGAATTATTTTTTTAAAGTAACCATAATTTCTTCCTGGTCATCTTCATTAAAATCATTCCTGATCAGGGGCTGGGGCTGGGGCTAGGGCTTAGCGGTAGAGCGCTCGCCTAACATGTGCAAGGCACTGGGTTCAAGCCTCAGCACCACATAACAATAAATAAAATAAAGTTTTGGTTTTGTTTTTTAAATCATTCCTAATCATACCCACTCTTTTTTTTTTTTTTTTAATATTTATTTATTTATTTTTAGTTTTCGGCGGACACAACATCTTTGTTTGTATGTGGTGCTGAGGATCGAACCCGGGCCGCACGCATGCCAGGCGAGCGCGCTACCGCTTGAGCCACATCCCAGCCCCCCCTAATCATACCCACTCTTAATGTTTTCTTTTGCCAATAATAGTAAACTCAGAATATTATTTCTCTGGTATTAGTACCAAAAAACTTCTGTCAGGATGTGCTTATTTAACTGAAATAATTAATGAGCTCACAGTCTATTCTGGCACTGTGAAGTCAAGCATATTCAATCATAAATTGAGATTTTCTTTTTTTTTCCCTCCTGAGTTAGTGCTAGAGTAGCTTTTTTAAAATATGTCTATGTAACAGAGAACATATTAGTTACTATTGCCTACTTTTCACCAAAAAGTGAGTTATGTAATCCTTTATTTTGAAATACACCTTTTTTTTTCCCATTAGTTATACCTTAATGTGTGTGGACCACCTGTACCAGAATAACTTGAAATAAAGCATTTTTCCAGACCTGCTATATCAGAACCTCTGGCAGATCTGGGCTCAGGAATTTGTGGGTTTTACAAGCTTAAAGAGAGCTTTTTCTTCTTTTTAGGAGTATTACGTGAGAAACACTTCCCGAAATGAAAGGGGGAGGACTATCCACACCAATAAACCATTTACTTCTCTTGCATTTTTTCCTCTTTGGTCATTTTGGATCTGACTAAGCTCAGTATTTAATTAATAATCATTTTTGTAACAATAGTATTGGTATTTCCTCAATCATGAGGAAAAACACATTATCTGAGCCTTATTTTTTTGCAAGTGCCTCTGGCCAAATTTTAGTCTATTATATTTGTTTGGAATTTTTAGTATTCTTATGTAAGATATATATTAGATGAAGGAATTGATCACATAAAAGAATTTTTTAAATATTCATATAGATAGTAGCTGTTTTTCTTAAATGTACTGTCAAGTGTTGTAAATATATGAAAAGGAGAACTTTTCATATGCTATTGTGGAAGAATTTAATTATATCCTATAGTAAAGTTGAAAATACAGTAGACTTGAACTCAATACATTCCTAGATTCTCTAGATAAACTCAGACACATGGAAAAAGAAGAATCTTATTTATGTTTTATAAGAAAAAAATTTTTGAAACCAGTAAAAATACTAAGCAACAAGAGAATGGTAAATTATGACACAGTCTCATAGTGAACTATATAGCTATTAAAATTAGAGCTATGTGTATCATCATAGATAACCTTCTTACACAAACAAAAACTACTTTATGGAGAAGTTATATTCAGTATAACATTATTGATTGGTGCTAACCAACTCAGTGAGACCCTGTCTCTAAATAAGGTGTATTTCAAAAGAAAGGATTATAAAACTCACTTTTTGGTGAAAAGTAGGTAATAGTATCTTTTATATAAAAGATTAGACGTCCATATGACGCCATGTATATAAGCTTTTAAGGAGCAGAATTTGTAGTAATAGTACAAAAACATGCATAGGAGATATATCAAAATTAAGTTGGGCCAGGCATGATGGCTCACGCCTGTAATCCCAGCAGTTTTCAAGTTCAAAGCCAGCCTCTCAAAGACGAGGTGCTAACCAACTCGGTGAGACCCTGTTGTTAAATAAAATACAAAATAGGGCTGGTGATGTGGCTCAGTGGTAAAGGGCCCTTGAGTTCAATCCCCAGTACAAAAAAAAAAAAATCAAGTAGGGGTTACATCTTAGGAAACAATGGCAAGTAAATACACCATGGAAACAATTTCTTCTTATCATTACCCTTTCATTTACTCTTTGATCTAGGCAATTTAACAACTATATTTTCTTTAGTTTTACTCATAGCATCATAATATATTTTCAGTTTCCAGCTTACTTAAATAGAGTATAAATACAAAACTTCCTAGTTTTGTATTTATAGTCTACTTATATATTACATAACAATATAATTCTTGAATTGGCAATATATAGACTGTAGATTTTGCAAATATGTGTGTGAAATCTCAGGATATGATCATGCCTTAACTTAAAATACCTGCAATTATATGATCTCCTCCAGAAGCTCATCATGCTCTAAGTTAGACTTTGACTTTTAAACTTCTAAAAGGTAAAGTAATAAAAAAGCAAATTTTAAAAACTAATTACAGTGCATGGGATTGAAATAGAGAATGTTGCTGCTGGGTATTTATAATCTGATTTTTCTCTGATATAAGAAGATCAGAAAACAATGACTGTTAACCTCAGTTAAGTGTTCAGAAAACAATGACTGTCAACAATGTCAGTTAAATGTTCTAATTTCTGTGATCAAATTTTTAAAGTTTACTCTTATTTTTTTCCTAGGTTTAATAATGACAAAATGAAGACTACAATAAAACAGCTCCCTACTAGCCCAGGAATTCTTACCTTGTGAGTATTAATTCTGAGCCCATGTACCATTGCTATAAAAGTTAGTTTGGTATCATATTTAGGTTTGTTTCTGATCCTTTTTTTCTATTCATCCTAGAATGTTTACTTTTTACTCTCCCCCTTAGTCCTCTACACATTAAGGTTGATGTTAGTTTAATGTAATTTGGAGCAAGGATAATGCTGTTGCCTTGGGTAAGTTTTCTGTCATCTCTGAGAGTCACAATTTAAAATCTTTTCCCTTCAAAGGAATTTACAAATAAGTAATTTTTGTTTTTTTAATAACTTTATTTTATATATTTATTTTTATGTGGTGGTGGGGATCAACCCCCAGTGCCTCACATGTGCTAGGCAAGCGCTATATCACTGAGTCACAATCCCAGCCTTAAGTAGTGGTCTTTTTTATTGTCATTATCCAGGTTTATTGATCTTATGATTTTATAAATTGAGAGAATAGCCTCTTCACTTGAAATTTTTTTAAATTTGTTCTTACATTGCATTCAATTACACTTGAGACTTTTTTGTTCGGAGCTTTACATTTTGCTATTAAAACTTCAGGAAGGAGTAAACACCGGAAAGCAGTCCCTTTTTCTTCCTTTCATATATGCATTTGTACTCCTCTTTCTTAGAATAAGAAACATTTTTCTCCTGATTCATTTAATTTTTGAGAATTTATAAATTTTATAATTCTAACAGGCTAGCTAAAATCATATATCTAGAAAAACTCATAGATCAAAGTCATGTTAAATACACAGATGCTTACTTCCTAAAAGTATTTCATACCCTAAAATGAGTTACCAAAAAGATTCATTTCTATCCATTCCTTGAGCTAACTCTATCTCTAAAGAAATCTTAAACTGTTTCTGTTCTTGTTCCTGATGGTGTTGAGACATGGCCTTTTTAAATGAAAACTAGTGCTTCAGATGCTTCCCTTACATTATCTCACACATTGCATTGGTAGCTCGGATCACATGTTTGTTGGTAGGTAACCTTTTGGTCATAAAAGATTGGCCATTCGACTCATAAGTAGTGAGAGTTCTTGGGGGAGAAAGGGTCATTTAAATATGAAAATAGTTAATAATGGGCTAGTTTGCAAAGGTAGCCAAATGCCATAGGTCATTTTCTTTTCTAATTTTTTCCCTTCATATTTTTATCTCTGAAAAATTAGAATGGGAATATTCGCAAATCCCTAAAGAATTCTGTGTAAGCCAGGCTTGGGTTCATTAATTGGTCCCTTAGAAGCCAGTATAGCCTTTCTTCAACTTACCTCTTAGAAAAAGAAATATTTTTTATTGATATTGCGCTTATACTGTAGACTGGAGAAGAGTCCACTTTTCAAAAAGAGAGAAGCTGGATACAGTGGCACACACCTGTAATTCTAACAACTCATGAGTCTAAGGCAGGAGGATCACAAATTCAAGGCCAGCCTTAGCAACTTAGCAAGACCCTCAACAATTTAGCAAAACCCTGTCTCAAAAAATAAAAGTACTGCAAATATAGCTGTTGCAAAGCACCTCTGAATTCAATTTCCAGAATAAAAAAGAAAGAGGTATCATTTATCTTCTTGACTGACTTATAAGCACAGATGTCATATACTTTTTTAAAAAAATATTTTTTTTAGTTATAGATGCACACAATATCTTTATTTTATTTATTCTTATGTGGTGCTGAGGATCAAACCCAGTGCCTCATGCATGCAAGGCAAGCACTCTACCACTGAGCCACAAACCCAGCCCCCAGATGTCATTTTTTAACCCCATTTCATCTCCTTTATAAATTTCTAAGCAAACAGCCTGATTTGGCTCTTCTCCAACACTTTTAATATGTCATTTGCATTATTCATCATTGGAATGCTTTCTGTAGGTAGTATTCCTGGAATTCCACTAAATCATAGATTCTAAAATGATAATATTTCCAATTAAATAATACCCAGAAAAATAGGTCTATAATGATCATATGTTAAGTGTGTTTGTCTCCATTTCTCTTTTTAGTGTTTATTTTAATGGCATAGTTGCTTTTAGAGAGTGATTTTTTTTTTTAATATTTATTTTTTAGTTGTAGTTAGAAACAATACCTTTATTTATTTATTTTTTTTTATGTGGTACTGAGGATCGAACTCAGTGCCACACGTGTTAGGCGAGCGTTCTACCACTAAGCCACAACCAGTGATTTTTATAAATGAATGATTTTTATTTATTTGTGAAATTTGTGCCCAAAAAATGTGGCATAGTAGCATTCATATATTAAATACTGTCATAATTAAATAAGGATAATATATTGGATTCATTTTTTCCAAATTAAGTAAAGAGATGGTATATTTTTCAAGTGTGATTTTGGATGAAAGATTTAAAATTTTGATGGCTAACAAAAAACTCAGAAATAGTTTTACCTTTTCTTTTTCTTCACTTTTTCCATTTTGAACTATTTTTATTCTTTATATTGCATTTTTGGATACATAAATCTTAAAAAAAAAAAAGATCTTAAAGACATTGACTTTCATAAATAGGGAAACTAGAGATAAAGCAGAAAATCCACCAATCCACCATTCAATGTCATCATTGTTGGTAGTCCTATAAAGTACTAAGGATAAAGAAAAAGTACTTCTTAATTCAGGAGACATTAAATGTGCCTGCTCTCAAAAGCTATCTTAGTAAAAAGTGACAACTATTTCCCATGTAGGAAAATAGATAAGGTTTAGAAATGTTGTCAAGTTAGCAATAAAACATTAACATGTCATTAAAGCAGTCTAGAAAATACTATCAGTGGTTGAATTATATGTAGTATAAATGTAATAAGACTGACTAGAAGTACTGAAAAAAAATCAGAATGTTTTTATCAGTGGGGCAGTAAGTAATTGATGGTAGAGTAAGTGATATAAAATCTGTTTTTCTTTCAATAAAAATTTAATATGATTATCATGTACTAGACAACTGGAAATCTGTTTTTTAAAATATTTATTTTTTTAGTTGTAGTTGGACACAATATATTTTATTTATTTATTATTATGTGATGCTGAAGATTGAACCCAGGGCCTCGCATGTGCTAGGTGAGTGCTCTACTGCTGAGCCATAATCCCAGCCCCTGGAAATCTATTTTTAATTCATTTGTGTAGGAAATTTAGTCTTATATAAATCACTGTCTGCATCTCTCATGAGGAAATTTAATTATCGTGAATAATTTTTGTTTTAAGTGGGAATGTTTTCTGGGAGAAAGGTATGTGCCAAAAAGGAAAAAATAAATTGCTTATTTGGCAGTTAGATTAGTGGTGAAGGGTGTTCACAAGGATACCAGCTAATATCAGCATTTGGTAAAGAGGATGTCATATAAACCTGATAAGATTAATTACTTTTAATTTAGTAAATACATACAGGTCCTTAAAGTTAAATATTGTTCTCTAATTTATGAACATAGGAAAAGTTTACAGTATGCACTGTTTCTCATTGTTCTAATAACTGCTATTTTTAGGAATTAGTGCTTAATCAAATATCATGTGTTCTTTGTCCTCAAAACCTTATACGTTTGACATGTATATGTTTAGCAGAATGATTGAGTTAAATCTGAGCTTTTTGGTTTAGATCATAGCTATATTTCTGCTTTAAGCAAAATCAGAGCCATAAAATTTTGATTTTAGTGTAAAAATGAACTCTTTGTTTTCCCACTATGAACAATTTCTCAGTTTCTATATGAATTCAAAGTAAAGTAATAGGGAATTTCTTATTTATGAAGTTATTTTGGGTGTTTTCTTAGGAAAACTAAACAAGGCAGAATTTTATACCATAGACCTGATTTAAATAGAAACTTACATATGCAAATATAATAAACTCTAGTGAATAGGGATTTCAAGCTTTGTGCATACATACAGTAAGTCACCTGGACATTTGATGTAAACTTGTCCTTACCTACTATTCTGAAACTTGAGTTTTTAAATTTATCTCCATGTAAAAAAGAGAAATAAATTGATCAAGAAATTTAAATATATATTCATGTTTTAGAGGCCTGACTTGGCCTAAATTATCAGTTTCACTCTTCCTTTTATCTTTAGCAAATAAATTTATGCTTATTTTGGTTATTAAAATAAGCTTCTTTTTTTATTATTGTTAGTTGTTCAAAACATTACATAGCTCTTGACATCATTAAAACAAGTTTCTTTAAAATATCTTCTATGATAGTGAGATTATTTGTAGTTAATTAATGAAAATGAAGTTTTGAAATATTTAATAGTATTTACTACAAAGAATGCCATGATTTTCCAGTGACTAGTCAAATTACCACTAGTCAAATTTTAGAACCTACATTTAAAAGTTTAGGAGACATTAATATCAAAGACTATCTGGATTTCAATTTATTAATTTTTTTTCTTCAGTTTTTCATATCCTTTGGCTATTCAAGTTGATTCTTTATGCCACTGGTATTTGGTGCCTCACTATTTAGAATTTTAAATTGGCAGTTTACCCTCCATATCTTTAATAGGACAACTTAATAAAGTTCTTATGATGTGGAAATGTTACCCAAAGACCCAAATGTTAAATGAAGAATTGATGGCAAGCCTGTGGCACTGTTGGGAAATGATTGAACCTTTAAGAGGTGGGCCTACTGGAAAAAGTTGTGTTATTGGGGGCATGCCCTTCAAGAGAATATTGGAACCCTGATGCCTTCCTGTCTCCCTGAGTGTTTCTTGGCCACTATGAGGTGAACAAGCTTCCTCTTCCACATGTTCCCCCATGATATACTGTGCCGTTGTAGAGTCAACAGACCATGGATGGAAACCATTAAAAAAAAAATTTTTTTTTTTTCCTTTAAGTCTTAAGTATTTTATCATGGTAACAGAAAGCTAAATAATGCAAAAATAAACTGAAATTTTCTGAAAGTCAAATGTTTTTTTGTGGTGCTGGGGATCGAACCCAGGGCCTTGTGCATACAAGGCAAGCATTCTACCATCTGAGCTATATCTCCAACCCCTAACAGTCAATTTTACTCTAAATAGATCTTTACTTATTTTTAGCCATGAAATATTAAGAAAGCCATTATCTTTTATTTTTATTTATTAATTTATTTTAGTTGTCAATGGCCTTTGTTTTTTATTTATTTATATGTGGTGCTGAGGATGAAACTCAGGTCTCACACACGCTAAGCAAGTACTCCACCACTGAGCTACAACCCAGGCCCATAAATATACTTTAATATTATTGATTTTATTTATGTTGATGATAATTGATAGAAAATAAAATTATCATAACAGGGCAGGTTTCACCTTAGTGTAGAACTTCATTATTTAATCCCAGATAAATCTTCTAAAAATAGGTTTTATATCTTTTCTCTAGCCTGAACATACCCACCAGTTCCTTCCACTGGTTCTCATAAGCGTCAATTTTAGATTATATGTATCCTGTATATTCCACTTAAATTGGCTGCATTTTGTGTTATTCCTTTTAAAATATTGTTTATAAAACCAGGTCCAGTATATTCAGTTTGGCCAAAGTACAAAGTATGGTGCATCTCTTTTGAATCAGGTGCTTCGGTAACACAGCCTGATTGCACTGGTTTTTCTTTATCATTAACTTTGTTGCTTCATGTTGAACTGCTGCAGTCCACTAAAACACTTAAGTTTGTCAGAAATTTCAAATCATACTATAAAATCTAGATTTGGCAGACATTTAATAAACACATATATTCACTACTAGATATGCTTCTGTAAGTTTGTGATTGATTAAACAATCTAAATGACAGAGTTATGAAGTAGACATTAATTGCCCCAGTTTTCAGAAGAGGAACCAGAAGGTTTATATATTGAAATAACTTAACCAAGATAGGAATTCACAAGGGTGAATTCCATCATATGTCTTTTGGCTTGAGATTCACTGTTCTGAATTGCTGCCTCAATAAACTATGTCTGTTGCTTATTATATTGATAATAAGTTTTAAAATGTAGAAATTGACCAATGGTTCTAATATAGTCAGGATGATTATATAGTTTAGGCAGCATGTCTAAAATTTCTGAATGTTAAATCTAGTAATGCTTTATATAAACTATATGAGCTGATTCTAGAGCACTTATAAGAAAGAAAGTAAATATGTCTAAACAAAAGAATGTTAATGGAAACAAAATTAGAATTGTAAATTATTTACAGAGGGGTAAAAATATAATTTGTGTTTTACTATAATTGTATTAAATTCTGCTTTGTATTATAGAAAGAAAACTGAAAGTAAAGATTCTACTCAGGTCTATATTCAAGTTGACTTCTAAAGACAATTATCTTGGTGTCTCACCTTTCAAAATGAATTTTTTTTTCACAATAGCATTGGAATGGAAAGTTGAGCTATATCAAAATCCAGTAAATAATAATTAACTGTTCACAGCCTAGAATGTAAACCACAAGACTTGAAACTATGACTGTTATATTAAGATAAAGACCAAGAACTGAATGGTATTGTTTTCTTTTTGTTTTTCTTTTTTCTTAGTAGCTCTTTCCTTTGGTTCTACATCTAATCATTAGGACTCTTTCCATAGCTTTTCTTTTAATCAGTAAACTCAAAAGCAGAGATTTTAAGGAATAGAGGCACAGTATTTCCAGTGGACTAAGATACAGAAATAGAGAAATGACATGGACCACACCAGGAAACAACTGGCCATATACTAGTTCAGTTACTTACCCAACATAGTAATACCGAGAACAACTGTCTATATTCAAAATTTATTAGCTAATAGACAATTCAGCATCAGCTAGAAAAGTTGAGGTGAAAATCCACTGGGAAAAAAATAGACAAATTGTCCTTAAAAGTAGGTGTAAATGGAAAGCGAGCTGTAATCCCAGTGGTTCAGGAAGCTGAGGCAGGAGGTTTTCAAGTTCCAAGCCAGCCTCATCAATTTAGTGAGACCCTGTCTCAAAAGATTAAAAGGACTGGGGGGATGTGGGTCAGTGGTTAAGCTCCCTGGGGTTTAATCCCTGGTAACAACAATAACAAAAAGAAACAATGGAAATGGGAGTAGTGAATACTTTAGCCTCCAGCAGTAGCTTTAGTGAAGAGTCAAAGATCTGGTAAGTATATTCAGTTTAGAGGGGAAAAGAATTAGAAAATAATTTTGTTCCTGCTGGGGTTGTGGCTCAGTGGTAGAGCACTTGCCTGCCATGTAAGAGGCACTGAGTTCGAATCTCAGCACCACATACAAATATGTAAAATAAAGGTCCATCAACAATTTTTTAAAAATCATTATTTAAAAAATAATAATTTTGTTGTATAAACACCTCAGTTCTTCAGGGGTAGCTTTGACAAATCACAAACTGAAAGAGGATAATAACTGCAACCAAATGATCACTGATTTATTTCTTCCAATTTCATTCTTACCTAGTGACCAGGATGACCATGCTTAATCAATCTTTTGTCCTCTCATAAATATTTCATTAACTTCTCATTAATATAGGGACCTTTTTTCTTAAACATATAACCACCATACTTGTCAACACACTCACATATTAAGCCCTTATTTAAATATCCAGTTCCTGTTAAAATTTCTGATTGTTTCAGAAAGGTCTACATACTGTATTTGGTTGTCATATTTCTTAAAAGAGAGCCTTTAACTAGAATGGTAGTGTGTTTCCATTGGAAAGAAATAGGAAATAATAGATAGATCCTAGTATAGACATTAATACTCAGAAAAGTAGAGACTCTACTAAGGAAGTTTATTAACTAAACATAGGAAGTCTAGTTGAAATGTGATTGTAGGTATAAGGTACTTAGGCCTAATTTTAAGGTGTAAAATTAAAAACAGCAAAGAAATAGATGAATTGAGATTGCAAATAATCAATTGGTTTTACTGGATGATTGATTACAAGAGAGTTGGTAATGCAGTGTAATATTCCAGATTCATGGGCTGGAGCCACAGTTCCAAAAAAAAAAAAAAAAAAAATTGCTGTGAGAGCAAACTGCAGACCCAAAGTGGGCTCGGGATCCTAAAGACCACCCAATCTTTGAGATCTGTCAAGAACAACTGCTCAAGAAACAAGCATCAGTTTATTTGGGACATTGAGATTGAGATAAGAGAGGTAAACATACAGGATGGGCCACTGAGTAGCCCACCATTATCTCCAGAAGGAACTGCAATTTTTTATTTTATTTTTTTCCTGGTACCAGGACCTCAGGGCCAGTGACCACTGAGCCACATCCCCAGCCCTATTTGTATTTTATTTAGAGACAGAGTCTCCCTGTGTTGTTTAGTGCCTCATCATTGCCAGGCTGGCTTTGAACTCTTGATCCTCCAGCCTCAGCTTCCCAGAGCTGTTGGGATTACAGGCGTGCACCACTACGCCTGACAAGATTAATTCTGGCTCTTTTTTTGTTTATTTTTTGTGGCACTGGGATTGAATCCAGGGCCTTGTGCATGCGAGGCAAACACTCTACCAACTGATTATATCTCTAGCCGGATGGCAAATTTTTTATATAACCAGGGGTTTATAACTGGTTTGAAATTAGCTGAATTTGGAAACCCTCCTCTAAAATCAGGGAGATACAGATGTTGGCCCCAGAAAGTCCCACTCTCTTTTGATTTGATTAGGAAGACTCCAGGGACTAGGAAGGAGCCCAAACCTGTGAAATTCTTTCTTCCTTAGTCCTTGAATCTTTGGATGGTGTAAAGGTCACAAAATGCCCGCCTTCAGGGGATTTGTGGTGTTCTTACTGACTAGGAAGAGTCTTCTGGCCTGCATTTCTCCTGCAGATAATAGGTTGTTTTCTGAAAATGTAACAAATCCTATTGATTTAAGCCAGGACAAGTTCACAGTGGTCCCAAGTAAATTACTTTTCAAAGGCAAGCATGGGGAAAGGGTTCAGCACAATAGGCCCATACTATATAAAATTATACTTTTAACCTCACTTTCCCGCAGCTCATATCTGTCTGTTACCTATCAATTGACACAGGGTAAACACTGAGAATAATGGGTACATATTCATAATTAGAATACAGAAGAGCAAAAGACAAAACGTATTTAAGGAAAAAAATGTGTGGCTAATAGCACTAATAGCACATTATATTTTTATGATGCATTTCTTGATTGATATGGTATATTTGTAATTTAGACAAGTCTAGGGAGTAGAGTCACCAAAACTTTTAGAAATATATGAAATGTTTGACTTCTAATTAGTTTAACTTTGTACGTAAGGAAAACAACATTTAGGGGGCATATATCTAACCTCACTTTCTGAAGTAGATTGTTTTGGTTGAAATCTACTTCATAGATACTTGTTAAATAATTGTTCACCCATTCATTTTTCCATCAGAAGAAATCAAAGGAAATGTAGAAACAGTATAAACTTTCAATCACATCAAAATTGGGGAGAGGGCCACTGGTGTTTGAGCCTTAGGCTTTATACATGCTTAGAAAATACTCTGAACCACATCCCCAGCTAAAATAAACCTTAAATCCACTTAAATTCAAAAACTTGGTTTTTAAGATTATAAACTGTATTCTTGGATCATATATGAATACTGTTTTATTGCATGTCTGATCTTGACACTAAGTTTTAAAGGAATCTTCTCTTATTAAATGTAGTCTGTGTTTTTAAGTAATTATATCCAAGAAGCAAAAGTAAAGCAAAAACAAATTTTAATCGGCCTTCTGTAAATTTTATTTACTTGGATATTTACTAAAGCTTTGAATTTTGTAATAGGGTAATGAAATAAAATGCCTTGATAGTTAAAATTGTCATAGTTTAATTAGACCTCAAAATAGTATTAGCATATGGATATCCATGTGCCATAGAAACAGTCTAAACTTGATTCAAAAGAAATGTTAATTTACTAAAGTGGCCCCTTCTTGAAGTCATAGAATAAGATCAACTTTGATAGCTGGTAGATAGAAAATAATTGGAAAGGAAAAAGCAAACCTTAACCACTCTAGGAGATTATTGTTGCTGTTGAGCAAAAAGAAAGAGATATGTACCTTCTCTGTTTACCTGGAATTCTTTCACTGAATCTTTCAATGTGCTCTTACGTTTAAATAAAAAATTTTCATATTTTCTTTCATATTTTCTTGTGGGAATAATTCTAGTAATATAAATTTATCAGGCTTTCAACTTAGAATCTGTTTCAGATTTAAAATAGAAGGATTAAAACTGGGAAATCTTCTTAAGGTTGTTTACTAAAACATTAAAGATAAAATTGCAATATTGTCACAGAAAGTAATGCTAACAGAAATTACAACATGTTTCTCTTGGAAATTATCCATTAAACAGGAAAATTAGCCAGGCAATGCAGTGCACGCCTGAAATCCCAGCAGCTTGGGGAGCCTGAAGCCAGGAGGAAGGCAAATTCAAAGCCCTCAGCAACTTTCTGAGACCCTGTCTCAAAATATAGAATAAAAAGGGATGGGAGTGTGGCCCAGTTGTTGAGCAACCCTGGGTTCAGTCTCTGGTACCAAGAAGGAAAGGAAAATTAAAGATGCAGGAAAGAATTAAAAGAAATATCCTTAAGTAAGTGGGGAAAAGTCTGATAATCAAGGGAAGGGATTTGTCTTAGGAACAGTGATGGTTTATCCATAATGGAAGAGTTATATGGGCATAGATACATGTAGATAAATTTAGGCCAAGTTCTCTTCTGATGGCTTCTGTTTTTTGTAAGGATAAAAGGAGGGAATATTAGGAGCTGGGGTTGTGGCTCAGTGGTAGAGCACTTGCCTAGCATGTGTGAGGCACTGGGTTTGATTCTCAGCACTACATATAAATAAATAAAATAAAGATCCATTGACAACTAAAAAATATTTTTACAAAATCGGGGGAGCGGGTATTGGAAGTTTGAAGAGGGAAAGAAAACAGCTGTCTTGTATTTTTCTAGGAAAATGATAGAATGAATGAACCAAGATCACCAGACAGCTCTTGAACCAATTTTAGGTATAAAAAGTAATTATAAAGTTAAATTTTCTTCATTCACAGTTGACATGATCTTATGTTTAGAAAACCCTTAAGATTCCTCACACACAAAAAAACTTAACTGATGGCCAAATTTGGCAAATTTGTAAGGTACAAAATCACCACAGAAATCAGTTGCATTTCTAAACACTTAACAGTGAACAATGTAAAATTGAAGTTAGGAGAACAATTCCATTTACAGAGCTTTAAAAAGAATAAAATACTTAGAATAAACTTAGCCAAGGAAGTGAAAGAATTGTACATAGCAAACTATAAAATATTGCTGAAAGAAATTAAGGCAAATAAATGGAAAGACATCCCATTTTAATGAATTGGAAGACTTAGCATTAAGATAATAATCCAACTGAAAGTGATCTACAGATTCAATGCAGTCTTTGTCAAAATCCCAACAGTTTGTTACAGAAATAGGAAAATCCAACTTAAGATTTATATGGAATCTCAAGGAACACCAAATAACCAAAACAATCTTGAAAAAGAACAGAATTGGAGGTTTCACACTACCCGATTTAAAAACAAAAGCTATGGAAATCAAAACAGTGTGGTATTGGCATAAAGATATCTAGACCAATGGAAATAGAGTTGAGAGCCCAGAATAAATCCTAGCATATATGTTCAAATGATTTTCAACAAAAGTGCCAAGAGATGCCAAAAGTCCCTATTCAGTGAGGAAAGGACCATCTTTTCAACAACTGGGATTAGGAAAACTGGATATCCACAAAGAAAAGAATTAAAATTACATTCTTAAATTATACCATATACAAAAACTAATTCTGAATGGTCCAAGACCTAAAATATAAGATCTGAAACTGTGAGACTCACACAAAAACAAGGAAAAAATACACACATACTCCCAGCATCTTCGTGTCATGGCATTTCTCCTTGACCTGGACCCTTTGGCTATATCCATTTTCCTAGAACCTCTAAACTGGAGGAAGAAATATCCTCTCCTTATTTTGAGAAAATGTCCCAGTTTACTGACATCAAGGGTGGCCCAGAGTTTTAGGGATTATCCACTTCTTGCTCCACCTTCCAGCCTGGAACATTTAAATCACCCTGCAGGGAAAGTCCTTCCCAGACAGTGTTTCTGGATAAGCTCCAACTCTCCAGAACCAGTCTCTCATATCTGTAATGGACTACTGAGCATGGGTATCTGTAACCAACAGGCCTATGGGAAAGCTGCTTAAGCCATTCCCCACAGGAAATGGCCCACCCTCCAGGGGAAAATGTACAAATTTAGGGGTTACTTCCAATGGTAATGATATAGGATTATAGATATTTTATGTACTCTCCACAGATGGAGGTGTTCAAAGAGCTCTGAAACAGCCAGGGATAACTTGAAAGAAAGTTGAAAGATTTCCAGTGATTTTTATTTTTATTTATTTATTTTGTTTATTGAGACCATCTCACAAGGTTAGCCAACACTGAGAGGAGACTGTATTTTGGTAAACTAGTNTTTTTTTTTTTTTTTTTTTTTTTTTTTTTTTTTTTTTAAGGGGAGAAGGAAACAGCTTCAAGCTTCAGACTTGGCAGTTATTTCTTGGAAATGATACCAAAAACACAGGCAACAACAAAAAATAGATTTTACTTTTGTTTATCAAAAGATATTGTCAACACACTGAAAAGGCAGTCCACAGATTAGGAGAAATATTTGCAAATTATGTATCTGATAAGAGGTTCATGTTCAAAATATATAAAGAAGCAACAACAACAAAAGCATGATAAATTGGCAAAGGAATTAAATAGACATTTCTCTAAATAAGACACATAAATGACCAATAAAGGCAAGATGCTTAGCATCACTAATCATTAGGGAAATTCATATCAAAACAACAAATACATAACTACTCCACTCCCAATTTAGTATAGCTATTATCAGAAAAAGTAAATGTTGGCAAGAATGTATAGAAATTGGAAATCTTAATAAAACTGGTGGGAATGTAGAAGAGTGTAGCCACCATGGAAGACAGTACAGTAATTCCTAAAAATATTAAAAACAGAATGAACATATGACCCAGCAATTTCATTTTTGGGTATGTACCAAAGGAATACTTTATTCATAGCATGATTCACAATAGCCAAGAGATAGAAACAGCCTAAATGTCTTATCGGATGAATGGACAAACAATATAGCATATACATAAAATGGAATGCTATAAAAAGGAAAGATTCTGATACATGCTTCAACATAGATGAACCTTGAAAAAGTTATATGAAGTATAAAATCCCACATATAAAAGGACAAATACTATATTCCAATTATATGAAATACTTAGAATAGTCAAATTCATAGAGATAGGAGTAGAATGAAGATTTCTTGGGGCTAAGAGTCAGGAGTGATGGACAGTTAGTGTTTAATGGACATAGTATTGGGGAATATGAAAAAGTTTTGGAGATGGAGGGTGACAGTGACTGCACAGTAATGTAATTGTTTTTTTTTTTGTTTGTTTGGTTTGGGTGGGAGGTAACAGGGATTGAACCCAGGGGCACTTAACCACTGAGCCACATTTCCAGTCCTTTTTATTTTGAGACAGGGTCTTGCTAAGTTTTTTAGGGCCTCAGTCTCCTGAGCCACTGGGATTACAGGCATATGCCACCCACATCTGGCATGAGTGTTCTTAATGCCACAGAATTATGCAAATTTTTTTTAGTTGTAAATGAACACAATACCTTTATTTTATTTATTTATTTTTATGTGGTGCTGAGGATCGAACCCAGTACCTTATATGTGTGAGACAAGCACTCTGCCACTGAGCCACAATCCCAGCCCCAGAATCATGTACCTTTAAATAGTTAAATTGGTAACTTTGATGTGTATTTAACCACAGTTTTAAAAAGTAGTGAGAACATTCTTCCGGTGAAATATTTTTTAAAGCTTATAAAACATTGACATTAACATGAACATTTATATTTATTTCTTTCAATTTTGGTGCTTTTGGGTTAATTGAATATATATGGAATATGGACTTTGCACACACGCAAAAAAGAATTGGAATTAAAATGACCCAATTGATTCTTGATTTTTGAGTGATCATTTAATGTATATATATACTGTATGGAGACAAAAAGCAGTCTCTTGTCTTGAAGAACAATTTTTCACTTATTTCATGATTTTGTGCCTTATACTTTAATAAATGACTTTAAACTCTTTTTCTTGTTGGGTTTTTGTTGTTTTTATCCTGGGAGTTGAACCCAGAGATGCTTTACCATTGAGCCACATCCCTATCCCTTTTATTTTATTTATTTGTTTGTTTATTGAGACCATCTCACAAGGTTAGCCAACACTGAGAGGAGACTGTATTTTGGTAAACTAGTATAACCAACTAGGGCAGTGCCTGGCACATGGTAGATATTCAATAAAATATTTGTTTAATGAAAAAAAGTTATGTATACATAATATTTGAAAATATGTTTAAATTTTTATCTGGAAAATGGGTATGAGGGAAGCATAAATTTCCTTTATGTGATTGATAAATGTAAATATTTGTTGCAAATCTTGGGAATAGATGTATTTTGGTTATATTTTTTAAATGTACAGAAACTTGAGACAAAAATAGAAATATGTGAAGCACTAGTTTCTTAGTTATGGGATTAGTTAGATTTACTTTTTTGACAATGAGGAAAATACAAAACATGGAATTTTTGACAGTGCTTTGTAAAAAGAACTAAATATTATAATGGAGGGACAAATCACTGCTGTGGTTGTACACATAAACCTTATTCTGTAATAGAAATAGTGTAGCTTTACAAGCATAGTCATTTTAAAGAGAAAATTGAGGGGAAAATGGTTATTGAGGCTTGAGATAGTGATGGTTTTTTGGTATCTTTAGAGAAGTAATTCTTAGATCTAAGTGGAAACTCTTTGGGCATATGCTTCCTTGCCTGGTGAATGGAGTAGAGATAGGTAAGGCATAGGTAGCAACAGCTACAGTATTTCTTGTTTCATATCTCCTTTCTGGATACCAAGTTAATACATCTCCAAGGCTTCATATTTTAGGTGATCATTATATCAAATGATATATAACTCAGAATAATTATTTTAATATGGCAATAAATATTGAGAATTAATATTTAACATTTTTTAAAACTAATGTTAAGGGAGAATTTGATTTATTTGGGGCTTTGTATATTTTTACTGTATTTAGTATTAGGTATTTTATGTGACTCCTGGCCTTTTTCTTTGGAAGTGAATTTGTATTTTTCTAGCTTAAGTTTATTGAAACTGAGCTCTTTGCATGTCATTTCATGTTTTTCTCTTGACATGAAGTCTTATCTACCCTGATAAACATGTCTTTTGAAAGATATACTACAAGGAACAAAATGCTATTTGTAAATTCTGCTCTTATCAAGGTGAAGATCAATTTTTACAAATTAACTGTTTGGCTTATAAAAGGAAAAAATAGGAGCCAGGGTGACTCATGCCTATAATCCCAGAGAATTGGGAGACTGAAAAAAAGGACTGCAAGTCTAAGCCAGTCTCAACAATTTAGAGAGTCCTTAAGCAACTTAGCAAGACCCTGTCTCAAAATAAAAAACTGGCTGGGGATGTGACTCAGTTGTTAAGTGCCCTTGGCCAGTACCGAAAAAAAAGAACTTAATATATAGAATACATTGAGAAGTTTTACTGAATGTTTACCTGTATTTCCTTATTAAGTTGGCACAGTTAAAAAAGAAAATCCATTTCTTTTTCTATTATCATCTTTGTGTTTCCTATTACAGCACTGTGTTGGGCATATAGAAGGATTTTATTGAAATTTTGATGTAGAAATAAACTTTATTCTACTTAAAAGCTTTTAAAAACAACTAATTATGCACATAATACAAATGTTTTATTCTTTAAACATGGATTTTTAAAATGTATTCTCTTCTAAAAGGATTCTTTTTTTTTTATTCTTTAGGTGCTAATGTGTGGTTTTTGTTTTTGTCTTAAAAAAAAAAAAAAAACCTTGGAGTAAAGTAGCAGCACATAATGGTTTGTGGATTTTGAAAAGGTGCAGGCCATATTGTGCTGCCTCAAAAATACAAGGATCTGATCTTCCGAAGAAAATATATTTCTTTCTATTTATAGCTCTTATGACAGTAATGTCAACAGTGCCTTAGCAGCACGTAAATATTGGCGTTAAGATTCTAAAATTATCTCCAGTATTAACTGTGCTGCTGAAGTAAGGTTGGCCATACTCTACAATTGTGTTTTTTTTTTTATAGTTTTAGTGATAATGTTTTCATTATTGATAATATTGATTAATGTGATTCTGTAAAAATATTAATAACTTTCTACATGCATTAATTCTATTAAAATAGTATACTATTGACCCTTAGTATCCATTAGGAATTGGATCCAGGACCCCTGTGAATACCAAAATCTGCAGATGCTCAATTATTTTATATAAAATAGTACAGTATCTTGCATATAATCTGTGCATATTCCCCTGTATACTTTAAATCATCTCTATATTACTTAAAATACCTAATGCAGTGTATATGTAAATAGTTTTATTGTCTAGGGAATGACAAGAGACGAAGAGAAAAATTCATGCAGATATATTATTTCCCCAAAATATTTTTAATCCATGGTTGGTTGAATCCACAGATGCAGACCCCACAGACAAGGAATGCAGGCTTTAGTTGCAATTTAATAATTGTGTTAAATGGCATCAGTAGTTTCCTGAGGGCTAAGGGTTTGGCTTGTAGGCATGGACCTGGGTTTGAACCCTGGTACTGGGGGAAAAAAAAATTCTTTCAAAAGAGTTTAAGCAGTGCTGGGCATAGTGGCACATCTATAATCCCAGTAGTTTGGGAGGCTGGAGGATCGTGGGTTCAAAGTCAGCCTCATTAATTTAGTGAGGCCCTGTCTCTAAATAAAACATTAAAAACGGATGGAGATGTGGCTCAGTAGTTAAGCACCCCTGAGTTCAATCCCTGGTACCAATAAATAAATAAAGCTTTAGGGAGCATCAGAGAAATTTTTTTTGATGGACATAAGATAGGCCAAATATTGTTTTTTCCCTTGATTAAAAATTATGTTAGCTATTTGCTTATCTCACAAATAAAGTTTATTGGACTAGGGATATAGCTCAGG
The DNA here is from genome assembly GCF_001458135.2 of Marmota marmota marmota. Taxonomy (NCBI): domain Eukaryota; kingdom Metazoa; phylum Chordata; class Mammalia; order Rodentia; family Sciuridae; genus Marmota; species Marmota marmota. The sequence goes on from NW_025999932.1 coordinate 37,078,427, forward strand.
GGTAGAAGTCTTGCTTGGCATAATCAACAGCCCGGTATTCAGTCCCCAGTATCAAATACACACACACACACACACACACCCCTAAAATAAGTTTTAGTAATGCTTCTAAATATTTCATTATTAATTTGAAGGGGGAAAAACATCAAAAATGTAAACTAAATTCCTGAACATTTAAGTTTCAAAATGCACTAATCATAACTTGAAAGGTAGGAACAACCTTATAGATGCTATCAGTCTATTCATTGGGTAGCTAAGGAAACAAATTAATTAGCAGCAGATGACAGATTAGAATTCAAATCCATGTCTTTAACTTTATAATAGACGACTGTTTTTTCTTGTTTTTACTAAAATGTTTTCTTAAATCCTTAGCTGAAGATTTTTGACGAGTTGAAAATGTGAAGATCTTCTGTACATTTTTATATCCAATATTTAACTTCAGAGTAAGACCAAATTGTAATTTAGTTATTAATTTATAACTGTGTAAATAAGTCAAAATACTATAATTAAGATTTAAAGGAAAATACTCTTTACCTTATATTTCTGTTTGTTATATTTGAAGTCATTTAAAAATGATGTTTAGTATAATTCAAGTAACTATGCAATGTATCATAATTCTGTGTTTTTTCTTCAAGGAACATTTTACCCTTTCCATTTTAACCAGACAATAAATATACAATAAAAGCAGTTCTTAGTGAATTACTTCCAATAATAATTATCTATTTTTAAAATCCTAAAAGTATTTCAGGTTTTGAGGAATTGTAGTCAATGAGTAAAATCCTTCTGTTTTCATTCTAATTTGAAGGCAAAGTCTTTAAGACAAAACTCTCATCTTTAAGACAAATTTTGCCTTTTTTTCCTTCTGTTATTATAGTTATAAGTGTTTTTAAGCCACTGAGTAGCATTACTAATAATATGCACATGTTAGCCATACTTGGATTTGCAAGATTATACTTTATCTGTAAGTTCATGTATATATTTGTTTAGAAGTTGACATTTTAAATCAAAAATTTCTTTTCCTTTTGCAGGTGGATATTACTATCCCTTCCTCATGGAAAATGTTTTATTCTAAGTGTTGTTTCTCATTGAGTATTATCAAAAAGGAAAAAAATTATTGTCCTAAATTTTTGAGATAGATTTGGCAATAGTAAGTATTTAGATATATCACATATCTGAGAGAAGAAGTAAGAGATCATCAGTATATTCCTATCTACTAAAAAGTTTTATTTTCTTACTTTTATCAAAGGATTTTTTTTTTATAACTTGTTACTAATAGCTTGAACCCTTTTAATGCAGAACTAACTCCCTCACCAGCACTAAGGTTCTCACCTTGTTTATTTTATAAAATATAATCCAGATATTTCTATTCTTTCTCTTTTTTTCCCTTTTCCTCTTTTTACTTTTTTACATTGTTCATAATCAAGCCCAGTGCCTCATACTAGGCAAACACACTACCACTCAGCTACAATCCAGCCCTCTAATATTTTTTGAGGCTGTATGCAATGAAAAATATTTTGATAAAATGAATGTTTAAATCTTTTAAGTTATGATTACTGTGTAAGATGACTACTTAGTTGCTGGTTTTTATTTTTATTGTGCTGAAATTAAATGCAACATTTATAATTTTTACTTGGGTTTATTTATTTATTATTAATACATGGAAATCATGCAGAAACTTCATGAATATTGCACTTAGGTTAGCACATTGATAACTTCAGATCCTCCGTAATTCTGTAGGACTTTGAATATTGTGTTCATATGATAGGACTTTTATATTTTGAAAAGATATAAACTTCCCAAAGAATCTTATTATTTATAGCAATCTTATACATAGCATCAGATTTTTGAGATATTCTGCTGAAAATTTGATTTCTTTTTCTTTCTGTATGCATGTATTTTATGGGGATCAACCCAGAACCTTTGGCATGCTAAACAAGTATTGAATCACTAAACTACACCTCCAGACCAAAACAAGAAAAAATTTTAAGTTATTTTTATACTAAGTGTTCCTTGACCTGATTAGCTTACTACTAAATGTATGCTATGTATCTTTTGTAACTTACAAGTTTCTTTTATATACTTAGCATGGATGTTCTTAGCAATTTGGGAGGCAACTCAGTGAGACCTGTCTCAAAATAAAATACAAAATAGGGCTGGGGATGTGGCTCAGTGGTCAAGTGCTTGCCTGGCACATGTGAGGCACTGGATTCAATCCTCAGCACCATATAGAAATAAATAAAGGTATTGTGTCCATCTACAACTAAAAACTTTTTTTATTAAAAAAAAAAAAAAAAAAACCAATCTCTTTAGAAAGAGATGGAAACTGTATCTCATCCCATAGTTTATTTCCAAATGATATTTGAGAATGCTTATACTTAATCAGTTTAAAATACAACATTATAGGGCTGGGGCTCAGCCGTAGAGCGTTCGCCTCGCACATGCAAGGCCTGGGTTCGATCCTCAGCACCACATATAAATAAATAAAGTTTAAAAAAATACAACATTAGAACTGAGCATGGTAGCACATGCCTATAATCCCAGTGGCAAGAAGATCTTCAGTTCAAAGCCAGCTTCAGTAACTTAGTAAGGCCCTAAGCAATTTAGCAGTACCCTGCCTCAAAATAAAGAGATTTTTAAAAGGGGGCTGGGGATGTGACTCCAATCTCTGGTACCTAAAATAAAATAAAATAAAATTCCACATTAGTATGAAACAATGAAGTTTGTCTAGATTTTGCTGTTCCATAGTGTAAATAGAGAAAGTTTAAGTGCATCATTTCTTTTTTCATTTCCCCACATTTTTTTATTTATAGTTGTACATACTGATGGAATTTGTTGTTACATATTTGTACATGCACACAATATCAAGTACATCATTTCTTAAAGAGAAATTGTAATTTTTAACTTAGTCTTCAGAGGTTTATGTCAGTTTTTATGTTTCCATGTATTTTCTGGAAGTGTCAGAATGCTAATATTGGAAAACAACAGTAAAAATAGTTAAGTAGGTTTGGAATACTGACATAGCTGTACAAATTTATTCTACTATTTGGGTGCTAAAGATGATCACAAAACAAAACAAATTTCAGCCCTTAGAAAACTTAAAATCTTGAGGATAGCTGATAGTTAATGGAATAGAAAATTTGTAGCACTTTATGTGATTTGTCAGACAGTTATAAGTTCTATGAAGAAAATAAAGCAGGGAAGATGGGAATGATGCAATAAAGGTGTTTGGAAATCAGGAGAAGTCTGTTTTAAATAATATGTAAGAAGATATCTCCCAGAGATAACATTTAAACAATATAAAATGATCTCCAGGAAAGACCATTCAAGCTGATGAAATAACAAGCAACAAAGATCTTGAAGCTGATGAATTTTTTGTGGGTAAAGAAACAGCAAGAAAGTATTATGTGATTATGAGCCAAGGAAGGGAATAGTAGCTAATAGCATCAAAAAGTTCATAAAAGTCAGATCTTACATCTGTTCAAGATTCTAACTTAAAAGCTAGGTGTGGTGGACAATGCCTGTAATCCCAGCAGCTCAGGTGCTAAGGCAGGAGGATTGTGAGTACAAAAGCCAGCCTCAGAAACTCAGCAAGGCCCAAAGCAACACAGCAAGACCCTGTCTCTAAATAAAATAACAAAAAAAAAAGGTTGGGGATGTGGCTCAGTTGAGCACTCCTGGGTTCAATCCCTAGTACCACTTAATCTTAAAATTCAGTTTTTCATAATTCTTTCGAGACAACTTTGATAGTTGTATGTGCCTCTGCCTATTGAATTTTTGCAGATTGGACAGAACATTCTTATGAATATGATTCAAGATTGTAACCTACATCTGAGACCATTTAGAGTACAAACAAAATGTTTAAGTGCATGGTTAATAGGTATGTGTATGGTTATCAGGATTTAATGAATTGTGCTTTGATGACACTGAAATTATTTTCCATTTCATCAGTTTATCTGGAGTCAAAGCTAATGGATCCAAGGGACATTAAATTTGTCCATATTTGTCATCTACCCAAACAAATCACAGTCATCTTTGATTCATCCAGCCTTAGAATTGCTACTGCCATTAAGTACTTTATTATTTCTCACTTATTTTCTTCAACACCTTTTCAGCTGAGAAATTCTTTGCCTCTAATTATTTCAGTCTAACAATTTCATCATCGTTAGTATATACCACTAGTTTAACCTGCTAAAACACCTCTTCCTATATTATAAAATTCAAACTTCTTAGCTTGGTATCTCATGATCTTACCTCAGTGTTTTCTAAATTAACTTTTTCTTCAAATGAACTAATTCTAATCCATTCATTTTTCTTCTGTGCCTTTTTTTTAATGCCATTATACTACGTTAGTTTTTCCCCAGCTTATTCTGGTACCTTTTTTAAATGTTAAATCTCTCATGTATGCCAAGTATTTCTTGACTTTTCACAATCTGGCATTAGCCATTCTTCTCATAGTATGCACAATTTATGTCTATAGTTTTAGTTTTGTGTTTTTTGAGACATTATAGCACTGTTGCCCAGGTAGTCCTTGAAATTGAGATCCTCCTACCTCAGCCTCCAAGTAGCTGGGATTACCAGCATATACCATTGCATCCAGCTTTATATTTGTAACTTAACCTTTTTCTGTTCCTTATTGTACCTAAGGACTATAACACTTCTGTCATTAATTGTGCCTCGTTTATTTGTACATGTTAACCTTTTAAATGTACTAACAATATGAATAAAAATTTAAGAAACAAAATGAAGACAAGCAGATGGACTAAGACAACTTCAAAACACCTGCCTAAATATTAGGTCACAAAGTTAATATACTGATTTATTTTGACAAGTGATAAAGTTGATATAGTTTTTTCTCTTTGTGTGTTAGTTATGTGTGAGCCGGCTATAATATGTTTACGATCTTAGCTTAATAAATATGTTCTTGTAAAATGTATTCCATGTATTTTTATAGTGTTCTTAAAAGATTGGAAAAATGTATTTAAGCGCCCAGTAATAAAAGGCTGCTAAAATAACATGCTGAATAGAATACTGTATATCTGTTTAAAATAATGTAGGTGAATATTTAATGAGCTAAAAAGTTGTTCACAGAGGATAAAGGTTATCATATAATGTGAACAGACTCACTAAAATAAAATATATGCTACACTTATCACTGGTTCCTCAGGTAAGAGAGAAATTTATTGGGGTGGAAGGATATTAATGTTTGATTATAAATAAGCACATATGGTTTTTGTGATGTAGAAAGTTTTTTTGTTTTTGCTTTTTGTTTTTCCCAAAGGGAGAGAGAATTCCTTAAAAATAAAAAGTTATTTAAAGGGCCTTACCACCACACAATTACTTCCTTTGGATATCTATAAAAGGGAATAATACTATGCTCAGGAACTTTAGAACTTAAAATAGAGGAACTGAACAGATAATGTTAAAATCAGATAATTTGAAATCAACTTCATCTAGGAGGCATGGTGGCATACACCAGTAATCCCAGTGACTTGGGGGAGGCTAAGGTAGGAGGATTGCAAGTTTGATGCCAGCTTCAACAACTTAGACCCTGTATCAAAATAAATACAAAAAAGGCTGAGGATGTGGCACAGTGGTTAACCACCCCTGTGTTCTCAGTCCTCAAAGAAACATCAAAAATATCCCCTTCTCCTCCAGCCCCTAAAACTTCTAAGGTAAGTATTAAAAAAATGTGTAGGTAAACACATTTTAATTCTAAAACCGTGTTAATAAACTATAGAGAATATAAATCTATTCCTGTGCCAGGGATAAGAAAAAGCGTGTACAAAAAAATTTGGAAATATGCTTCTGGTTCAAATTTTTCTGCAAATTTGAATAAAATACCACTAACTGTTCCATCATATTATAATATAAAAGTGTTTCAAATTAGAAGTAATATCTTGTTTTTGTTTTGTAACAGTACTGGGAATTGAACCCCAAGGGTGCTTTACTACTTGTTATAAGCACTTGTTATTTTATATTTTTTTTATATTTTGAGACAAGATCTTGCCATGTTGCTGAGACTGGCCTTGAACTTACGATTCTCCTTCCTTGGCCTCCTGAGCCACTGGGATTACAGATGTGCACCACTGTGTGCAACTAAAATTATTTTTTTCTTACTATTTTAATAAATGTAAGGATATGAAAAGTACATTTTATAAGAACACGCATATCAATCCCAAGAGTACCTTCCCATGGTTTGAAAAGCGTTTTGAGACAAGGAAGGTCACTCGCTGAAAGGTTTTAAATAGGAAGAGTGGGAGAAGTTAATGAAATGTACTGCTCAGAATTTGTTGCAAGAAATCTAACGCCTGTATATTTTGAGTTTCTTTTGTACCTCCATAATCATCAGTTTTCATCAAAATGTTCTAGAATTGTGGGATTCTCATTTGGTTTTTCAAAAAACATTTCTCAGTGGTAATGACAATCAATTATGTATATTTCAACTTAAAAATGGTTGAGTCGGGCATGGTGTCACACACCTGTAATCCCAGCTACTGAAGGCCAAAACAGAAGGATCAACAACTTATACCCTGTCTAAACATTTGAAGGCTGAGGATGTACCTCACGGGTAAAGCTCCCCTGGATCCATCCCCAGTACTTTGGGAGCAGGGGAGGGAAGGTTATAAACTGTAAATTAATAAATGGTGTAGTGAATGTTTGACTTATTAATAGTGAACATGTTTTTCTCACAATATGACCCATTTAGAATGTAAGTAAAAATTGTGTCAACCCATTTTTCTCACTTAATATTTTGTAATTTAAAAACTCTTAACTTGAAAAACAACTGAGTTAATAAACTTATTCAGAAGTCTAAAAGTCTGACTATGGAAAGGGGTGTTTATCAAAAAACAAACCTGTAATGCAGATTTCAATCAGATCCTCTGTTATTCTACTTCTGTATGCATTTTAGTGGGCATTGCATCCTTTAATTTAAAAGAAAAAAAATAAAGTTTAGTGGTCCATAATAGTTACAACACTGTCATCAATATCATTTTTAAAAATATTTTTATTTATATTTTTAGTTGTAAATGGACACAATACCTCTATTTTTTAAGAGAATTTTTTAAAATATTTATTTCTTAGTTCTCAGTGGACACAACATCTTTATTTTATTTTTATGTGGTACTGAGGATCAAACCCAGTGCCTCACACATGCTAGGTGAGTCCTCTATCACTGAGCTACAACTGCAGTCCCTCGATATCATTTTTGAATTGGTGGTTCTAATGTGTTTAGATGCCTCCAAAATTCAAGAAATTTGAGCTTTAAAAATGAATGACTTGTTCTTTCTAGAAAGTTCTACATAGTTCTCTTAGGAGGAATTATTAAGTAAAATTCCTACAGTGTACTCTTATTTTCAAGGATACTTAGTTTCTGTATAATCAAGTTGGAGTATTTAATTTGGAGTCTATAAGTAGATTTCAAATTTTTCAAAATTATCATGAAAGTTTCATTTATTCAGGTTAAACTTACTATTTGCTAATAAACATAGGAGTTATTCAAATATAAGTAGTGACTGAAAGTACTAAAAAGCTTTTTTCAAAAAAGAAAATCTTGAAATTTGGTTATTTATTGCACTAGAGGGCAAAAGGGTTTTAATTTTGACGGAGGCAAATATAAACTCTATAAGTTTTCTGCCAGTTATGGAGTAGGCATTATGGAAGTGTCCTTAACCTTAATATTAATGAAATAGGAAAAACAGTAAGATTGAAAGGACATCTTTTGAAATGCAAAAGCACATTGACTGGGAGAAATACTTTTCTTGAAAAATGTAGAACATTTGTCCTAAAGGATTTTACTTATTTTTATGGGTGGTTTGGTTTGGTTGGAATGCTGGGGATTCAACCCAAGACTTCAAACATGCTAAACAATCACTCTGCCAGTGAGCTACACCCCCAAATACCTAAAGCACAATTTTTTTAACTAAAAAAAAATGATAAGAAAAATTGTGGATTTTTTCAAACAATTTTTACTGGAGATGTGCATAACTGACACTTAGGAAGGTAGTCACAAGTTCAGGATTTCTGGAAACAACATTTATTTGAGATATATGAAATAATGAAAATATTGTGCTAAGAACATAATTTTTAAATATTTCCAAAAGCTTTTAAAATTTAGTATTTGTCTTCAAAAAGGTTTCCTTGGGGGTGGTTGGGAATCCCATTGTAGGACTGGATCATTAAACAGTAATTTTCCTCTTCAGACTTCCAAGGAAAATAAAGGTAAAGAATTTGAGTTAGCTTAGAGGGAAGGAATCAGTTCCACCAAAATTGTTGAATCATAGTTTTGTCAGTGGGGCACACTTTATTTTAAGATGTTTAGACATTAATAAGACTGTGAAGCCACCAGGTGCGAACACCTATAATCTCAATGGCTCAGGAGGCTGAGACAGGAGGATTGTGAGTTCAAAACCAGCCTCAAAAACATTGAGGTGCTTAGGAACTCAATTGAGACCCTGTCTCTAAATAAAAATACAAAATAGGGCTGGGATGTGGCTCAGTGGTCCAGTGCCCCTGAATCCTAAGTTCAATCCCAGGTACCCAAAAAAAGAAGAAGAAGCCATAGCCTCTGTTTAGGATTGCCCCTCTTGGATTTTTTTTCCCCCCGTAAAATATTCCAGAGGTTAAATTCAGTTGGAACTTTTCTCAACCTAGTAGGCACATAATAGGTGCTCAGTCGTTAAATGGAGTGTTCCTGGGAAGATCAGTCTCAAATCTGAAATTGGCCATGGGTGATGGGTCTAGTTTCCAGCAGGAAATAGTCATTCTGTCTTTGCCAGTCTTCAGACTAACACATTGTTGAGACTTAAATAATGTTATATCTCAGTTGAGCATAATTTTTATGACATTTTTAAGTGCAGGCTCCATAGTTTTATAGTTCAAGAACTTACCTTGCTACTCTTCAAAATTATGAGATTCTTGATAGAATTGTAAACACATTTAATGAACATCAGCCCTGACACATGTTAATATTATTTTGCTCCTCTGGGAAATAGGCCAGTAAATTTTTACTGTTTGAGTGTTGTTTTAGTGAAAATGACTCAAAACTTTTCAATACCTACCTGATAAGGTTGTTTTTTCAAAAATGTGTTGAAAACTACTCAAGCCTTAGGTACAACTACTAGTAATAGAAATAACTGCTAATATGTTCCTTTATCAGAAACACTACATTTGTTAACTTATTTCTCACAACTACCCAATGAGAGAGCTGTATTATTATCTGTCATAGGTAAGAAGTTTGGTCACGGGGAAATGCAGGCCAGCATCACATAACTAGTAAGTGGGGGAGCTGGGATTCAGGCTCAAGGGGTTTGTAGAGTTTGAGGTCTCCTGATTTACATTGCAGCTTCTGTCTCACAGCCAACAAGAGGAAGGGGACGCAACTGCATAAAAAGCTGTAAACTGCACAAAATGATATTGATGCCTTTCTTTAGGTAGCACTTTTAGTTTCCAAAGTGCTTTGAGTTTTAAGTCGTCTTACTTTATCCCAATCATAATAGCCCACATGTTTGCATACTTTACTGACTGCTTTGATTGCAAGAGAAATCAATGGAGGTAGTGAGATTGACTTTCCAGAACTTTTTATAAAAAAGAAAAAAAGTATTAGAGACTAGTAACACTGAAATTTTTATTCCTGGGAATTGAACCCCAGGTGTTCTACCACTGAGCTACATCTCCAGCTCTTTTTATTTTTATTTTATTTTTTATTTATGTCTCACTAAGTTGCTGAGTCTGGCCTAGAACTTGTGACCCTCCTGCCTTAGCCTAGCCAAATCACTGGGATTATGAGCGTATGCTACCGTGCCCAGCATACAACTTTTTAAAATAGGTTGTGGAAATATTAAACCAAGCACGAGTTTTAAATATTGTATGACCCATTGCCAAGGAAGTACATTTAGAAGAATATTTCAGTAGCATTAGGGATGGTCTGTATATATAGGTCCATGTCCTTCATATGTATTGGTGGTTCATGGCTATACATTCAGATAAATGAATTCAGTTAGATCTTGCCATGTAATCGCATAGTCCACCTGTAAGAAACTACCTTTGTTCAACTGTCAAGAATAAGTGTATACAATCTATAGGTCATAGTTTGTTTTTAATTAATACACCAAACCAATATCATCTCACTTGAACATACTGTCCCTTTTTGGAAATTCACCAAAATCTAGTAGAGAAAATAGACCTTTGAAACTAAAAGGGTACAGACAATCCATTTAAATTGTAAACTTACCTTAGATATACCTTATTTCTTAGATATACCATATTGTTTTATGTCAATTTAAAGGATCAGAAAGGATTAATCATTACTAATCTCATTCTGTCTCAGTAATTCCAAGGAATATAGCAAATTCCTATTGCATTCTGTAGAATTTTTCTTAGGTATTATTTCAGAAGAGCAATGTGTTCCCCTGTACAAACAAACAAAATAGCTCCCTTTTCTGCATTATCACACTTAGAAGGTCTACTTACTGCTTGTTACATGTTGTGATTATGTTCTACCATATTTCTCTCCTGGCCTTTAATTTTTTTTTTTTTTTATTCTGAAGCACTCTTAAACAAGGGTAAAGAAACCATAGGGTCACCTGGGTGCAAACTATCTTACCTTAGTTTATTTAATGACTAGTGTAGTAAATAGAGCTGTTAACCTCACATAACACTCAGCAGTATCTTAGTTCCCTTATTTAATAGAATGCTTAGATGTCACTATTAGTATGGATATTCAAAAGCAACTCATTGGTCAGGTAGCCAGAAACTTATGTTGTTTTGGTGGAATTCCACAGTGCTCATGTAAGTCAAGTTTATAGGTCACCAACAGTTTTATTGAAAGATCAGAAAAAATGAGAAATATGAAATGGTGCATGTCAAGCAATATTGTTTTATGTGTATGAAACAAGTCTTTGTAAGGGTCATTTTTCATTGAGATAACGAATAAATTTCATGAAGCTTATTTACTTCCTAGATAACAAATTATATCTGTTGTAATTTTATATTTATTTACTTATTTATTTTTGTACTGGGGATTGAACCCGGGGGTATTTTACCACTGAGCTACATTCCCAGCCCTTTTTTTTTTTTAAAGAGAGAGGGAGAGAGGGAGAGAAAGAGAGAATTCTAATATTTATTTTTTTAGTTATCGGCGGACACAACATCTTTGTTTGTATGTGGTGCTGAGGATCGAACCCGGGCCGCACGCATGCCAGGCGAACGCGCTACGGCTTGAGCCACATCCCAGCCCCCCCCCTTTTTTTTTTTTTTTTTTTGTAATTTTGATACAGTGTTTTGCTAAATTACTTAGGCTGACCTGGAACTTGTGGTCCTCCTGCCTCAGCCTCCCAAACTGCTGGGATTACAAGCATGCACCACTGCACCCAGGTGACCCTATGGCTTCTTTACCCTTGTTTAAGAGTGCTTCAGAATCCAAATCAAGCTTGCTTAGACTGATGAATTCACATTGACTTTTGGGTAAGAATCTAATCAGAACAGTAGATTATAGTTTCCTGTGTGTTTCTGCCTGATCAATAAACAGTTTTCACTTTCTCCCAACAGGATTATAGAGTATGAGTATGACCCCTTTTCCTAGCACTGTATTTGTGTTCTTGCTGATTTTCTAGACTTAACTCTGCCTGCCTACATACATCCATAGAATTCAGACGCTTTGACTTGCATTTTGAAACCATCTGGTTTCTTGACTCTGCTTTGGTTTAAAGACACAAATGTATTAACTGAAGCTCCAACTTTAACCCTGTTTGTATGTAAACCCTTGAGTTGATTTCACATCGTGGCCTCTGTCGCTCTTCATACTTAATTCTTGTGAAATCAGGCATGATCTAGCTAGCTATTAGTAAAATATTTGGATGGTAATTTTTTATCTTTTTTTAAAACTAAGTTCTATAGTTTTCTAAAACTAAGTGCTCACTGTTGGATAGCACTCAGTAACCTAATTTTTAGAAAATTAGAAGCCTAAGGTTTTGTTAAAATAGAAAAAGATTTTGACATCAAGACAACTCATGGCACTGTGTCTACACTTAATTTGCTTTAGATAGATAATTGCATAATAGAATTTATCCCAAGACTTGTCAAAGGAGGTAGAAGAATGGCTGATGAGATCATCTCATAATTTTGTCCTCAATCTAAACCTGCATAAATATTAGCCATAGAGAGGCCTAAAGTAGTTGAGAACTCCTTTATTTAGCTAAGATTGCTTTTTATCTTGTTTCATGTCCTATCTTATAATTTTTAAATGAAATTATGCTCCTTAAATTTTCATAATTTTCCATTTGTGTATAAAATGTAATTGGTATCTACTGATTTTAAATTAACATATCCTTCCATATATAAGGAAAATGTTAAACTGAAAATATATCTGATAGCTATTATTATCTAATTCATATTGAGTGATTTAATCTAATTTAACATAGCAACTTCTAAAGGTAAGTAAGAATTTTTAAATTTTTACCAACTATCATAGTCTTACAGCCTCTGTTTTAAAGGTGTTTAAATATACAGTATTTTTGTATTCAACTTCTCATAGTTGAAGAGATTTCTCATAGAAATAGTGAAATGAAGCCAGATGATGTTGTGTACACCTGTAATCCAAGCTTCCTGGGAGGCTGAGGCAGGAGGACCACAAATTTGAGGACATCCTAGGCAATTCAGCAAAACCATATTTCAAAAAAGGATGTAAAGTGGTTAAGTGCCCTGGATTCAATCCCTTTAAACCCTTCCCCACACATACACATACACACGAAGATGATTATAAGAATAATTATTTTTTCCAGCAACTCAGGAGGCTGAGACAGGAGGATCACCTCAGCAATAGCGAGGTGCTAAGAAACAAACTGAGACCCAGTCCTATTTAGAGACCCTGTCTCTAAATAACATACAAAATAGGGCTGCGGGTGCAGCTCACTGGTCTAATGCTCCTGAGTTCAATCCCCAGTACAAAAAAAAAAAAGAAGAAGAAGAATCGGGCTGGGGATGTAGCTCAAGCAGTAGCGCGCTTGCCTGGCATGCGTGCAGCCCGGGTTCGATCCTCAGCACCACATACAAACAAAGATGTTGTGTCCGCCGAAAACTAAAAAATAAATATTAAAATTCTCTCTCTAAAAAGAAGAAGAAGAAGAAGAATTTTGAAAATTCAAGCTGGGCAAGGTGGCACACATCTGTAATCCCAGCAGCTAGAGAGGCTGAGGCAGGAGGAACACAAGTTGGAGGCCAGCCTGGGCATTTTAGCAAAACCCTGTTTCAAAAAAGGCTGTAACCCAGTGGTAAAGTGCCCCTGGATTCAATCCCTGTAACCCTCCCAACACACACACACACACACACACACACACAAGAAGATGATAAGAATAATTTTGAAAATTCAAGATGGGAATGCTGGCACATACCTGTTAATCCCAGCAGCTAGGGAGACTGAGGCAGGAGGATCATGAGTTCAAAGCCAGTCTCAGCAACTTAGCAAGACCCTGTCTCTAAATAAAATATAAAATAGGGTTGGGAATGTAGTTAAGTGCCTGGGTTCAATTTCTGGTACAAAAAAAAAAAAAAAGTTCACTGTTTTGTTTTTTGCAGTACTGGGATTGAATCCAGGGGCATGTTACTACTGAGCCATATCCCCACAGCCCTTTTTATTTTTAAATTTGATACAATGTCACTAAATTGCCGAGGCTGACCTCAAACTTGGAATCCTCCTGCCTCACCTTCCTGAGTGACTGGGATTACAGGAATGTGCCAGTACCAGCAATAATCTGATTCTGTTACTTATTTCTATTAGGGGGAAAATGCTTTAATATAGAAAAGTTTTAAAGAAATAACTTGGAATTAGGATTCATTAAAGAATTGAGAATAATATGCAAAATAAGTGAAAAAAGTTCCATTAGATTGATTCTAGACATAAGTTATTTTCTGTTAGTTGTCCTCTTTTAAAGTCTTAGTTACTTTCATTGCTTCTCATTCAGTAATGTGTGTACAGCTGTTCAACTCATCTAACAAGTCACTTCGTTCAGAGGCACTTTTCTTGTCTCTTCAATGTCATTTTATTAAGATAGCGTGTATGAAAAGTCAGTGGCTTAGAAGCTATGAAAATAAAGAGTATAAACAGTTCTAATGCAGTATAATAAAAGTCATTTATGAGTATTATGCTAAAGAAATATTTAGATAGCTTGATAACTCTTCCAAGGGAATGAGAATGTAAATAGAAGGTAACACTGTTCCTATCCCAAAGAAGTTAAGTATGACCATGTTCAAATACTTGAAAATTATTTCTGCTGTTGGTTAGTTGTGAGGCCCTTTGCAAGAAAATTTCTTTCTCTAATCCTATATTTTCCAGTGAGAGACTGAACTTGACTGTCATGTCCCAAGTTTTTATAATCCTAGAAGAGAATCAACCTCCTCTAGTATATCAGTTTTGCAAATAGTACACTGACATGATTTACAAAAGCAAAGGAGAGCCAGGTGCTGTGGCGCACACCTACAATCCCAGTGGCTAGGGAGGTTGAGGTAGGAGGATTGCCAGTTCAATTTAGTGAGGCCTAAGCAACTTAGCAACACCCTGTCTTAAAATAAAATGTAAAAAGGGATGGGTATGGGGCTCAGTGATTAAGTACCCCTAGGTTCAATCCCTGGCACTAAAAAAGGGGAAAGTGAAATCTTATATTTGGAAAATTCAGTATTACAATAAAATTATGGAAATTATATTTAAGTTGTCCATTAAAGAAGAAAAATCTACATTTGTTTTTCTTACCCTTTGTCATGTTGACACCTTGACTTCATGACCAGGTTTCCTTAACAAAAAGGAAAACTTCCCCCACGAGAATTTGGAGAGGCAACATAATATGAAAAAATAGTAAGAAATAAACATTTGAAAATTTTGTCAAACAAATCATATAATTGAAGAAATGTGGAGTACTGAATAATTTAGTTAAGTTTAAAATCAATATTCAATTTTCTAAAACAATAAAAATTGCAATATTTTAGTATATTTTCTTAAGCAGTATGCTAAATATCAATAAACCTTATAAAGATCTTATCAAGTCTTGTGAAGTATTATGTAATATGCTATAGACATAGGAGTTTAAGAATTGTGCTAAATGTGTTTTAAGCTCGGTAGTGCCAAGGGTGTTTAACATGTTTTTCTTTCTTCCGTGATGCTGGAGATTGAACCATTGCTTCATGTATCCTACACAAGCACTGTACCACTGAGCTAAATCCCATCCTGCATTTTTTTGTTAAAATATACTTTTAAAAAAATGTAGAATGCAAGTTACTAGGCCAGGCTGGGCAACTTGGTAAGACCCTGTCTCAAAAAAAGAAATGGGGCTTGGGGTGTGGCTCAGTGGTAGAGTGCTGCTATGTTCAATATCAAATACTGGGGGAAAAAATGCAAGTGACTAATTCAGGTTAACTATTGATTCAATTTGAAGAATTCCAGCCTTTATCAAGCCAAATTTCACTTTACTCCAAAGTGAGTGAAATTATATTGTATTCATAATTTCACTGCTTATTTGGAAGATATATACTTTAAAGGATTCAAATTATAACCCTTTTCAATTATAGCTTATTGGCTGTAAGCAATAAATTTCTTCTATCAGAAATGGTTTGAGTCAGGGAGGATTGGGTTATCAAGCAAAACTACTGAGCAGTGTACAATGCCAATGCCTCTAATCCCAGGAACTCTGGAAGCTAAGTAAGGAAGATCACAAATTTAAGCCAGCAAGGGTGACTTGACAAGACCCAAGACCCTGTCTCAAAAAGGGCTGGGGGTGCTGGGGTTGTAGCTCAGAGATAGACTGCTTGCCTTGCATGTGTGAGGCACTGAGCTTCATCCTCAGTACCACAAAAAGATAAATAAATAAAATAAAGATATTTTGTCCATCTACAACTATATACATTGTGTGTGTGTGTGTGTGTGTGTGTATATATATATATATATATATTTTTTTTTTTTTTTAAANNTTTTTTTTTTTTTTTTTTTTTTTTTTTTTAAAGGACTGGGGATAGGGCTCAATGATAAAGCACCCCTGGGTTCAATCTTGGTACCATTAAAAAAAAAAAAAACTGGTTAGGTCATGGCTGTTATTATAAGTGATAGAGTAGGTCAGTTATTCATATATAAATTTATTTAATGTGATAATTTGAGGTTTAAAATTCTGAGAATATAGTTTCATCAAAATAATTATTAAAATACTACTTTAAAATATCTTATTTGGGGGCTGGGGTTTTCGCTAGTGGTAGAGCACAGGCCTAGCATGTGTGAGACACTGGGTTCAATCCTCAGCACCACATAAAAATAAATAAATAAATATAAAGGTATTGTGTCTATCTACAATTAAGAAACTGTTTTTTTAAAATGTCTTGTTTTCTGTTTGCATTTTTCAAGTGAGATAATCTTCATTATTAAGGACATATTCTATGCCCAGTACTTCACTATAGAACATAAAGATGGTGCCTACTGGCAAATAACTTTTCGCCTAGGTGAGAATGTTGTACTAACATATAAGCAACAACTAGAGAACAATAAAATGTAAACTATCTTGCAATTTAGAAGTATAGTAGAAACTCAAAAGAAATGTGGACTTAGACTGAGAGAAGACTTCTTAGAGAAGGTAAAGGATGAGTTGGGCTTAAAAAGTGGATGGGATTGATTAGGTGAATTGAAGGAATGATAGACTTTCAAGTACATAAAATAACATGAGCCAAGGAGTGATCAGGTAGGAAGAAGTAAAGTACATACAATAGACTGAAGGAATAGAGTAGGCATTCAGGGACAGGTAGGGAAATTAATATAACCATGTTTGAGATTATTTTCCTTCCTTTTCATAAGGTGCTCTCATTTCTAATCAAAGAAAACAAGTATTCAGATTGCCTGCAGCCCCTCAAGAGCCAAGATATGATGCTTTGAAGAAGAAGAAGAAAAAAAAGCCTGTAAGAAATAATTGAAAGGAAACAGGCTTAAAAAATACAAGTTTACCCTAAACGATTTAGGAAGTCTGTGGCTCTTACCAAATCAGGTAAGAAATATTGCGGGGAAAGGGTTGCATAGCCAAAATTCTATCCAGGATCTTTTTTGATAAATTACCACTATAGGAATGTCTGTGATCTAATTACAATAGTTGTTAAGCCAAAGAGAAATGAGCCTTTTCCAAACCTCTCTCTGATTTTCATCCAAGCCTTAGCTCAAGTTATTTTCTCCTAAAAGGTCCTTTCCTTCATCTTCAGTTGGCTAAATCTTCTTATGCCGTCTACCTCCTACATTAAATTTTCCCAATTCTCTTTTCTTCTTTAGCCAAAATGCTATTTCTCCCTTTTGTGCTTCTGTACTTAGAACAATTAATACATACTGCCTTATGAAAATGACTGTCGTATTCTTACTATAATACTCTAGAAACTTTGCATAGTGTCTTGAACATAGTGGGTGCTTGATAAATAAACATTGATTGCTAAAAATCAGCAGTAATGCCATTTATAGTAAAATAGTATTTTCTAGAAAGGCTGAATACCAGCTAGCTAGATACAAAAATACCTAGATTCTTTTTTGGTACTGTAGGAGTTCTCCAACTTTTACTACATCACTTAACCAGGGTTACTCATGTTCTGTCCTGCCTACTAATATTCATGCTTCAAGTCATAAATACCTTAAAGTGTCTTTTTCCTTTTGTTTTTGTTTTGTTTTTTGTTTTTGAACCAAAGCCAGAAACTAGACTGGGAGTATTGCTCAGTGATAGAGTGCTTGCCCAGCACATCCTAGGCTCTGATTTTAAGCCTCAGCACCTCAAAACAATAACCAAAGCCTGAAACCTATGGGCAAGGGAATGAATAATCAGGAGTATGGTATTTGGATATCCCACTTGAGGACCTTGAATAATCTAATTGATCATTTCTAAGCTTTCCATAAAATATGAAATACTGTGAACTATTACCTATTGGCCTTTATTTGTATGTCCTTGAGAAGATAGGAAGTGTTAGTAGATGAAGTCTTTAAGTTAAAAAAGATACATTTTAAGGCTGGAGCAGAAAGATTGCAAGTTTGAGGTCAACCTAGGCAAATACCTAGACAAATCAGTGAAGACTGTCTCAAATTTTTAAAAAGGGGGAGGGGATTGGAGATGTAGCTAAAAAGTTTTAATCCCCACCCACCCACTCCCCCAAAAAACTTTAATGCATATCTGAAGTCTCAGCTGAGGCAGGAGTTCAAGTTCACCACACACACACACACACACACACATATATATATATGAAAATTGTGGATCAAATATGTAGAATTTATTTGATAGAACATTTAAGTTATATTTGTATTGGAATATGGATTTATTTTTATGTACCTTTAGAGTTTTTAACATATGTTTTATATGTGTGTATGTTTATATAAGATATATATATATACACATCACATATTTTGTGGAGCTAGGTTCAATTCCCTTGACTGAATCAAACCCAAGACCTCAGGAACACTAGGCAAGTGTTCTGTCACTGAGTTACACCCTCATCCTTTATTATATTTTTTGAAAAGCCTATTGTTGGTTTTGGTTTGGCTTTATGGGTAAGTGACATGTTTGTTATATTTGCTATTTAGCCAAAAGTCAGGAATTCAACCAACAAATAACAGTTTCTATGATAAAGCAGTTTCTCTTCTATCTTGATTTGCTTTATGAACTGTTTTCCAGGTGTGAATTTTGATACCACAACTGCCTAAAAAAAGGTGAGAACTGACTTAAACCACTGTTGCTTAGGCCATGTGGCAAAGGGACTGAGATTGGATGCAGAAAACAGAAGTATATGTAGAGCAGAGGGTCTTACAACACTCACTTTAGTAGAGGGCAATAACTGCCACATGAAATGATCCCCTCAGCACAAAACTGTAAGTAACTTTGGGGACTTACATGGAATTTATACAGTTGTTTCTGCTGTTGATAAAAAATGTCATTTTGTTATTTGTGGCCTGCATGCCTACAAAACAAGTTGCATTGAATTGTCAAGTTGTGAATTTTCCTGATTTGAAGGTTAGTATTCAAGCCAAAATTCCCCAAAAAGTAATCTGGGATCTGGGCCATAGGAAATGAGGCAAAGGTTACATGAATTTGGATAACTAGGTTAGAACTAAGTCATTGGGCCTTTGCCTTGAAGACTAATTAGAGGACTTTAGTCTTGAAATAATAAGAAATAGGGAGCCATCAGAGCCTCTGACTACAAAATAATGGAAATTGACTTTTTGGAAATTAAATGTGGCAAAACTATATGTAGAAACTTCTAAGAATAAAGTCTGGGGCCAAAGAAACTGGGCATGTGACTATTATAGTAACACAGAAGTAAAGAAAACCTGACTGGAATAGTGGCAATATGAATGGAGATAAAAGAATAAATTACATATTTTAAAAGAAATAACTGTAGAACATCATAATGGTTTGGATAAAAGCAAGATATAACAATTATATACTTTCTATACTGGAAGAAAATTGTAGTCTCAATAAAAGAAAAAGGACAGTTGAGATGCCAGCTTCATCCAATTTTCGTGTTACATTTAAACTGGTATGTAGGCATTCAGTTTGAAATGCCTTGATTAAACGTTCCTGGATATACAGAACTGAATTCTAACGTAAAATTCAGGAGAAGTAAATTTGGAAGTTATTGACTAACTGAAGCTCTTTATTAAAGACAATGAATCCTTATGAAAAACTACATACACACACATATATATACACATACATTTGTATAAAGAAACGATTTTATTAGGTATGTAATCTTAAATAAATATTCCTAAAATTGAATTGAAATTCTTTTTTCCTTAGAGTATCATATCTCAAGCTTGTGCTTGTACAAAAATTCCTACACTTGTATCAGTGTCGATGACTAAAATGTGTTAATACTCTTGAACTTTACCTTTTCCTTTAATAAAACAAAGATCTTTCAAAGTATTAAACTAAAGGAGAAATTGAGAACGTAAGGTTCAAATAATTCAGTCAGTTAAAACTTTATAAAATTGACATGGCTTTAATTTCTCAAATGGAAAGGCAAGTAATTGAATTTGGGGAAGTGTGTTGGTCTCTAGTTTCAAGAAACAGTGTAGCACAAAGATCTGGCAATCTAGCTGAGAAGCTGTAATAATAAACAGAAATTTGAAAACCAGGAAGACAAGTTTTCCAAGAGTGCAACTGTGACATTTCAAAAAAGTTTTAACAAGAAACTTCAGGAGATGGCCAAAAAAAGGTTTAGATAATTGACATTCCTTCTTTGAATACTTGTGTTTGAGCTCTGGGTACGGTGGTAAACATTTATAATCCTAGCAAATTGGGAGGCTGAGGCAGGAGGATCATAAGTTCTAGGCCAGACTCAGCAACTTAGCAACTTAGCAAGATCCTCTCTCATAATAAAACAGCTGAGAATGTAGTTTAGTGGTAGAGCACTTACCTAGCATGTACAAGGCACTGCCTGGGTTTAACTCCAGTACTAGTACAAAAAAAAAAAAACTATTTTTGATGGAGAAGCACACTTGAAAATTCTTTCTAAGGTCTGAAACTTTGTCTCACCATAAATCAAGCTTGCTTCTGAAGAAAACTAACAGCCAAAGAAAAAAAAAAAGTTATGTGTGTGGGTGGGGAGAGAGGGGGGCAGTTGGCATTGCTTAAATTGCAAGAGCTTAAAAAACGACCAAGAACTGGGATGTAGATTAATGGTATAGCGCTTGCCTTGCATGTGCAAACCCCTGGGTTTGATTCCTAGCTCAACCAACAAAAAACACAAAGACAAAAAAAAAAAAAAAAAATTAAAG
>NW_025999932.1:37099206-37106288 GCF_001458135.2 Marmota marmota marmota
AAAAAAAAAAAAAAAAAAAAAAAAAAAAAAATTAAAGTAATTGAAAGCAAATTGGCTTTCTAGGAGTGAAAACTTTTGTTTTATAGACTTCCTATTTATAAAGTCAAAATATCTTGCTTTGTTTACCCAGATATTGTTTGTTATAAAAAACAGCCTCCCATCATTACTCTACATCTTTAGTTGATTTTATTGTATGTAAGAAAACAAAAAGAGTTAATCTGCACTTCCAAACCCAGAAACCTTATTCAAAACTCAGAAATCTTATTCAAAACCCAGAAACCTTGGGAGGCTGAGTCAGGAGGATCACAAGTTCAAGGCCAGTTTGGGCACTTAGCAAGACCTTGTTTCCAAATAAAATAAAAAGGGGTGGGGATGTAACTCAGTGGCAGAGTATTTTTCCCTAGCATACCCAAAGCCCTGGGTTCATTCCCCAGCTCACTGGGAATGTGTCTTATGAATATAGCAAGATCTTTAGGCCATTTTACCTTAATCCTTGAATCCAAGTTCAGTGAGCCTACCACCTCCAGTTGGGTTATTCAAAACCCAGAAACCTTTCTTTCTGTGTTTAGGTCCTAGTTACATGTGACTTACGTGCCTGGTCTGCTGCCTTTTACCTAACTCCTAAATCATGAGGTAAGTAAAGATTTAATACCAGTTATAGTTATGTGACCTTCGTTCTGAACTTGTATTCTGTTAATGTTTTTAATTGCTAAGCACTCTTCTGGCATTACTTTTTTATTAACAAATTATGTATATTACAATTTTGGCCAGGTTATTTTACTCTGTTTAAATGTATAATTTTGTGTTACTGTCCATGAGTTAGTAGTCCTAGATAGATCTATATTTTCAACTCATTGAATGTAGAATTACCCAAGTAAACTTCAAATAGAAAATACCGTGAGGGTTTTTTTCTGTAGTCTGTTATTTGAGTCAGCTCTTTCAGAATGAATTTTATAACATATCCTCATCCATCTTTGAATCAACTATAATTCTTGTTTTTCCAAGTGTCTATTCACTGACACTAAAGCTTTCTAAATATTCTAGTTGAGTTCATTTGAACCTATTAGATACCAAGCTGTGGGGAAATATAAAGACCATTACAGAGAACAGTCCCAGTCCTTATCTTAAAAGAACTTAGGGAACCTCAGACATTGTGACTAGACTTCCTTGGGATTTGTTGTTGTTGTTGTTGTTTTATACAAAAAAGATAAGACAAGCTTCTCCATTTAGCTCCCTATTTGGCAACTCAAAGAAATTCAAGTTCTTTCTAGAAGTGTTGTGAAATTATGAAAAGTAACAGGAACTAGGAACAGTTGCTATTTGATATGTTTACCCAGATGATAGGGTAGAATCATTTGTTTTAATGATTTCTGGATTTAAAGTGTTGGTATGAAATCTGAACATGCATAAGACTGTCCACCTAAAATCCCTGAGAACAAATCTTAGGCACATCGTAGTTTTGGGAGCTAAGTCCTGTTTATTTTTCCATGTTTAGTTCCTTTTATATTCTGTGATATGCATACTACATATTGCCCTTTTTTTTTTTTTTAGTTGGACACAATACCTTTATTTCACTTATTTATTTTTATGTGGTGCTGAGAATCGAACCCAGGGTCTCATGCGTGCAAGGTGAGTGCTCTACCACTGAGCCACAACCCCAGCCCCCATATTTCCCATTTTTATCCATGTAAGGTTTAGCTTTTTGGGGGGTGGTGGGTAACTCTACATTGAACCTCCAAGGGTGCTTAACCACTGTGCCACATCCCCAGCCCTTTTTATATTTTATTTAGAGACACAGTCTTGCTAAGTTGCTTAGGGCCTCACTAAGTTGAGGCTAGCTTTGAATTTGTGATCCTCCTTTTAGTCTCCCGAGCCACTGGAATTACAGGCATGCACCACTGTGCCTGGGTAGATTTTAGCTCTTCATCCATTGAAAGATTTTTGCATTTGATCAATTTCATAGTTTAGATAAATATACTAAGGCATTTTAAATGATGAAGTTTTTGATGAAATTTTTTATAACTTTTCATCTTTAGTAGGCCTAATAGAAGGCCTAAAATTTGTTGAAGTATAATTCTGTGGAAAAGCTGGTGGGCAATTGTGTTTTTACTTGGTTGTTGCTATTCCAGAAATCCAAGTATTTTTAGTAGTATATTTTCATCTCTTTATATCTTGACGTTTTGTTTAAAAACAGTAAATTCAGTGCCATATTGATCTCTTCAGTGTTAGGAAGGTAATAAAATTTTCTAAATTTCTTTTTGAAAATTTCCTCCTAGTAGATTTTACATTATGAAACTTGATGCTACAATCAATTTCCTCAGCAAACAGGAGGTTTAGAATGCTCTTAGCAAATCTGTTGTTACTCCACCACAGTCTCTGGTAATGTATATCTCTGTTATTTATGATAGAAAATCAGTACAAAAGCTTATAAAGCAAAGTTGAAGTTTGTTAGACGTAAATGGTATACAAAAATAATTGGAAACAGATATGATTCCCTAAACCACATATTTCTCAAGCTGCTTTCTTTCAACCAGTCTCCTAATTTCACGGCTGCCCAAATTATTTCTGCCTTTGCCGTAACCTAATCATGACTTACAAATTAAACTCAAGAGTAAAATTCAGCAATAGGTCTTCTTTTCAGAAAATCTTTATAGGAAGAACATCCAATCACAAATTATTGAGGCTCAAAAATCATAAGGTAGCCAGCTGTGGCAGCACACGCCTGTAATCTCAGTGGCTCAGGAGGTTGAGGCAGGAGGATCTTAGTTCAAAACCAGCCTCAACAATTTAGCAAGATTCTCAGCAACTTAGACCCTGACTCAAAATAAAACATAAAAAAGACTGGGGATGTGGCTTAGTGGTTAAGCACTCCTGGTTTTAATCCCCAGTATAAAAAAAAAAAAAAAAGAATCATAAACCAAAGTCTTTAGTGCCTTGTCAGAAATGAAACTGCAGGTGATGGAAGGAAGCTGACACAAATATAACAAGTGGAAGAACAGAGGAAGCCCAACTATCAAGGATACCATTATGACTAATAAAACTAGGGATCCAAGATGGTTTACACCTGTAATCCTAACTACTTGGGAGACTAAGGGAGGAACACTGCAAGTTTGAGGTCAGCCTGTCTTAAAGTGAAATTTAAACAAGGAAAGGGCTCAGTAGTAAAGCACTTGCCTAGTATGTGCAAACCCTGGGTTTGATCCTCAGCAACACCAAAAAAAAAAAAAGACTGACAAATCTTTACATGTCATTGTGATGATATACACTTGTGTGTTCAAAGTGGAATGATAGGTTTTTATGATGCTAGAACAAGGTTTTTAGTGTGGATGGCCAAGACAAGCTTTTGCCATTATTTTCTTATAACTTAAAATAGATTAAGGGGCTGGGGTTGTGGCTCAGTGGAAGAGTGCTCTCCTAGCATGCACGAGGCACTGGGTTCAATCCTCGGCACCAAATAGTGTAGAAATAAAGATATTGTATCCATCTAAAAATAAAAAATAAATATTTAAAAAATTTTAAAAAATAGATTAAGAGCTAATCGGTACCTATATAAAAATGTCAGTCTCCCCCCTCCCCCAAACAGGCAAAGAGTTTAATTAGCCTGTGGTGCGTCTAACCTATCCCTATTTTCTCCAGACTACATTTGCCTGCCTCCCTTCCTAAAACAACACTCATTTTGGGTGTGGGAGGCATGTCTAGACATTCCAGTTATAGTGTCCCATTTTAGTTTGGAGTGAACGTAAAGGCTTACTGAGATATTAACAGGTGGGTCTCTAGGTAAAATAATCTCTGAAGTATTTACTAAAATAAGAAGCTCTTCCTGGGGCTGGGGTTGTGGCTCAGGTTCGATCCTCAGCACCACATAAAAAATTTATAAAACAAAGATATATATATATATAAATATAAAAAGAAGCTCTTCCTACTCAAAAAATAAATTTTCTCTAATAAATAATAATTTTTAATTGTGGTAATCTCTCCCAAAAATCTCTGCACTATGAACTCATAACCTTGGAGAACTATTTCAGAGACTTAAGTTATTTTAATTTAAACCCATTGTCAATATTATAATTGTATTTATGGTAAGTTCTAGAGGTGCAAGAACTTTTTTGTTCTGTGTAGTAAAAATCTCAAGAATAGTATTTGGCACATAGTAGACGTCAACAAACATTTATTGTATGAACGTTATGTATGATTCCATAGGTAATATATTTCTATTAGCTCATTAAAAACATTTATTTCTAATCTCAAAATTGTTTCCTGCAAATGCAAATGACTAACAACATATTAAAAGCTGCTTAAACATTTCCTGTTTTATTCCTTGCCAAACTATAGTTAGAATATTGTTTGTTTCGGTATTTTTTTTAACTACTTATCAATTAATGGTTTTATCAGCAAAGTACTATACAGAATTAAACAGTGTTAATGTATAACTATGCCAATTACACCCAACTAGTTAAATCACATGCATGGCAAAAATATATATAGCGAAACAGAAATACTGTGCCTACCGTATAATGCTAATATGGGAACTATACCAAACATATCACCCCCAAAATAACTAGGTTGACTTTTCTGCAGAAAACAAAAGGTAAGGGCTGCAAAAAAGAAAGACCAAAAAAAAAAAAAAAAGAATAAAAACTTATTCTAAGGGAATTTCTTCTTATATAGACCATTATTTTCAGTTGTTTTCCCTAAAATTACTATTATTAAAAGTATGCTTTTTCACGATACATAACCCTTTTTTTTCTTCTTGGTTGGTACTGCAGATTGAACCCAGGGGTGCCCATCCCCACACCAGCTATATCCCTCAGCCCTTTTTATTTTTCCTTTTGAGACAAGTCTCTATAAGTTGCCCATGTTGGCCTTAACCTTGCAATCTTCCTGCTTCTCAGCCTCCTGAGTCACTGGGATTATAAGCATATACCACCACCACATCTGACTTCTATTTAATCTTTTGAGGTACTCTTAAGAGTTCTTAAAATTTTTCCCTACAACCCAGAACTCAGAAATCTATAAATAACCACTAGGAATGTCAATTTTACTAAGTGGAAGTATATCACAAGAAGGGTGGGGCTGCGGATGTGGCTCAAGCGGTAGCGCGCTCGCCTGGCATGCGCGCGGCACTGGGTTCGATCCTCAGCACCACATACAAATAAAGATGTTGTGTCCGCCAAAACTAAAAAATAAATATTAAAAAGTTCTCTCTTTCTCTCTTTTAAAAAAAAATAAGGGTGGTTGAGCAAAATTTGTGACGGTATGAGAGAAAATGGATCATACTATACTGAAATAAATCCTCCTAATCCCTGATAAACACACTATCTTTCAGGTGTGGTTTCTTCCTTTTTTTCCCCCCTTCTTCTTAAATACATATATATCCATGTAATCTGGTAAAAATTAAGTCTTTTTCCCACACTAAATCCCACTCAACCATTTTCATCTCCAAAGGCAACCTGTATCTTTGCTGAAAATTACATGTATTTATTTTTTTAAAGTATATGTCTTTTACATAAATGGAAACTGCATATATTTTTTTTCTAGTTCATGCATTGTTTTGCACCTTGCTTTTGCTCCCACTGGTAACATATTTTGACATTTCTTCCTTATCAGCTTATAAACCACTACTTCATTCTTTTTAATAACTGCATATTGATGAACTTTGAGCTTATTTCTAACCTTTTGCTATTAGCATAATATGCTTTCTTACTTGAACGTAAGCTACTCGAGAATAAGAATTTATGTCTCTTTTTTACAGTACTGGGGATAAAACCCACCCAGGGCCTTGCACATGCTAGGCAAGAGCTCTACCATTGAGCTACATCTGCCTTTTCTGAAATAAGCTCTTGCTAAGTTTCTTAGGGCCTTGCTAAATTGCTGAGGCTTGAACTTGCGATCCTCCTCCCTCAGGCTCCTGAGTCCCTGGGATTACACCACACCAGGCTTAATTAATATAGTTTTGTTGTTGTTTGGTACTGGGGATTGAATCCAGAGGGACTTTACCATTTAGCTACATCTTCAGCCCTCTTTAGTTGTTTTTTTTTGTTTTTTTTTTTTTTGGCGGTGGGGGGGAGGTGAGGGGAGGGTCCTGCTAAATTGCTTAGGGCCTCACTAAGTTCCTGGGGCTGGCCTCAAATTTGTGATCCTCCTGCCTCAGCCTCCTGAGTCACTGGGATTACAGGCACACACCACCATGCCCAGTTGAACATTTTCACTCAACAGCCTTTAACTTGACTATGTGCAAAGCACATGCGCTTTTTTTTTATTTTAATAAATACCTCTTCTGGGTATTTATCCTAGTATTTAAAATGACATACATAACACCTATAAGAGAAACTATTAAATCAAAATATGCATATTTTAAATGTTGGTAGAGATTATTCCAAAGCTTTTCACTAAATTTAGGTATTGATTAGTAACAAAGGTTTTTAGTGTTTTAATTAGTAATAAAGATTTTTAGTATTTAGCACCTTTACACAAAACAGTATAAAAACTGTTAAGGTAGATCAAGAAGTTCCATTCAAGTAAGAAAAAGTTGTAATAAGAATTGTGATACATTCTGTTGTCAAGTACTTAAAAAATAAAAGCAATTTTTAAAAAGTTGTTTTTATGATGGCATCAAATCTATACAGAAGGGTTGCTGGGTGTATAGGTCAGTTCTAGAATACATGCTTGGCATATGTGAGACCCCAGGTTTGATCCCCAGCATCACCAAAAATAAAGGAAGAATGGTTAATTAATATATTTAGGAAAAGAAAATGACCTCACAGAAAAGATTCAGTTGAAAGTGCGTTATCCATTTTCAGCATCATCACTGTTACCAAGTGCCTACCATACGCCAAGCAACATTATTGAGTACTTTATCTCCTTTAATCCTATCCCCATGTATCCTATGAGGAAGACATCTTTATTATACTTAGCTAACAGATGAGCTGAAACACAGAGAGAGGTTAAATGTCTTGCCTAAGTCACAGTTCATAATTGACTGAGCTGAGCTGGGATTAGAAATAAGCAGTCCAGGCTATAGTTCAATTGGTAGAGTGCTTGCCTAGCACGCACAGGTCTCTGGGCTCAACCCCCAGCACCAC
>NW_025999932.1:37106313-37130137 GCF_001458135.2 Marmota marmota marmota
TCCATACCCATCATTTTTAAAAAATATTTTTAGTTGTAGATGGACATAATACCTTTATTTATTTTTATGTGGTGCTAAGGATCAAACCCAGTGCCTCACACATGCTAGGCAAGTGCTCTACCACTGAGCTACAATCTCAACTCCATAGCCCTTTTTATGTGTGGAGGGTGGGGCTGGGGAAGGTACCAGGGATTGAATTCAGGGGCACTCAACCACTGAGCCACATTCCCCAGCCCTATTTGTATTTTATTTAGATACAGGGTCTCACTGAGTTGCTTCACACCTCACTGTTGTTGAGGGCTGGCTTTGAACTCGCAAGCCTCCTGCCTCAGCTTCTCAGACCGCTGGGATTACAGGCGTATGCCACCATGCCCGGCCTCCATAGCTCATTTTTGAAAACTATGTAAGTATTCATGAAGAATGGCATTGAAGGTAGAAGGAACATATAGCAAAACACCAGGTCATGGTATTTTTTAGAAAGCAGGAGGAAATTCAGTGTGGCTTAAGCATTTGGGGGGCCTAGTTGCCCAAAGGTGATGTGGTAGATGAGGTCAAAAATTTAGGCTGAAGGGCTGGAGTTGTAGCTCAGTGGTAAAGCGCTTGGCTAATACATGTGAGGTACTGAGTTTGATCCTCAGCACCACATAATAAATACATAAATAAAATAAAGGTATCCATCTATAACTTTAAAAAGTATTTAAAAAAAAAAAAGAATTTATAAGTACTTAAAAAAAAGGCTAAGTACAGATTTGACTGACAGAGATGCCCCAGCATTGGCATTTCCAAACAGGATAATGGCAACTTCATTTCTTTTTCTGAGACTGTTCTGCCTCCAGTTTTGGTGTTGAATTCATGGTGAGGACTTCAAGGGGTTTTATTCTTTCAAAGCTATAGCATTCACTTTTGTCTTCTGAAGATACTGTTCTTGTGCTGACCAGATGAAAGCCTTCCTTTAGCAAAATGTCAATTAGTAAGCCGAGGACATTTGTTCCATTGGCCAATTTTCGGTTATCAGGTTTTATAGAAACATACCTGGAACACACAAAAACATTTTAATTATAAAGCATTTGTTTGACTAGCAGAGCCAAACACATACATTTACTTATAACCTCAAAAGAAGACATACAACATACTACTTTCAACCAAATTTATTTTTTGAGACTATTTACAAATCCAAATCAGTAACTTTGGATAACAATTAAATTGGCTCATTTTTTTATATAGGACAACGTAAATACTACCAATTTTTCAATTTGCTACATTACTCAAATCAATTTGTTTTGATGAACACTTTATACTTTTATAATTTCCTCCAGATAAAATTTTGTCAATTATTAGCACTGACATGAATTTTCTTTTATGACTTATTCCTGTCAAATCCATTTTTTCAGGTGAAATGTTGCAGATATTTCAAGATGATTTTATTGTCAGTTTTTACTCAATAATTGTCCATTGTTGAGTAAATCTTGTGGTCAAAAATCTCTGGAGCAGAAATAGCAAAAAATTTTATTCCCTGGGCAACTCCACAGAACCAATGCACATAATAAAAATATGCCCAACCTTTTCAGACTAGCTGCATGTTGGCTTTAGTAATGTCAATATAACATACCTGCATAGATGTGGTTATATTACTCCTTCTTTCCTTTTTTTTTTTTGTACCAGAGATTGAACCCAGGGATGCTTAACTGCTGAGCCACATCCCCAGCCCTTTTCAGTAAGTTGCTTAGGACCTCACCAAGTTGCTTTGAATTTGCAATCCTCCAGCCTCAGCCTCCCAACTCACTGAGATTACAGGCATGTGCCACCATGCCCAGCTTCCTTTCTTCCCTTCTATTAAGAGTGTTTATTTGTATCCTCCTACCATTTGTTTATGATGTGTGAAAAAGACTAATAACTTAGATTAGTTTCAGGCAGAAACTGTCTAGTTTTATGGAGTAGAAAGATGTTTGTAGTCATCCCTAACCTCTTTTTAAATGATTATGACTGAAATAGAGTGGTTATTGTAGCTCACATTTAGAAACTCACTCTAGGGAAAAAAAAAAAAAAGTTCAATAATAAAATCTAAGAATTATCAAACTATCAAACTACAACAACGCCCATCTCAAAAAACTGGTTAAAATGTTTGATACGACTTTTTAATATTAGTAAATCATTTAGTCTACCCTCAAGCCCCAGGTAGCCTAGAAATGGTTGTCAGAGAAAATTACAGAATGTCATAAAAGAATTCATATACAAATAGTAAACAGTAGGTGGTAACAAAGTATAATAGATTTGCAAGAAATCACTGAGCTAAAGTACTTGATTCTTATGAAGCCAAACTGAAAAAGAAAAGATTTCAAGGCACAAGAAAAGGGTACAACAAAAGAAACCAATGGGAAATTAAACTTATTTATTTATTTTAATTTACTTTATAGTGCTGGAGATGGAACCCAGGGCCCAGTGCAGGCAAGCATTCTACCACTGAGCTTTACCACTAGCCATTATTTAAAATGTTTTTTAAAGACACCACAAAGATGGGTGACTAGGGATGTAGGTCACTGGTAAAGCGCTTACCTAGTATATACAAGGTCCTGGGTTCAATTTCCAGCACCACAAAAACAACATAAAAAATATTAAAGGCAGCTACACTTTTCTATTTGAACCTGTTTAAAAAGAGAGGTCAGGGGACTA
Source organism: Marmota marmota marmota (assembly GCF_001458135.2). Classification (NCBI taxonomy): domain Eukaryota; kingdom Metazoa; phylum Chordata; class Mammalia; order Rodentia; family Sciuridae; genus Marmota; species Marmota marmota. The sequence continues at coordinate 37,108,984 of NW_025999932.1, forward strand.
AAGTTGCAGCTCAGTGGTAAAAAAGAGGTCAGATAGAATAAAGGTTAGAATCTTGTGACCATAGCTTGGGCTTGATAATGTGCTGTCACGTGAATGATGATCTGAAAGAATCAAGGCAAATATTTCTCTTTTTTTGGAGGTGCTGGGATTGAACCCAAGGCCTTACAGATGCTAGGCAAGTATTATACCATTGAGCTACATCCTCAGCCCAAGCCAAGTATTTCTAGTACTATGAACTTTTTAAAGATAATAACTGAGCAACTTGCTAAATTAAATAAGACAAAGTGGTAAATCATTCTGAATAAGGAGACTATAAGGAGACATTCAATCTTACTCCACCACATTCCATCTTCCAAAAACATATGAACAGACAGATTCAGACCAGGGAGTGGGCAAAAATAAAAATGATTGCTACTTTGGCAGTTATATACTCAATGGTGGGCCTTTTTTTAAAATATTTTTTTAGTTGTTGCTGTACCTTTATTTTTTATTTATGTATATGTGGTGCTGAGGATCGAACACAGTACCTCACACATGCTAGGCAAATGCTCTACTGCTGAGCCACAACCCCAGCTCCTCAATGGTGGGCCTTTTTTTAAAAAAAATATTTTTTAGTTATAGATGTATACAATATCTTTATTTCGTTTATTCATTTTTATGTGGTGCTGAGGATCAAACCCAGTGCCTCACATGTGCGAGGCAAGTGTTCTGCTGAGCTACAGCCCCAGCCCCAATGGTGAGCCTTTTAAGGCCAGAGTTTTTGCCTATCACTACAGATTCTCATGTTATTCTATTCAAATTATTAATCTCTATTTTTAAACTAGCACTATAACATATTATTTAAAAACAAAACAAACAAAACACTCCACAAACATAAGGGGGAAAAATTCTGAACTTAAAAACAACTGAAATATAGCTCAGTGATAGAGCACTTGCCTAGTATGCCTGAGGCCCTGGGCTTGAACCCAGCCCTGCAAAACAGAAAACAAAATAAACCATATAGTGACAGGAAAACATGTTAATTTAAAAATTAGCTTCTAGTTTTAGAAGTTATCTATTGTGGAAGTGTAAATATAATACCTTTCTCACATGAAGGTAAAATAATTCTGCACTGTTTTTAAAATGCACTTAACAAAACAGGAGCCATTAGATACTGTGTACACACAATAGTCCCATTTCAGTTTCTAATCTCATTTTTCAAGATTACAATCACTTCCTCTACATGCATAGTTTAAAGAGCATTTAATATTTCCAAGACATATTCTTTTTACGGTCTATTTCTATTTTACCTGGTCTATTTCTTCTTAAAAATCAGTTTCCCCATGTACCTTTTAGAAAAGGGATCACAAGGTCATAAGTACTTAATCGAAATTTGTAAACCAAAAGATTGATCTTGTTTACTTAAGTATCCCATCAATGAAACGAAAGTATATAGAATTAAAACAGTTTGAAATAAAACTAGGGCCTTAGATTTTCTTCATAGTTTATTTATTTGAGTAGCTCCCATTTCCCAGACACTTCAGCCTCTTTTGAAGGGCAAGAAAGTATGAATTGTAAAAACTTCTGTATTACCATACTTGGTTATACTATCCAGTGTTCTCCATTTGGTAAGCAAGAACAAGGAGTATGTTGTAGGAAAGGTAGACACTTACATTCTTCTTGATGACTGCTGCTCAAGTTAAAGTATCCTAAAATATGTCTTATTTACCTTTACCCAAAAAAAGTGTATTTTATTTTAAGTGCTATGAAAAAAGAACACATACAGGCTTTCTAATTTTCCTCCTAAAAATTAAAACCAACTTTCAGTTGGTAAAATAATAGTGAGACAGCATTAAGACATTCTTAACAGGAGTGAGAGCTGCTATATCCCTGACTCCAGGGTGGAAATCAGCCATTAAGTCCAGCCCAAAACAGGGAAAAGTGAATAACTGACTCAAGAGAAGCTGTCCATGACAAACTGACAGCCTATCCCAACTTTCTGAGATATATAAGAGACACGAATATACCAGGACACCAAATTTGCCATGATACATATCTTCCTTTAAGGGCATTTAAAAATAAAAGCCTTTTTTTCTTCATTGAAGAAAAATCAATAGTTGAATTTAAGCACTGAAAGAATAGATACAGAGTATATAAGGAAGTCAAGAGAAACTACTGAGCCTTTCTGTGAATCACTAAAAGAATCTCTTGAAAAAATAAGATGATTCATTTCTTTTCTTTTTGGGGTACTGGGGACTGAACTCAGGGGCACTCGACTACTGAGCCACATCCCCATCCCTATTTTGTACTTTTATTTAGAGACAGAGTCTGAGTTGCTTAGTGCCTCACCACTGCTGAGGCTGGCTTTGAATTCACAATCCTCCTGCCTCAGCCTCCTGAGCCACTGGGATTAAAGTGTGCGCCACCACACCTGGCAAAATGATTCATTTCTAAGCCAAATTTTAATTTTTTCATTTTAATTATTTTGTGGTGCTGGGGATTGAACACATGGCATTGTGCACAAGAGGCAAACATTCTACCAACTGAGCTATATCCTCAGCCCCCCAGGCATTTTTTTATTTTTTATTTTTAGACAGTGTCTTACTAAATTGCCAAGGCTGGCCTCAAGCATTCAATTCTCCTTCCTCAGCCTCCCAAGTCACTGGGATTTGGCACCAAACTTTTTAGCAATGGAACATAATCTATAAAATTATTTCCTCCTACAATTTGAATGACCACAGTCCCATTTTCTCTAGGCAGTCTTGTCTTGTTCCTAGTGTCCTGCATAATATCTTTTACTCTGAAGTGTCCAGGTTTAGAAAATATTTGGTCATTCTACCCAACTCGCTTGGTTACCCCAAAAATCTTTTTTTCTAAGAAAAGTTTTAGGCATGAAGAACTTTGAATTTTGAGGGAAAATATCAGAAACCAGAATAGAAGAGAGATACTTCAAAATACGAACCTGACTCCAATTTGATTATCAGTAGTGCTGTCAGAGCCACAGTAGAAAACCAGGTCGTGGTAAGAAGGTCTTTGTGGAGGCAGTGGAAGTAAGGTCATCTGAGGAGGGAAAGAGTTACTACTCCAAGTGGGTGCTGCTGGCTGCTCTATAAACACTGTAATTCTCCCAGTTAGCATCTCAATTGTTTTGCTGCAAGAGCCAAACACTCTGAAAAAGGCTTGCGTGTTTCGATTTAGGAAATGCACCTCAAGGAAAGCAGGTATTGGCTCTAGAATGTGTTGGTTTAAGAGATCAACCAGAGAATCAAGTTCATAGAAAAGAGCCTCTCTCTGAAGCCTAAGATAGTCTGAAAAGTCAGTGGGTAATAAAAGTTGGTGAGTTCTCAAAAAATCTAAGATGAAACTAAATAAAACACCATCTCTGTCCACAAAAATCTGGCTACCAACCATCTTGAATTCTTGGTCTTTGCCATCTAACATTCGTGCCAACCGAGAAGCAGGAAACTGCTTTATAGTAGAAAGCCTTGTTGTGAATATCTTCCCTCCCACATTCAAAGTGACCAGTTCCTGACTACTCATTCTTCTCTAGTTTCAAACTGGAGGCTACAGGCCATCAGCACAGACTTAAAGGACTTGTAAACCAAACTATTACCCTAAATGTTGTTATATATGATTAAGAAACAAAAGAGGTAGGAAGAATAACAAAACACAGAAACCTAGATCCCTGGGTAACTGTTGTAAAACAAATATTGTATCCATAGTTGTGTGTTTGCAAATTTAAGTTGCTTGGGAACTTTGCAGTACACAAAAGGGAAAACTAACTCATGAAACTGAATAGTTTAAGGAAAACTGACACTATATCTGAGAATTGATGTCAATTAGATCCCTTTCCTATGTTTGATTTTTAAAACTTCTTGGGATATTGGCCAAATTATATTGTTTATATTGTGTGCATGTACTAATCTGTAACCAATAAAAAATATGGAGGGAAAAAAGACAAACTCTTAAAAAAAAACATTCTCAGGGGCTGGGGATGTAGCTCAGTGGTAGAGCACTTGCTTAGCATGAGCAAGGTCCTGGGTTCCATCCCTAGCACTTAAAAAAAAAAAAAAAACTCCATGAAATCCTGGTGTAAAACATATATTTAGGACTGGGTTGTGGCTCAGTGACAGAGTGCTTGCCTAGCACATGTGAGGCATTAGGTTCAATTCTCAGCACCGCATATAAATAAATGAATAAAATAAAGGCCCAACAACAACTAAAAATATATATTAAAATAATTTTCAAAAAACCATATATTTGCTTAAAAATAAATAAAAACTTACTGGGAGCCAAAAAGCTCTCTCCCTCCTCAGGCCCCTTATTTACTATGAAGCCTTTACAGCAGAGGTTAAGATTCTCATAGAAACATAATCTGAATTTCTTACAATCCCCTTAGCAATTTAGTGGCTACATCAAATTAGGTGATATATTTGCTGTTAGGAATGAAATAGCAAATACATCACCCAGCAGATTATTTTTGACTTTTCTCATAGCTAGTAGGAAATTATTTCTTCCATACTTTACATTTTATTGTCGCCCTTTTTACATTTTATTTACAGACAGGGTCTCACCAAGTTGTGAGGCTGGCTTTCAACTTGTGATATTCCTGCCTCAGCTTTTGGGAGCTGCTAGGATTACAGGCGTGCACCCCCGATATCTGCTTTAATTTATCTCTTTTGACTGGAGTAGATACTCTGTTCTCTAAATTGTTCCACATAATGGGCTTTCAAAGGAATGCCTTTTTCCATAACAGAAATAAGGCAGTTCTGAGCTAAGGTTATCTCTTTGTTTTCATCTGAATTCTAAGCAAGGTGAGAAAATTTAGTACTTTAGTTCTGTCCTCTTTATCTCATGTGAGCAGGTAGTATATTATTAATATTCTGATTACTCTGTACTTTTTACAAATGGACAGATTGTTTCATCTGCTGTCAAGTTTTACTACAACTAAAATTCTGTAAGCAAATGGAATTCATTTGCTTGTATACCTGCCATACTTTAGAACCCACAACCACATTCAGCTGCCAGTAAAAAAGTGACTTTCCTATTTCCTGCTCCTGCCAAGTGTTGGATTGCTTTTTCTTTTTTAATCTATGCCTTTGCACAGCCACCTAACAATTCTATAGTTTATCATCTTTAGTGGAAAATTTTATAGAAAAGGTGAAAGGGGTAGGTTTAAATCTCAACCCTCCTAAAAATGTAAACATCACAAGAAAACACCAGTTTTTTTGTTTACATTAGATTTACATTTTCATGAGAAAGGAATCAACCCTCCAGAAAGACTTAGGAGACCCAATCTATTCATCGTCTTTTCTTCTTTAAAATTCCAACCTATTCACAAAAAGGTTGCTTAAGGCCAGGCACAATGGTGCAAAACTTGGGAGGCCAATGCAAGCCAGTCTTGGCTACTTAGCAAGACCCTATCTCAGAATTAAAAAAAGAGCTGTGGGTTTAGCTCAATGGTAGATTACCCCTAGGTTTAATACCCAATACCACCAAAAAATTGTCTTTACAAGACCAATCTTCACCAGAAATGTTTTTGAAGGAGAGGGGAGAGGTACCAGGGACTGAAGCCAGGTGTACTTAACCACTGAACCACATCCCCAGTCCTTTATTTTGAGACACGGTCTAAGTTGCTCAGGGCCTCGATAAATTGATGAAGCTAGCTTTGAATTTGCAATCCTCTTGCCTCAGCCTCCTGAGTCACTGGGATTACGGGCATGTGCCACCAAGCCCGGCTTTACCAAATTCTATACCACATCAATACAGAATTAGATCATGTGTTCTCTCACCTCCCACTTTTTGTTTGGTGTTGGGTTTTTTTGGATTTGTTGGTGGTAGTGGATTTTTGAGACCAGATCTATGTTGCACAGGTTGGTCTTAAACCTCTGGTTCAAACAATCTTCCTAACTTAGCATCCTAAGAGGCTGGGACTACAGACATGCTCTTATTTGTATGACAGCATAAAGAAAGCCAATATTAGAATATTTGTTTTAATAGCACTCATTTAAAAAAGAAAGGTTCAGAACTGAATGACTAAATTTCCCCTTTAATTTTATGCTACTTAATCTGAATGTGTATCAGATGGTTTTTTGGGTTTTTTTTTTTTTTTTGGTAGAACTTTATTTTTATTTATTTATAGGTGATGCTGAGAATTGAACCCAGTGACTCACACATACTAGGCAAGCACTCTTCCACTGAGCTTCAACCTTAGCCCCAACAAATTTATACTTTTGAATCTTGGGGATACTCCAACCCCAGGACAATATTTTTTAAAGGAATACTTCTGCGTGTGTTGCTAGAGATTAGAACCCAGGGCTTTGTGCATGCAAGGCAAGCACTCTACCAGCTAAGCTATATCCCCAGCCCTAAAGGAATACTTTTGGAGGAAAATATCTGATTGGAATCTTGACAAAATCTGAATTACTAACCTATTCTCTTAATAATTTCTATCAAAAAACAGAACTGCAGAGTTGGAAAATTTTATAATAGTTTATATTTACACACAAATTCGGCCACATTATTTAGCACCATCAAAGTAAAATTGTTGACTGTTTCACTGAAAATGAAAAACACATTTGTCACTTGTTCCCAGTAAAAAACTGATTGTTCTACAAAATCAGCTGATTTAGTCAGATAAAAACTGAAATTCGAAAGATGGTCTTTCCAAATTGCCAGTTCATCAAATACAGACCATTCTAGGAATACAGTAGGACCAAAGAAAATAAGGAAAATAAGGAGGCCAAGTAGAAGGAATACCACAAATAACTGATAGAATCTCCAAGGAATCTTGCTTATGAATGTGCCAGTATCTTGAGGCAAAGAAAGTTTATCCACATCTACTAGTTTTATGTCCTCCCATTGACTGGTATCAAAGTTCTTCATTAAAGGGCTTGTGGGCAAAGTAGAGGGAGGTAAAGGAGTTTCCTTGATTACTTTGATTTTCTCCCTGAATTCCTGCATCTGTTGCAGAAATACAATGGGTTCTGACACATCTTTGAAAGCCTCAGCAATATTAAAAGCCATTCGTTGCTCCTGCAAGATGGTATTGAGTTTGTTGATCTCTGGGTCATAAGCTTGCATTACTGCAAGTTTCATGGTCTCAAAGTCAGACAGGATTTCATTCTTCTTTTGATCCAATGTGTGTTGTAACTTCTCAAAAAATTCCTTCACTTTATCTGAATCTTTAGTCAGTAACTGCAGGGATTTCCTCTTATTGGTTTCCAAGGTATCCAAACGAGAAAGAGCATCTCCCCGACGCCAGGTCTCAAAACTCTGGAAGAGAGTCTCAAAGGCATCCCTTTCCTGAGCATAGGCATCTTCAATAGAACAGAAGACATGCTTGGTGTGGTCACCTCGAGTAGCACAGATCCCACAAATTAGCTGCATATCAGTTAGGCAGAAAATGTTTAGAGGCTGCCCCAAGTGTCCTTTGCACACTGGCATTTTGGGAGAGATCTTGATTTTGTTGTATTTCTCCACAATACCTTTCAGGGAGTAATTAACCTGCAGGCTATTAACTCCAGTAGCTGAGGTTTCCTTCCGGCATGTAGGACACTTGAATGGAGATGGTCTCCACAACGAATTCCGCACATTCCCCTCTAAGAGACCTTCTAAGCATTTTTTGCAGAAGTTGTGTGAACAAGGCAAAACTCGAGGATCATCAAACAGACTGCAACAAATTGGACACGTGAGATCTTCTTCAAGCAGCTCCATCACATCCTACCACAGAGAAAGAAACATTTTTATATTACTCCAGTAATCCCCTCCACTAGAACTATGTAATAATGAGAAGCTATCTTCACATTAAAATGTTTTGCTGAAATAACCAGCCAAACAGAGGAAATAAGTGAGAAATTTGGGAAGGGAATGCATACCAAAGCAGATTTAATCCGTTGAGACGACAACATGTTCCTTATTAGTAGGGCACCCTGCACACAAGGCCTTTGTGTGATAGTCTTTGGCTAAGACAGGGTTAGGACTAGGACAACTGCAAGTTGAGCCAGCAGGACCCAAGTGATTGTTTTAAAACAGAGAGCTGACTACTAGCTGTCAGAAACAAAGCTACTCAGTGTCTGTAACAGAATGAGCTCTTTGGGCCCACAAATATAAAATGGTATGCTATTTAAAAGAGAGAAGCCCAGAAATATAAATCCAAGCCATGTACACTAATGGACTTTTTTAAAATTAGGAACTAGCATATTTCAAGGCAAAATTATAAAACAGTTGCAATTTATTCTTCCTTGGAGAATCAATCAGGTTGGTTTTTTTTTTAAACTTTTTTTTTTTTTTTCATTTTTATGTGGTGCTGAGGATCGAACCCAGTGCCTCATGCATGCTAAGCAAGTGCTCTACCACTGAGCCACAACCCCAGCCCCAATCAGGTTGTTTTTTAAACAACCAAAATGACAAGTCAAAACCACCTTATAGATCATCTACAGCATCTTAAACAGTTCTCAAAATGTAGGCAGAAACATGGCTCTTTCAAGGAATCCATGAGATCAAATTATTTTCACAATTTTGCACCATGTCGACATTGTCACTTGCAATGTAAAAGCAATAGTGGGTACATAGCTAGAGCCTTAACAGGACTCAAGTAAGACAGTAAAGAAGCAACAAATTGTATTTAGTCATTGTATTCTTTACCACAGTATGAGTGGATTGAGTGTTGGACAGCCAGTTTCATTTTTAAACGTTCTTGACGAAGCAGCAAAAATTATACATTTTGTTAAATCTTGATCCTTGGTACACATCTTTAATATTTTGTGTGATAAAATAGGAAATGTACACAAAAGCTTTTCTGTATACCAGCAGATGTTGTCTGGAAGAAAAGCACTTATGTGACTGAGCTGCAAGATGAAGCAGCTGCTTTTTTAATGGAATATCAGTTTTACTTGAAAGAAACTGACAAACCATAGCTATTCAGATTTAGGTATCTGACACATTTTCTTGAAAATGAACAAAACAAGCTTGTTGAAGAAAAACACAAGAGCAGGGCATGGTGGTGCACACCTATAATCCCAGTGACTCAGGAGGCTGAGGCAGAGGACTCCAAATTTGAGGCCAAACTTGAAAACTTAGTAAGACCTTGTCTCAAAATTAGGAAAAAAGGAGGGGGTGGAAGGGATGGAGTTTCAGTGGTAGACTGCTCCTGAGTTCTATCCCCAATGCTTGGGGGGTGGGGGGTAGGGTGGGATGGCTTTTTTGCCAATGAAAAAGTTGGATTTTCATGTAAAAACTGGAATTTTGGAAAACATTTCTACTTGTAAGCTTGACAGCCTCCCATTAATTAAAGATTTCTCTTATGAGATAGGTGGTGACATTGATGAATGGAAGGGCTATTTTTGTGGAGAGTGAATACTATATAATAAAATATGTCAATTTCCAAAGCACTGAGTTATATCCCCAGCCACAGGTTTAATTATTTTAAAAATGTACATTAATCCCTAAAGATTTAAAACCAAAAATAGTGCTAAATATTTCTTTACTCAGTTTACCTAGGGATACACACACATATAACCACCAAATTAATAATCTACAGATGAAGCTGGGGTTATGGCTCAGTGGTGAAGACTTGCTAGCATGTATGAGGCACTGGGTTCGATCCTCAGCACCTCATAAAAATAAATAAATAAAATAAAGGTACTGTATCCATCTACACCTGAAAAAAAATGTTTTTTTAAAAAAATAATAATCTACAGGCTTTCTTACAATTTTCTTTTTTGGGGGGAGATTTGCTGGATCATAATGAGAGCTACATCTAAAAGATTAACATACTTAAAAGGATATTCGGTTATAAAATATGTACTTATAATAAATATATTTAGTATAGGTAAAATTAAAGCAAAAACTATTGTCTCAAATTTAGTATCATGGCCTGGTGCAGCCTCAGCAATTTAGTGAGGCCCTAAGAACTTAGTCTCAAAATAAAAAAGAGCTGGTGATGTGGTTCAGTTGTTGAGCACCCCTGGGTTCAATCCCTGATACCAAAAAATGAATGTGTCATATGGCAAAAAGTATGTAACCAGCTGATTTTTCTGAAAAATTTCTTGTGATATGAAAAATCATATAACCTTTGAAAAGCACTGAGAAGAGAATGGCTATAAAGATTGAAGTCAGTGTGTGCTCTCTAAGAGAGGTTACCAAGCAGCTATACAACATAACTTTTGATAATTCTCCAACCCTAAAAGGGCTCCACACTTTATCACCTCCAGAATTATGTTGTTTCACCCAAGAATTCTACCCAAGGTCAGATTTCTTTTTCTTTTTTTCAAAGATTTTTTTTTTAAGATGGACACCATATCTTTATTATTATTATTTTAATTTGTTTTTATGTGGTGCTGAGGATCAAACCCAGGGCCTCACAAGACCTCTACTGCTGAGCTATAATCCCAGCCCCAAAGGTCAGATTTCTGAGAAAACAGCAGACAACAACAACAACAAAAAAGCAGTGGGAGGGCTGGGGATAGCTCAGTTGGTAGAGTGCGTCCTGTGCATGCACAAGACCCTGGGTTCAATCCCCACCACCACACACACACACCCACACACTCACACGCACACAAAAGCAGTGGGAGGGGAGTAGCAGCATGCAACAAAGTAAATATCTATTCTATTAATATTTCCAAGGATATCAATAAGTAAAAGGAAAACAAAAGATATCCTAACCAAGTGGTTAGGATAAACAAGAGAAAATGGGCACCCTAGGCAAGAAAAACTTTGAAGAAAACAAATGATGTAATAAGGGTCAAGAATTTTAAGGCAATCAAATATGATCCAAAGTGAAAAATGTCACAGGTAAGAAATTTTAGAAAATTAAAAAAACAAAAAAGTGCTGGAGATATAGTTCAGTGGTTGAATTCCCAGTGCTTGAGTGCACATTTGTGCATACATACATGCATGTGCGCACACAGTTTTGAAGGAAAATATGCAATAAAGGTTTTTAGTGCTCTTTAAAGTGAAATGCCTTCAAGTATGGCTAAAATCTGAAGAAATCAACAGCTTGCTAAGCACATATCCAATCTTTTTTCTTAGCTAAATTTCCCCAATATACAGAAATCAAGAAACTTTAAACAGAACAGTTAAAACTTCAACTTAACCAACATCAAAATTAAACAAGTTTGCCAAAATTCATTTCTTCCTTCAAGTATTTCTGAATACAAAAAATTCTAAATTTTGAAGCATGGAAATCTATTTTCCCACCAATTAAATATTTCCCAAGTGTTTTATACCAACAATTAAAATAGCTGTCTATACACTATTGTCTCAAATTTAGTATCATGGCCTGGTGCAGCCTCAGCAATTTAGTGAGGCCCTAAGAACTTAGTCTCAAAATAAAAAAGAGCTGGTGATGTGGTTCAGTTGTTGAGCACCCCTGGGTGCTACCACCTCTCTGGAAAAATGTCACCCTTATTTGCCTGTCATACTATTTTTTGTTAATATTTATTTTTTAGTTCTAAGTGGACATAATATCTTTATTTTACACTTACGTGGTGCTGAGGATTGAACCCAGTGCCTCATGCATGCTAGGTCAGTACTCTACCACTGAGCCACAACACCAGCCCCTGTCATACTATACTATAACTGCATAACTATATACCATCACCAAATGTTTATTGTTTTAAATTTTTTATTTACTTACTTATTTTGGTGCCAGGGATTGATCCCAGGGTTGCTTATTTATTGAGCCACATTTCCGGCTCTTTTTATTTTTTATATTTTATATTTAGAGACAGGATCTCACTAAGTTGCTGAGGCTGGTTTGTGAACTTGCAATCCTCCTGCCTCAGCCTCCAGAGCTGCTGGGATTACAGGTGTACGCCACTGTGCCACAAAAAGTTTATGTTTATGCAATGAAAAGTTAATACTTAAATAGAAAAATATTATTAGACTTTTCCCCCTTAGAATGATCAACCCAAAATTATTGTACTATAAAAGGTGCTCATTTTTCCCTTAAAAGACATTCTTTCCCTAAAACACGTTGGGGGGGGGGGGGTTGAACCCTTTCCTATTAAGTTATTCAATATGTCATTCATGCCAGGTTCGGTGCCCCACACCTATAATCCCAGGGACTCTGGAAGCTGAGACAGGAGNAGGAGGATCACAAGTTCAAGGGCAGCCTCAGTAATTTAGCAAAGCCCTAAACAACTTAGTGAAACCCTGTTTCAAAATAAAAAATAAGAGCTGGGGATGTGGCTCATTGGTTAAGCACCCCATGGATTCAGTCGTTGGTACCAAAATAAAATATTTTAAAAAGTTGTCATCTTTTACAACCATTCACTTGGCAAATCTTGACCTATTAAGTTGTTATCCTCAACAGACTGGTATCTCTTGAAAATTTCCATCACCTATTTAAGATCAATTTCAGCTTTTAAGAAAATACTCCTGGGGGCTGGGCATATAGTTCAGTTGGTAGAGTGTTTGCCTTGTTTGTATTTATAAGGTCCTGGGTTCAATCCCAGCACCACAAAAAAAAAAAAAAAAAAAAAAAAGGAAGAAAGAAAGTACTATTAGGACTGAGATTGTGGCTCAGTGTCCACCTACCAAAAAAAAAAGTACTATCAAAGTCTAGCATTCAGTGGATAGATTAATCTAGATAAATGAGATTATTTATATAGCATCTAACATTTTAATATGTAAAAACATGCACTATGGAAATTTAATTGGCATGATCTACAAAATATATGAAGTAGAAAACTACATCTAATCATTTTTATGTTGGCTGTAATAAATAATGCTATGTTGGTACTGCCAAGCGTCTACTGAATTTTGGTAATTACTAGCAAAAATTTCCAATTCAACTTTTCTTTAGAAAAGTACCTACATCTATGGGCTAGGGATGTAGTTAAGTGATAGAACACTAGTCTAGCCTATGCAAAGCCCTGGGTGCAATCCCCAGTACTGCAAAACAAGATGAAAGCAAAATTTGAGTAACATTAATCTGATAAATAAAGTCAAAGTTCTAAGGGAGAAGAATTTTCCTTTAAAGCTTCTGATAGCTAGGTACAGTGGTACATATCTGTAATCCCAGCTACTGGGGACATAGGGTAGATGGGTTAGAGGATCATAATTCTGAGGCCAGCCTGGGCAATTTAGTGAGACCCTGTCTCAAAATAAAAACTAAAAAAGCATCCTTCAGTTCAATTCCCAGTACTGGAAAAAAAGGAAAGAAATGTATTTATAATAAAAATAAATTTTAAGGGGTTAGGGTTGTGTGGCTCAGTGGTAGAGCGCTTGCCTAGCATGTGTGAGGCACTGGGTTCAATTCTCAGGACCACATATAAATAAGTAAATAAAATAAAGATCCATTAACAACTTTACTTATATTCTGTTCAAGCTGCTCTAGTAAATAAATAAATTTTAAATATTTGCATTCACATTATGGGAATTTGCTCTAGAACAGTTTGAACAGAATATAAGTAATCTATATGTTAAAGTATACCTGTATTTGGGTGTATTTGGGTTAGGATGTGGCTCAGCAGTAGAATGCCTGACTAACACAAGCAAGGAACACACACACACCTAATCTTGGTTAACTGTTTTAAGAGGGAGGCAAAGCCATTTAATACCTTGGGTCCCACAATGTAATGACAATGGTAGTGTCTTTCATGAATAACAAAAATGGATAATCTATGACATTTTAAAAGATAAAAATATAAGCCAAATATACACCAAAAGGCAATTCCTATCCTAAATTCAGAAATGTAGAGCATTTACAAAGATATTATTGTTCTAAAAGGTATGAAAATTGTCTTACAAAAAGGACATACAAAAGAGTTCTGCAACATTTTTAATGTGGTAAATGACAGACATCCCCGATTTACCACAATTCAGCTTTAAAATTGTATGACTTTACAATGAAACAAAAGAAACTGTTCTTAGAATATAATTCTGACCTTTCCTGGGTTAGTGATCTATCTCACTGCCATAGTCTCCTGTGATCATAGGCAGCAACAGTGAGCCATAGCTCTCAGTCACATGATCACAAGGGTAAACAACAAGATACTATATTCCATAAGGTAATGAATGTAATCAATAAATTATGAGTCATTCAATACTTTATTATGAAATAAATTTTGTAGATGACTTTGTCCAACTGTAGGCTAATGTAAGTGTTCTGAGCACACTTAAGGTAGACAGGGCTAAGCTTTGATGTTTGGTAGGTTGTATGTGTTAAATGCACTTTAAACTTAGATGGGTTTATCTTGAAATAACTTCATTAAATTCAGAAGCAATTGCACTGTACTATATGCTTAAGATTATTATGTGGGTAGCTCTCATGCTAAATCTTACCACAAAAAAAGACAACATAGAAATTGGTGAGATAATCCATGCTTTTGTGCTCTCCTGAATTATAAAAGTAATTTGTGCTTATTTTAGAAAATTCAGAAAACCTAGGAAAGGGGTTATTAGAGTTGTAGCTCAGTGATAGAATGCTTGCCTAGCAAGTGTGAGGCACTACTATTATTTTGGTCTTTTTCTTCCACTCTCATGTATCTGTGTGTATGTGCCTGTACTTTTCTTATTTATCAACATACACTTCCACTATCATTATATATTGTTCAAAAGCATGATAATCCATCTTTTAAATATGTTTTAATATTCCTTATTTGGTTTTTTTTTTTTTTGTGTGTGTGTGTGTGTGTGTGGGGAGGGGTATTAAAATGATTAAAAGTCTTGGCCCACAGCTCTGATTATTTCCTTAGACAATTCCCTGAAAGATATTGCTGGGTCAAGGAGTAAGAACATTTCTAAAGCTCTTGAAAAGATTGCCAGGCTTCTTTTAGAAAGGGGATATACCACTCTATGAAATCTAATCAATCATGCATGAGGGTACTCCATTGTCTCCACCTCTCCATGCTGTTCCTTACCTTACCACAAAACTATACCTTTATGAAGCTTAGTAAAAAACTAAGGCCAAGACATAAGCATATGTTACCATACCTACCTGAGTTTAAAATATAAAATATTTTTTAAAAATACTTATTTTAGTTTTAGGTGGACACAATATCTTCATTTTATTTTTTTGTGGTGCTGAGGATCAAACCCAGTGCCTCACACATGCTAGGCAAGCGCTCTACCATTGAGCCACAACCACAGTCCTAAAATATAAAACATTTTAAGGTAGTTAACATAAGTATCTGTGTATTACCAATATATGTATGTATATATATATATATATATATATGTGTGTGTGTGTGTGTGTGTGTGTGTGTATATATATATATATATATATATATATATATATATACACCTTGAGAATAAAAAGTTACTAAGAATAAAATAGAAATACTGGGCTTAAAATTATCTAGACAAACACTTAACTTTATAAGTTTAAAAAAAAAACAAAAAAAACTGAGCCTACCCTTGATCCAAAAATGGAGACCACCTCTCAATAAGCATAAAACCTAAATTTTCCAATTCTTAGACCTTAGCACTATTCAGAAAGTGAGTCATAAATTCAATATGCTAAGGGTTGAGGGTGTACCTCAAGGGTAAAGTATGTACTTAGCAGGCTGGGGTTGTGGCTAACTGCTAGAGTGCTTGCCTAGAAAGTGGGAGGCACTGGGATTCAATTCTTAGCACCACATAAAAATAAATAAAGATATTATGTGCAGGGCTGGGACTGTGGCTCAGCAGGAGCGCACTTGCCTGGCATGTGTGAGGCACTGGGCTTGATTCTTAGTACCACGTATAAATAAATAAAAAGATCAACAACTAAAAAAAAATTTAGGAAAAAAGATATTGTGTCCATCTATAACTAAAACATATTTTTTTAAAAATGTACTTAGCATGATTCGAAGCTCTAGATTTAATTCCCTCAAAAAAAAGAAAGAAAGAAATTTCTTATGCCTATAATCCCAGCAACTCAGGAAGCTGAGAGAAGAGGACTGCAAGTTCAAGACCAAGCTCAGCTCAGCAAATTAGTGAGGCCCTAAGGACTTAGTGATACCCTGTCTCAAAATAAAACATAAAAAGGGCTCTGGATATGGCTCAGTGGTTAACTGATCTTGGGTTGAATCCCCAGTACAAAAAAAAAAGCCAGGCGCAGCATCATAAGAACATAACCCTAGCTAGCGACTAGTGAGGATGAGGCAGGAGGATCACAAATTTGAGACCCTGTCTCAAAATTAAAATATTTACCTGGCATGGTAGCACAGGCCTGTAATCCCAGTGGCTTGGAAGGCTGAGGCTGGAGGATCACAACTTCAAAGCCAGCCTCAGCAACTTTAGCAAGGTGTGAAGCAACTTGCAACTTATCTCAAGACCTTGTCTCAAGATTAAAAAATAAAGAGGGGCTAGGGAAGTTGTTCAGTGGTTAAGCACCTCTGGGTTCAATCCCTGGTACAAAACAAAATTAAAACATTTAAAAAGGATTAGGGATGTATGTAGTTCAGTGATAAGGCACCCCTGAGTTCAATTCCCAGTACCACAAATTTTGAAAAATTTAGTATTCTCATTCATAAAATGAAGCTCTTCTAAATGATTTTTACAAATTAGGCTTTAAAAAGCCTTCCAATGAAGCAGCACAAAATCTGCTTCTGAATACCCAGGTTTTTATGGTACCTTCTTCACACTACTACTGGAAAAATTAAAGCATTAGAATTTTGCAAACTGCTAAACTATGTAAATGTATAGTATTTACTTACATGTATGTATAAATACAATGAAGTCTGTAAATGCACATGTATAAGAAAAGGTCCTAAAAGAGTTGGACTCTCTTGAAAAGTGATTTCAGGGGATGTCAAAGTAAATATTACATAGGAATTCCAGGTACAAAATGGACATATCTGGGGAAAAAGTTGTAGCAAGGAGGAACAGCTAACCTATCATATAGAATGAAAAGAACAGCTTGACAGTTCTGGTAAAGTGCTTGCCAAGCATGTTCCAGTATCTTTTGGTTGTAAAAGAAAGAAGTATAACCAGCTAATCAACAGCTCCATCCATTTCTACTAGAGGAAGTGCCAATGTAAATAAAACTGTACTTTTAAAACACATATTAAAAAGTCTAGTTCTAAAGTCATAGAAAAACTCAAGTCCCATTGTACAAGTCCAGCAGCCTGACAATTGACCAAACATGAAAAGGGCGGGGCTTTAAAGAATGCAACTGAAGCCTCTCTCTTCGTTTGCAATATAAATATTTAAATATAATACATTTTAAATGATCATCACAAAGAACTGCCAAGCATGGATTCTATTTTTTTCTGAGTTAACGAAATATGAAACAAAGACCATTAATGAAAGAAGTGGGTGTGAACATATATATTCTACACAGATTTCAATTTCTAAAGGTTTTGGGTCTAATAAATTTGAGTGTTTTTTCTTAAAATGTGAGCATAACATAGGGAAAAGTATTGTTATTACCTCTGTCCCTGCAAGCAGGTGTTTACCGTAGAGTTACTATTACCCAGGGCAAAGCAATCAGGATTTTGTTTTTCCACGTTTCAACTGACAATAAAAAACTAGAGGCTGCTGCTGAAGAAGGAGAGAGAGGAGGGTATTAATGCTTTTATTTGTAAAGGATCTCCATTCTTAACCCTCAATTTTCAATCGCCCGCACAAAGCCAGCCTACAAAGACCTCCAGGCCCGGGAGCTAGGAGCTCTTTGTACTAGGAAGCACCGTGGTCAGGGCGCCCTCCCCCGGCGCCATGCGGATCCCCAGAGTCAATGCCTGGTCTAGTGGCGTGCTCTAACCTCCGGTTCACACTCGCCTGTTCTTTTTTAGGTAGTGTGAAGGCGCTGCGGGGAGTGCTCGGGCCCCAACAGATTTTCTGGATCACAAACACCGGGCTAGCCGGCCAGCGCCCACCCTCACGCGGCTCCTCCCCACGATATCGCTGCCTAGCTGGTTTCCGCTGAGCTACCCCAACTGAAGCTCAAATTGCCCCCACCCACGCAGGCCCCAGTTAGCCTGGGCAAGTCCCCACTCCCGCTGCAAGCTCGAGGGTGGCCCCTTCCTCCCCGAAGAGGAGCAGGGCGGTGGGTACTTATCTCTGACCTCCGGCAAGGCCTGCAGCTGCAAGGCCTCGAGTCTTCCAGCTCGCAAGATCGCGCGGTAAGCGCCCGACACCGCCGCAAAATGGACTCGCGGCGCTGCACGGGCCCCGCCCTCCTCCGCTGGCACCTCGGACTCCACCCCCGGCGTGTACCTTTGTCCCGCCTCCCGGGTCGGGCCTTCCCTGGGGAGGTGAGGCGGGAGTCCTTCCGGTGTCTCCAACGGCCGCCGCCCTCCTAAAAGGGGGCGGGTCCTCGCTGCTCACCCTTCTCCCTTCCAGGAGCTGCGCGCGCATAACTGGGAACGCTGGCGACGCAACGCTGTGCTTTCCCCCACGAAACCACCCGGGAAGGAAGTCTACCAGTTAAGCCGACGAGCAATGAGATGGTTGGGTTTGGATTGTTGTACTTTTTTTTTTGTTCGTTGCATTTTTAGGAACAAAAAAAAAAGCCCAACCCTTCACACCACTTCATCTGCATCTCTCAGGACCAGAAGTGAGGCCACCGCGACTAGGAGAACGAAGATCGCTTGTCTGCCCCGCGCCCCATCCGAGGGTAGGGTGGGACGGGCACGTCGGCGCTGCGCCGAGCTGCCCACCTGCTGTAGCGGGGTCTGCGGCCTAAGCACCACCAAAAGACTGGTTAACTGTCGTCCCTCCTCTCCGTCGTTGCACCTATTTCCTTGCAATTTTTACGCAAGACACCAGTTCTACTTAAATTTTTAGGCGACCCAGTTAAATTCTCTTGCAGGAAAAAAATATATATGTATATATATATTTATATGTATATATATAAAATATATATAATATATATATGTATATAAAAAAAGCAGTAGTTATATATATATATATATATGTATATATATATATATATATGTATATATATAAAAATTACCCGGTGTTAACAGTTGTTCAATTCCTAATCTGACTCTTCTGGTGTCTGCCCCCTGTGTGGGGATTTTGTTTAGCACCAGATGTATAAGCACTTGCTGGTGACCAGTCTGAAAAGGGTACAAAGATGATGATGAAAATGGTTCACCTCCAAAGCTTTAAAATTTTGAGGGAAGTGAGGCAAGTACAGAACCACAGATGAAGCTCTAGGATTACATTCAGTCCAAATTGGGGAAAGTCTGGGCTTTGAAGGGAAGTAGTAGGTTATTTTTTTTTTTAAAAAAGAGTATTCACTATTTATCATACATAGTACTTGATTAATAATAATAATTTAGCCTAAACGCATAAAGTCCCTTGCCATTTACCCTGTGCATCTTACTGACTGCAGCAATGTAACACTTTATAGAACAATTCCTGTAATTTGTCTTCTAGTCTGTATAAAAACACTGAAATGGGAATTAATGATCCTTAGCCTATAAATGAGGAAGCAGGTGAAGTGAATTCTCCATGGTTTGAAAAAACGAGAGGCAGAGTGGAGGCTAAAATCAGATTCCAGGTACAGATTCTTTCTACAGTAGCACAACTGTCAGTGCCAATGAAAACCATACCCCAGCTCCCCTAAATTAGTGTTACTAAAAACTGGCTTATGAAAACATTTCAAACACCTTAATATTAAAATGATACAAGAGTGAAAACTAAGTCATTAACTCATAAGCCACAACTGTCCTTAATATAATTTATATAATACATATTTATGTAATTGTATCTGGTTGGTGGTAAATACTAATTAATAAACTTCTGCCCAACTAAATGTAAAACGCTTGTTAAATCTACATAGCAACCCCTAGACTGTTAAAAATTAACGACTAAGTAAAGAGCATAGTATATTAAACTCTCAAGTTTAGAAAAATGAAGAATAGCTGCCTCTTTCATCCCATGGTCCTAATATACACAAAACAACTATTGAACTACCCACATGTAGTGTGCCTAGAAAAGAGTGGCTGCCCTATTAAACCTGCATACACAGCTACATCCTTCCTGGAAGAGCACAATGTAACTAGATCCTGGTAGAGATAACACAGGGGTTGTCAAAATTCTTGTCACACTGGAATTTCCTTCTATTGACTCTTCTTTCAATAAGTAAACTAACAGCTGAGGGTTGAATTCACATATTGGCCCAGCAGTAAAACTATACAGTCTTACATAAGTTTCTGGGGTTTGTGATAAAAATGTTTTTGAAGTGGTATAATTTCTATTTATGAAGATATATATATATATATATATATATATATATAAATAACATTTAAATTTTTATAATACACACACACACATGTGCATGTGTGTGTGAGTGTGTGTGTGTGTGTGTGCACATTGGTGTGTTTCTTGTGTTGATTTATCTCATGGTGTGGCTTTTGTCCCAGTCCTTGACAAAGGTAAAAACTTCTTAGCTTTCCTCCCCATCTAATAATACAAATGTGATCAAGATATTCCATCACAAAAATGTATGCACACTAAAATGTAAATTGTGAGTGATGAACTACCAATAACTAGGTCTGGAGCAACTATATATAGGGGAGTGGTGCTGGTGAGCCTCTCCAAGTACATTGGAACATTTTTTTATTATTATTCTCCCCTATAACTGCCAAAGTTATGAATGCAAGCCCCCAAATTCCCCATTAGAATTCCTGCCCCCCAAAGACACTGACATTACAAGGTATAGTGCAATGTCTAAAGGATAGGCTTTAGAATGAGTTCTGTATCCAAATTCTGTGTTTGCCACTTATTAGTTGTTCAAGTTACTTGGTGTCTCTAAGCCTCAGTTGTCTCTGTAAAATGAGAAATATGTCACAAATTTGATTTTAGTAATAATTAGGTAACATAAAGCAACCAACATTTGTCTGACATACAGTAAGTACTTAATAAATGGTTGCTACTGTAATATGGTAGAAGAAAACCATGAATAATAATAATAATAATTATTATTATTATTATTATTATTATTATCATCATCATTACACTTGCCTTGAGTTTGTAAACCTGGGGCTCAAGCACAATAGTAATCGTAAGCAGAGCTAAACTACTGTCTCTTCAGTAGAGGAAGACAGCACCATAATTTCTGCTTTTCTCCATCTAGCACAGGGTGATTGCATGTTACGAGTGGGGGGGGGGTAAAACACATGGCGCTTATCACTGAGCTGAGCTGCATCCCAACCATTTTTATTCCTATTTCTTTTTTTTTTTTTTTTTTTTTTGGGCATGACAGGGTTTTCCTACTAAGTTGCTGAACTGAAAT
>NW_025999932.1:37131641-37162430 GCF_001458135.2 Marmota marmota marmota
AAAATAAAAATTCAATACTCCTCCTCCCCTCCCTCCTCTCATCTCTCTCTCTACTCTCTCCAAAAAAAAAAAAAAAAAAAAACTCTTGAGGTAGCCAGACATGGTGATGCATGCCTACACTACCAGTAACCCCGGAGGCTCAATCTCAAGTTGGAGGCCAGCCTGGGCAACCTAATGAGAGACTGTCTCAAAATGAAAAATAAAAAGGTTTGGGGTTGTAGCTTGTTTATTAGAGTACCTCTGGGTTCAGTCCCTAGTACCAAAGGGGTTAGGGAACTCCTGAAGTTTGTTATTAAAACTTATAGATTTTTAAAATGAAACAATGTATATAAAAGTACAGCTTTTATGTTGTAGTCCTATTGAACCACTTAATATCAAATATCTGTTCATTTCTCAATTTTTTAAAAAAATAGAATGAGAAGTTCTAAATCTTCCGAAAGAAAATGAGATGCACATATATATTTATGTGCATACGTATATGCATATAATTATATGTGCATATATATAATTTATCTTATATCTTTATAATTTTTCTTACTGTGATGATCTTAACAGTGATATGTAAATGTCCAGTTAATGTAAATGTCCAGTTACTTAGCTACATTTTAGAGGATGCCTTAATAAAGCTTTAAAAGTCATTACCTATATATTTCTGAAATATACTACTGTTCTGATATTTTAACAATAATTACATTCAGCTATGATGATTAAATGTGTGCATTTAAAAAATATTTTTTAGTTGTAGTTGGACACAATACCTTTTATTTATTTATTTTTATGTGGTGCTGAGGATAGAACCCAGGGCATGTGTTAGGCGAGCACTCTACCACTGAGCCACACCCCCAGCCCTAAATGTGTGCATTTTTTTCCCCTTTTATAGTACTAAGGATTGAACCCCAAGCTTTCATTATGCTAGGGCAAGTACTCTACCACTAAGCCACAAACTTGGCCTCCAAATATATATTCTTTCTGATGAATAACTCCATGAACGCCTTTAACAGATTATTAATTCAGGTAAAGATGAATAAATGATGTAATTTACAATTGTTTGAAAAGTTGATTTGAATTTCTGTTAAGTTCATTAATTATTATGTACTTGATTTTTATCTTGAGAATGACTTTTTAATGACAAAATCATTTTGGTTTAGAAAACTACTTTCATGGTTGTATGGGACATTTTTAGACTATTCTGCAAATATAGGGGAAGGGTTATACAATTTTCAGTAGCTGGTTTCTGTATTAAACATACTCTTCTTGGGTGTCCCGGGATCAAACCTGGAAGCACTCTACAACTGAGCTAAATCTCCCGTTATTTTTAGTTTTTATTTTTAGACACGGTCTCACTATATTGCCCAGACAGGCCTTGAACTTGTTATCGTTTTGCTTCAGGCTCCCACATTGCTAGGATTACAGGTGTGCATCACCATGCCTGGCTTTAAACATACTTTCTTTAAAGTAACACATCTCAATGAACTTTGCTTCTGAGCATCTAGATTCATCAGAAATCTATATAGCACTACACAAGAAATACATGCTTTTTTAAAAACCATGAATCCAGTTAGTTCTCTCTGAAATAAAAACATTTTGTAATAAATGCCGTGTCAAAATGTGTTTATCTTATAATGGTCTCATTTGTAACATTATGCAGATTGTTGCTAGAATGTGTTCAGATTTTCAGAAGCTTGGGATGGATCTAAAGTAGACCCTTCCTAGTCAGGCAAAAGACACAGACAATTCTGAAGGTGCATGAGACTGATTATAAATAGCACATTTAAGGCATCTTGCAAAAATGATTGACCTCCTTGTTGCAAAATCCAATGGATATGCTTTCAGTTTCATTTTCCTTCATCTCTTAGTGGTATTCTGAGTACCATTATCTTTTCCTCAAAAGGCCTTGTTTTCCCAATCTGAATCACTTCTGGCTTTTCTACTTCCAGCTCAGGAACACTTGCTAGGTTAACCTCTTCCACCTAGCATTTATATTCTGGAAATCCTCAAGTTTTGTGTTTGTTTTTTGAGGTGCTGAAGATTAAACATAGGGCCTCGAAGATGCAAAGTCCACACTCTACCACTGAGCTACATCACCAGGCCAAACACTCAAACACTGGGACTTCTGGGACTTCAGTGATCATTTAATGACTCTCATATTCCCTGTAGAGCAAGCATTTTGTGGTACTGGGGATTGAATTGAGAGTCTTGCACTTGCTAGGCAAGGATTCCACCACTGAGCCTTTTTCTTTCTTTCTTCCTTTTTTTTTAATGTTTATTTTTTAGTTGTAGTTGGACACAATACCTTTATTTTATTTATTTATTTTTATGTGGTGCTGAGGATCCAACCCAGGGTCTCACATGTGTTAGGCAAGCACTCTACTGTTGAGCCACGACCCCAACCCCTTTTTTTCTTTTCTTTTTTGCCCAGGCCAGCCTCAAATTTATGATCATCCAGCCTCAGCCTCCTGAATAGCTGGATTTACAGTCTGTCACTGCACCCAGCTACACCATTATTAAAGAGGAAAATTGGGCTGGGGATGTGGCTCAAGCGGTAGCGCGCTCGCCTGGCATGCATGAGGCCCAGGTTCAATCCTCAGCACCACATACAAACAAAGATGTTGTGTCCGCCCAAAAAAAACTAAAAAATAAGTATTAAAATTCTCTCTCTCTCTCAAAAAAAAAAAAAGAGGAAAATTGTTTCAATTTAAATACTACTTTAAATACTTTCTCCTCTCTCCCCCACAATCCTTCCTGTCTTCAAGCATTTGTTAGCCCAAGGCTTGTACTTCTTCTTCAAGGCTCCTGTAGCTGCTGCTTTCCTGCATGTTGCCCCTTTACCAGTCATCTGTCATCCCTATCCCCCAACCACAGAACAACTGACTTGTCTCAGGTTAGCTTTCCAGGACGTGTCAAGGCTAGATTTTTTCTTTTTTTTTTTTTTTTGGTACCAGGGATTGAACCCAGAAGTGCTTAGCCACTGAGCCACATCCTCAGACATTTTTTTTTTTCATTATATTTTTTAAAAATTTTGAGACAGGGTCTTGCTGAGTTGCTTGGGGCCTTACTAATATGCTGAGATTGGCTTTGAACTTTAGATCCTCCTGCCTCAGTTTTCAGTGGTACTTGGATTACAGGTGTGTGCCACCACACCCGACAAGAATAAATCCTTCTTAATCACCTCATATTGTCGTATGCTCTTCTATAATCATGCATACTGTAGGTTGTTATATTTGAATAACATTTTCTCCTCACTTGACAAAACTGGAGAAGAGCTGAGATTGTGTGTGTGTGTGTGTGTGTGTGTGTGTTTTCATCATTGCATTTCTGGCACCTAACCTAGTTATTTCATGAATGTTTAGAGGAAGTAAGAATTCTCTATTTCAAAGATTATTGATGTGTTTTAAAGTTGTAAAAATCAGCTGTTGGGATAAACTGAAATGGTAATGTTCTACAATTTTAATTCACTTAACAGGTACTTCATTATATTTTATTAAACAGGTACTTCATTTATATTTTATTTTATTAAAATAAGATATTTTTACATCTTTTGTTTATACAACAAGGTTTACCATATTCTTCCTATGCTTACACTCCTATAGTTTACAAAAATGTGTCAATAGTCTACATTTTTCACAGCAGAGCACATATCTTAAAATGAAGGATAAATTCCTGAATCTTTGGGGAATTCTCACAAAAATTTTTGAGAATCTTTTTCAGAGCATAAGCATTAAGCAATATGCAATTTTTAAAAAAGATTGGGGCTGGGGCTGGGCATGGTGGCCTCCCACCATAAGACCCTGTCTCAAAGTTTAAAAAGCACTGGGGAGGCCAGGTATGGTGGCACATGCCTGTAATCCCAGGTATTCAGGAGGTTGAGGCAAGAGGATCTCAAATTCGAGGCAAGCCTCAGTAACTTTGTGAGATCCTATTTCAAAATAAAATAAAAAATAGTGCTGGGGATGTAGCTCAGAGTAGGGCATCCTTGAATTAAATCCCTAGTACCACCAAAAAAGAAAAAAAAAATGTTCAGGGGATGTACCTCAGTGGTAGAGAACTTGCCTAGCATACATGATCCTTTGAGTTAAATCCTCAGCACCAATAAATAAATTTAATTTAATTAAAAATTTAACAAAAGGGCTGGGGTTGTGGCTTAAAGGTAGAGCACTCGCCTCACAGGTGTGAGGCACTGGGTTTGATTCTCAGCACCACATATAAATAACTGAATAAAATAAAGATCCATCAACAACTAAAAAACTATTTTAAAAAATAAAAATTTAAAAAAGACTGGGGGCTGGGAGTGCAGTTCAGTGGTAGAGCATGAATAGGCCCTGGGTTCAAACTCTACTACCAAACCCAGAATCACAAAACTGAAAGATATGACTAAATAAAATGTAAAACTTTATATCATAAAAAATACAATATGTCACATAATAGTACATAACTAAAAGATATTAAAGCTGTCATATTGGGATTAAGATATGTATAAGATATAGTTAGTGAGGAATCGAGTTAAAAATAGTTTTGTACATGGTTCCAACTTTGAAAAAAAATGCAATTGGTAGAATATGGATGGGAAAAAACACATTTGTAGAAATATACACCAAATTCTCAATGTGAAAGAAAGGAATTTGGGAAACTGTCAGTATTTATACAATATCAAAAAAATTAATACTTTTATACTGAGCATCTATTAATTTTTTTAATTTTGTTTTTTAGCTGTCAATGGACCTTTTATTTATTTATACATGATGCTGAGAATCAAACCCAGTGCCTCACACATGCTAGGCAAGCGCTCTGCCACTAAGCCACAACCCCAACCCCTTAAAATTTTTTTAAAATATTTTTTTAGTTGTAGTTGGACACAATATCTTTATTTTATTTATTTATTTATTTTTATGTGGTGCTGGGGTTTGAACCCAGTACCTCACACATGCGAGGCAAGCTTTCTACCACTGAGCCACAACCCCAGCCCAACTTTTATAATATATACAAAAAAGAAAAGAAGATAAATTTGTAAAAGAAAAAAAAAAGACACAGTTGGAACAAATACATGCAATATATATTACAAACTTTTCCAAATGAATAACAAAAAAAAAACACCAAGATAAAAAGACCAAGTACATGAAAAAAAAAATCCACACAAAAGAAATACCAATGATCATTAAGCATGAGGAAAAATATTTCATTCTCATTGGTAACCAAATATCAAGCAAAACATCAATATAGCCTTTTAAAATTCATTAAACTGCCAGTTGTAGTGATGCAGCCCTATAATCCCAGCTACTTGAGAAGTAGAGGCAAGAAGATCTCAAATTCCAGACCAGCCTGGGAAATTTAACAAAGCCCCTGTGTCTCAAAATAAAAATAATAAAAGAAATAGGGACGCAGTTCAGTGGCAAAGTGCTCCTGGGTTTAATCTCTAAATCTACTGTAAATGCGGGGGGTGGGGAGTAAAATAAAGTGCCGCAGTCTGGCTGGGCACAATTCCGCAGTCTGGCTGGGCACAATTCAGGAGCCACTTGTCAAAAGAAATGAACTTTATTTTTAGAACACACACACCACACCACACAGCTCCTCAGGAAAAACCCTCAGAGCCCAACTGCCACCACCGGCTTCCCACAAGCCTCTCAACCTCCCCCCCTCCTCCTGCTCTTGAGGCGGATTGGCTGGGTCGTGTGGGCGCAGCAAAAAAAAGTCCCCCAATGAGCAGCTCCGTGGTCTGAAAGGGCGGGGAAACAGCCCAATGAGCATCACCGCAGAGGAGCCAATCAGTTGGCAGCTAGAAGTTGCTGGGGCCACTGTGAGCCAATCATCAGCTGGCAGCTGGAACTTTGCTGGGGCCCCTTCGGCTGTGGCTCTCAACATCTCCCCCTCTCTGTTTAAACAACAAGCATGTGGCTTAGGGACCCTGCCTGCCTTAGGTTGTCCAATAGTACATATGGTCCTTACCTGTAATCGGATGAGCTGACCTCAAGGCGTCAGCCTCCTGTCTTAGGTTGGTACCATTGCAATTGGATCTTACCCATTATTGACTACCGGTTCAGCATACAGCCACACCTGTGCATAGGTCTTTGTACCAACGGGGGGGGCGGTGAGGTTCTTTGCCTCACCTCTGTTGGCCCCCAAATTTTAGCTGAACAACCATGACAAGCAGAAGGGAGGAAGATACACCAAGCCAATTGATGGCTCCTTTTGGAAAAATTGTACCACCGATGACACCATCAGCAAAAATACCCCAACACTACCACAAGTCGCTGCACCAACAGATAGTTCACAATGCATAAAGTGAGTTCACAATGCATACAAGTGATACATAGTCCAGGCAAGTTCTGCAAGCAGTTCAGTGATAGCTCCTTTTGGAAAAATTGTACCACTGATGACACCATCAGCAAAAATACCCCAACACTACCACAAGTTGCTGATAACGCCAAGGTCGCGGGTTCTCCCCGTACGGGCCACCAAATGCCGCAGTGGAAGTTTGCTGGCAGCTGGAAGTTTGCTGGGGCCCCTTCGGCTGTGGCTCTCAACAATAAAGTTCATTAAATCCACAGAGATTTAAAACATCATGACCAGCAGGCCATCATCTAGAGGTGGTACAGGCCATCTTGTTTGCTATTAGAGACCAACAACCTTTTTGGAGGACAAGTTGGTAATCTGTATCAAAAATGCTCAAAATATATATATTTAACTCAATTTCTAGGAATTTGGTCTAGGAAAATAATCATAAATGCCATAATTCGTACCATAAGTTTATTTGTTACACAGTTGTCAAATAAAAATTAAAAACATCCTAATTATCTATCTAAATGATATGGATTAAATGAATCCTGGTACATTCATACAAAATAATAATATGTAGCAATTTTATTTTGTTTTGGAGACAGGATCTTTCTGTGTTACTCAGGCAGGTCTCAAACTCTTGGGCTCAAGAGTTTGATCTCAATCCTCAGCTGAGACTACAGGTGGGCACCACCATGCCCAGCTTCACCCTGATTTTTTTTTTTTTTTTTTTTAGTGCTACATCCTCAGCCCTTTTTCTAACCTGCCTCTCCACCTATAGGTGGCACCAAAATGGCAGCCAACTCTCTCACACAGACATCTCAGTTTCACCACAGGTTCGTCTCAGGGAGGTGACCACTTGTCCAAGTTCACCTAAGATGAATCCTGACCTACTCCTCAGAGTCCAGACATCCCTCTGGCTTGGTCTTTCATTCTCATTCATTCACTCCCAACTTATATAGTTAACCCTGTCCCTGAAACAACAGAGCTAGAATAAAACACAAAACCACAAAAGCAAGAAATAGCCCTCCATCAATTTACGAATTTCCACCCATCAAATAAATCACTCTGTGTCACCACAAACATCATTTCAATTCACCCTCACAACACCCCTACCAGGCAATTATGGGGACATGAATTTTGTGGGTGAGAAAAGTAACTAAGTTCAGCAACTTGACCATAGTCACCCAACTATGAGGAACAGAGCTGGATTCAGATGTTCCTCTGCGTGACCTTAGTTTCTGCTCATAATAGAGGCTACTGCCTCCTCCAGCACCAATTTCTAACTGTTAGGAAACAGAATTTTACCAAGCAAGTTGGTTAGTTTCAATGTGAAAGGAATACTTTGAATATTCATGGTTTTCATCTTAAATTTGAAAGCAGAAATCTGCTTTCTGTAGCTGTGTGTCTAATTCAGCTCATGTTTCTATAACCTAGTTTGAAGGATGAAACACTTCCAAAAGAAGCAACCAAGTCTACAAAGGCATGGTTTGGCTCAAATGGATCCAACCACTTAGCAAATGGAAAATAACACTAAGGAGTAAGTTTTGCATCATGAGAGCAGCCATCCCTAAGGAAGCTAGAGATTTAAGTGCAAGTCAGAGAATGGATGGCTCAGAATATTCACTTTATATATGTCTAGCTTTAATCTAAACCAGTTTCTCCTAGAAAAGGTAACTGAGTCATAGCCTTTCCAATTTTTTTCAGTTTAATTTCCAGGTCCAAAAGTACTCCCTTAATGCATTCTCTTTGAAAACAAATTATACATAGGCTTAAGTGGTCATTAATCAGTACCCCAATCTCAGCCCAATACATTGGTACAAGTTTATGGGGTTTTTTTTGTTTTTTGTATTTTTTCCCCTTCCAGATGTTTTTGTATCCAGGAAATTATTTTTCTGTCTTCTTTTTCAATAAAGCTTCCAATATTAGAATATTTCCCTTCCTCCCCAAAATCTCCATCAAAGGGAAACTGCTAACTCTCAGAGACAAGAAGCTCCCAAGGGACTGCAATAGCCTCTCTCCTTTCACCCCATTAATGGCTAAGAGGAAGGGCTCTAGTCAGACTGCTTCATGAGAATCTTAGCTCTATTACTTTCTACCTAGGTGAGCATGGGAAAGTTCATTCATTCACCATCCATTCAGCAACACTTGAGCCCTTTTATTGTCTTCCACATCCACCATTTTGGCCTATGCCATCATTACTGCTTCTGACTTTGATACTGAACAAGTCTCCCTGCAGTCACATCTGCCCTTCTACACAATCACGTCACTAGGCCACTCATACCATTCCCTGGCTTCCCACCAGCTCGAAGTCCAGTCACCAGGGGAGGAGGCCTATAAGTTCCTCCCTGATCTGCCCTCTCCCTAACTCACATCCCAGACCTCTCTGACTTATGCCTACTCCCCTACTGTTCTCTGTCTGCTCTAGCCACCTGGGCCTCCTTGCTGTTCATCCAACATGCCAACCTCGCCTTTTCCTTAGGACCTTTGCATATGCTGTTCCCTCTGCCAGAGAGTTCTTCCTCTAGAATCTACTTGACTCATTCCCTCTCTGTCAGGTTTCTGCTTAAATGTCCTCTTCCTGGGAAGGCTCTCCTGGACATGCAAATAGTAGCCCCTCACTGTCACTTAACACTCCCTAGTTTCCTTTCCCCATCTTGTTTTCCTCCATACCATACTATTGATTTCTTGGATTCTTTTTTTCTCCTACTAGGATGTAAGCTCTTCACAGAAGCAATATGCCAGCATCCAAAATGCCTGCATATAGCAGGTACTCAATAAATAAATTTGCACTTGGAAATCATAAGCCTGATCCTATAGGGAAAGTCTTGGAAAGGACTTTGGGTTTTATTTTATTTTTATGTATTTTTTGTGGTGCTGGGGATTGAACCCAGGGCCTTGTACATGCAAGGCAAGCACTCTACCAACTGAGCTATATCCCCAGCCCTGGGTTTTATTTTACATGTGAAGTTGCTATAGCTTAGATAAGAGGTTCCCCCAAAAAATCTTTCGTGTAAGACAATGCAAGAAAGTTTAGAGGTAAAATGATCGGATTATGAGAGCCTTATTAACCTGATCAGCATATTAATCCCCTGATAGAGATTAACTGGGTGGTCATTGAGGGCAAGTAGGGTGTGGCTGGAGATGGTAGGTCACTGTGGGCATGTCTTTGGGGTTTACATTTTATCACTGTGAGTGGAGTACTCTCTCTCTCTGCTTCCTGGTGACATGTTCCCGGCTGCTTCCCTCCACCACACACTTCTGCAATGATGTTTTGCCTCACCTCAGGCTCCAATGAATGAAGTTGGCCATCTGTGGACTGAGGTCTCTGAAATCATGAACAACAAATAAACTTTCCTCCTATAAAATTGTTCTTGTAAATTATTTTGGGCACAGTAGTTTAAAAAGGTGAGTAAAACAGAAGAGAAGCCACTGGAGAGTACATAATCTGATATCTTGTATAAAGATATCATTCTGGCCATGGTGTGGAGGAGGGAAGATTCTACTAAGGGTCAAGATTGGCATGGGGAGGCTATTATACTAAGTGTAATAAGCCAATCCCAAAAAACCAGAAGCTGAATGTTCCCTCTGATGTTAACTCACAAAGTGGGTGGTAGTGATTAGGGAAGAATAGAAGTTCTTTGGATTAGACAAAGGGAAATGAAGGGAAGGGAGAGAGAAAGGGAATAGGAAAGATAGTAGAATGAATCGGAATTACTTTCCTATGTTCATATATGAATACATGACCAATGTAATTCCACATCATGTACAACCAGAAGAATGGGAAATTATACTCCATGTATGTACAATATATCAAAATACATTCTACTGCCATGAATAACTAAAAGGAACAAATAAAAAAGTTTAAAAAAGAGATTAGCATGGGGCATCAGTTTGGAGGACAATGCAACATTGAAGCAAGAAAGACAATCAGGAATTGAGTTAGAGTAAAAAAAAAAAGGTTAATCTCCCCAGACCTACCACCCATAGTGGGGATTGAACCCAAGGGTGCTTTACCACTGAGCTACATCCCCAGCCCTTTTTATTTTTAATTCTGAGACAGTTTCATGAAGTTGCCCAAACTGGCCATGAACTGGCAATCCTCCTGCCTCAGCCTCCTAAATATGTGTGATTACAGGTGTGTACCACCACAACCAGCAAAGGTTAAGTTGCATACTGGTGTGTTTGTGGGTGGGGGGAGAAAGATACCAGGGACACTCTACCACTGAGCTACATTCTCAGTCCTTTTTGAGACTCCCTAAGTTGCCAAGGCTGGAATTGAACCTGCAATCCTTGTAGCTGGTATTAAAACAGTCATGTGCCACTGTGCCCAGCAAAAGTTTAGGTTTTTAAAAATATATTTTAGAGTTATAGCTGACAGAACTTGTTAATACACTAGGTGAGGAATCTAAGAGAAAAAGAGGAATTGAGGACAACTTCCAGGTTTAGAGTCTCAATACTGAATCTTTCTGATTTCTCTTTCATGATTGATGTGAAAAAAGAAGCAGAGAATGTAAACAGTTCACACAGTGCCGAGCACATGTAAATCCTCAACAATCATTAGCTCTTATTATTACCCCTAAGAGAAACGTGTTTTTCCCTGCCTCACTGGTGAATAGGATTGTAAAAATATCCACCCACCAATAGTGGGGGGAAAAAAACGTTTGTTGGGTGTAACCTCCCTTCCTAAGGGATGGACTTTTACTTTTTTTTTTTCTTTTATTTATTTATTTAGTTAGTTAGTTCTCAGCGGACACAACATCTTTGTTAGTATGTGGTGCTGAGGATCGAACCCGGGCCACACGCATGCCAGGCGAGCGCGCTACCGCTTGAGCCGTATCCCCAGCCCAGGACTTTTACTTTTTAACAGAATACTTAACAGTAGTTTTGGAACATTTTACTTGCACACAGATAAATAAAAGGATTCCTCAGATTTCAAAAGACTTACAAGGCTCTTTTAGGTCATGTTTGTCTACTCAGTACTTAGCAGGAGTAACTAAAAGCTGAAATTACAAACTTCTGCTGATTAAAAATCAATCAAAACATAAGATAAAGAACATCTGAAATAATGATTTTTTTTTAAACAGGGATTGACTTCATTTGAATACACAAGAAGCTAAAATACCACGCTGTCCAGTTCAATACAGGACACCTGGCAACCGTGTTTGTAAGTGTAACTCGGCTTTCTGCAAAGCCAACACCCAACCCTTCTTGCCTACATAGCCTTGTCCTCATTTCCCCCTGAAAAACTGTTTTAAACTCAATACAGATAACATTCTGCCTCTGTAGTTCAATTAGCAGCTTCTCTCAATAGGTTGTCTGGTTTGGCAAGTGCTTGATTGAAGTAACCCTGTATTTTGAAACCTCCCAATGGCTGCCTCTAGGTAGCATGTAAAAAGCTGCCTGTAGGGAATTTAGCAGCTATTTCAAGCCCCTTGGGGACTTTACTGCTAGCATTTTCCTCTGCCTCACCAGATATCTCTGATTATTGATGAACTGGGACCCTCACTTAAATGAAAAGCAGACATTTTTCTTTTCAGCATCTAGGATGTT
The DNA here is from genome assembly GCF_001458135.2 of Marmota marmota marmota. Classification (NCBI taxonomy): domain Eukaryota; kingdom Metazoa; phylum Chordata; class Mammalia; order Rodentia; family Sciuridae; genus Marmota; species Marmota marmota. The sequence continues at coordinate 37,143,465 of NW_025999932.1, forward strand.
TGGAGAGAGGCCCTTAAATCTGGGATCCGTTTCCCTACTTTCCACAATCCTTCAATCCTTTTACTATCTGGGAACCTGCAAAGGCAACCTTGAATTTGAACTAGAGCTAAAAAGGGATTCCAAATTATGTGCCCCATGGGGGAGTCTTTGATCTGTGTGGCCTCTACTGCTCAGCTTTCTCTATTCAGAAGTCTAGAAGACATCTTGCTTCTGAAAGCAGAACCTAAGACCCAGCAGCCTTCCCAGGGAGCCTGTTGGAAATGCAGACTCTGAGGCAGAATTTTGGCCCTAGTAAATCAGAATCTTCCCTTTAACAAGACCCTCATGGGATTCCCAGGCATCTGCAAGTTAGAAAGGCCAGATAGGTGCTCAATCCTGGTCCTGGTTAAAGGTCCTTAATCTTCAGCCTCACTTCATTGTTCTCACTTTCCAAAGAATTCCGAGCTGCTTCATCCCAACACCTTCTCTGTCTTACCCCTTATAGCCAGGGTCTCTTTTCTGGGCCCCTTTCCCTTCTATAAGATATCTCAGCTGGTTTTAGTAGTCTGTAATCCCAGTATCTCCAGAGGCTGAAGCAAAGTTCAAAGCCAGCCTCAGCAACTTAATGAGGCACTAAGCAACTTAGTGAGACTGTTTTAAAACAAAATGCAAAAAAAGGACTGGGGATATGGCTCGTGGCTAAGTGCTCCTTGCATGTACAAGGCCCTGGGTTAGATACACAACAGTGCTTCCTGCTTTATGAAAAAAGTAAAAATTATTTTAAAAGAAAAAAAAGCAATACATTAGAGCTCTTCTTTGTTTATTTATTTATTGTGGTACTGGGGATTGACCTTGCCCATAAACTACATCCCCAACTCTTTTTTATTTTGATACACTGTCTTGCTAAATTGCCAGCTTGGCCTTGAACTTGCAATCCTCTTATCTCAGCCTCCCAAGTTGCTGGGATTATAGACATACACCACTGCATCTGGCTAGAGCTCTTTTATAATTACATGAAGGAAGGCATTCTATTTATCCATATGTATTAATTATTACTAATTACATAAATAATATTATAAAAATACACATTTTTTTCTGTTATATAAATATTCATATTACAGGGCTGGGGTTGTGGCTCAGCAGTAGAGCAGCTTGCCTAGCACATGTGAGGCCCTGGGTTTGATCCTCAGCACCACATAAAAATAAATAAAATAAAGGTATTGTGTCCAATTACAACTAAAAAATAAATATATTTTTTTAAATTCATATTACACAAAAACATAATTATACATTCAATTATTACTTAATTCCTATTTGTTATTTATATAATTGAATTATATGTTAACCATGGNGGGGGGACTGTGGAAATCAAACCCTCAGCTGGAATCATAACTTAAGGCTTTTTGCTCAGTCTGGTAGTCAGATTGATAAACCACATATTTTTTCTTACCCCTTTATCATTTATCACACAATTGATTCCCCCCCCCCAAAAAAAAAGATATATTAAAACCCTACTTTCAAACTTTAAAACAAACCCTTGGAATGTTCTTCATATTTGTTATTAAAATAGCGTCTTCCAAATTTTTATGTGTTTTTTCTTTTTCTCTTCTTCTTTGGGGTGTGTATGTGTGTGTGCACCAGTCCAAATCTTTCTATGTTTGCCCAGGCTAGCCTGGAACTCCTGAACTCAAGCCACCCTCCTGTCAGTCTCTGGAGTAGCTGGAACTATGGGTGCACATCACCATCCCTTGTTTGTTTTTTTGTTTATATTTTTCTTTCTCTTCCCTCATCTCCCCATCCCCACCCCCAATACTAGGGATTGAACTCAGTGGTGCTTTACCACTGAGCTACATCCCCAGCGTTTTTTATTTTTTAAAACTTTGAGATAGGATTTCACTAATCTGCCCAGGCTGGTCTCCAGTTTATGATTCTCCTGCCTCAGTCTCCCCCAGTAGCTGGGATTACTTGCATGCACCATCATGCCCAGCTTTTTATTTTTGCAGATGATTATTGTAGCACTTTTTGTGTACCAAGCACTGTCCTAAGAGCTTTACAAAAATTAACTTGTTTTACCCTTAAAATAATCCAATGAAATAGATCCTGTTATTAACCTCATGTATAGAAGAGGAAATGAAAAGCAGAGAGTTAAGTAACTTCCTCAAGTTCACAGAACTAAGAAATGATGAACCAGAATTAAAACCCAGGAAGTCTGAATGGGTCACAGTCATATACTGAACCTGTGCTGCCTCTCTACAGGGCCTGAAAAAACACACCTTTGAACATATACATGTATATATTTTTATGTACATTAAATATATAAAGTAAAATATATTTACATATACATAAACTTAGACATAAGTATATATTTTTATTTTTTTTTATTTTGTATGCTGTTGGGGATGGACCTTGGGCTTAGGGTTCTATCACTGAGCTACACCCCAGCTCATTAATATTTCTGTTTAAGTATAAATAGAGACAGGGAGGGAAAGATCTAGTTGCCTTTCTTCCAATGGCCACCTTTCCACATTTTTTTGTACATGCTGAAAGCTCAGTTTTGAGGGAAGCATAATTTCTCTGTCCATAGGTCCCCCGTGAAGTCTAAATGACTACTTTCATAAACCTCAGTCTCCTCATCTGAGATAATGAGGTAGTTAGATTAGACGAGCTAGGGCGCCCTCTGAACATAAGGGGCCTGCAATAAAAATTATTAAAATTTCCCAAAAAACAAACCAGGCAGCATTTTTCTTTTTCAGGTTTGACGTTGCAAGTGGCCATGGCTTAGTGTTTTAAACTAATTTTAGTTTAAAAACTAATTCTGGATAGTTCTTGTGCCTTCCTGGACTAACAATAACTGGGGTTTGCCCTGTGCAACTGACGGTATCCTAATGCGTTTGTGCAGGTTTAAATTTAAATTTCCGGCCAGTTTCGGTTGGTGGGGTTTGAGGAAACGCTCAAGCCCAGAGCAAGCGGCGAAGGAAACGGCATCGCAGCCACTGGTGCAAGCGCGCCCTCTGCCGGCAGCTCGTGTGCTCCGGCCTCTTGGGGGGACCTCTTCAGCTCCAGGGGCAGCGCAAAACTTGTGCCCTTCCCTTCCTCCTGCTATATTACATACAACTGAGCGACGTTTGTTTAGTGCTTTTATGAGCTAGGCACAGAGTATTTGGGGCTGGAGACAACAAAGATAAATAAAAACGTCCCAGCCTTAAAGGATCTCACAGTCCAAAATCAGATCATTGTAATGTCACTTGAGAACTCAATCACCGGTGCTACACCCTAAGTCCCCATTAGTTTGCAACCCCAAGTTGTACGCAAGAGCCCAAATCAAACAGCACGGTACGATGCGCTTTTGTTAGGAAAGGAGAACTAGTAGCACACTAGCATTTTCTCCGGGCACAGAAACAGATGACCTGCTCAGGAGCCTTAGGGGAAACAAATATGGATAGTCATGGTGCAGAAGGTTGCACCATCAAGAACATTTTAAATTTGTGATTCAAATTTAAGAAACACCTGTCTTTGAGAAATGCATGCAATACATAAGTGCAAAAGGTTTAAAAAAATCAAAACCCACATACATCACATAGCTACTGAGAAATGGAGAGGTCAGGGTGAAGGTGGTGGAGGAGGCTGAGAGCACCTAACACAAGCAACCTGCATGCTGCTCTGCCCAAGACCAGCCTGAACATTTGTGACTGAAACCAAGGACTGCAGCCAGAGGCTTAAAGGAAATCCTAGCCAGGCTTCGTCCCCTGAAAATCACTACCTATTTCTCAACAAATGTAAGACCTATTGAAAAATAAAAAACAAAGCTCTTCACCAAAACTACAGAAAAAAAAAAAGCCACACTTCCCTATTTCATTTAATTGGTCAAAACAAAAACAAAATCTATATTTTTACACATGCGCAAAATGTTAACAATGTACCTGTAGCAGTTTTGTGAAGTAGTTTAGCAAAAGGGTTTGTGTGAAATAAATATACTGATGTCACAATAAAAGCTGACCTGATTCACCTAGTGTTTTTTTTTGGGGGGGGGGGCATTGGGGAAGGAGCCCAGGGCCTCACTCATGTTAGGCAAGTGCTCTATCACTGAGCTACACCCCAGCCCTTGTTTGTATGTGGGGCTTTTTTGGCCAGGGTAGGGAGCTGCTCTTCAGGGAAGTGTGCCTGGCCAGATGTGGTTGGGGCTGAGTTCCTGAGGATCATGCTCCTCAAGATAGCACATGCAGCCACTGCAAGGTTGGAGTTATATCTTATTTATACTTATTTGTCCTAATTCACAGAGGTAGCAGGTAGGAAAGAGGAAAAGGCTAAAGAGGAGAGGGGTGGCAGACATATGTCTTATGCCTAAATTAAACCAGGCTGAACTCCCATGGGTAGATTAGAATTTTACATATCTTATAAAGAGGTTCAAATAGTATTTTCCAATACAGTTTTAATATAAAGTAGTTAAGACTGAACCATGGTTAACATATAATTCAATTATATAAATAACAAATAGGAATTAAGTAATAATTGAATGTATAATTATGTTTTTGTGTAATATGAATTTAAAAAAAATATATTTTATTTTTTAGTTGTTAATTGGACACAATACCTTTATTTTATTTTATTTTTATGTGGTGCTGAGGATCAAACCCAGGGCCTCACATGTGCTAGGCAAGCTGCTCTACTGCTGAGCCACAACCCCAGCCCTGTAATATGAATATTTATATAACAGAAAAAAAATTGTGTATTTTTTATAATATTATTTATGTAATTAGTAATAATTAATACATATGGATAAATAGAATGCCTTCCTTCATGTAATTATAAAAGAGCTCTAGCCAGATGCAGTGGTGTATGTCTATAATCCCAGCAACTTGGGAGGCTGAGATAAGAGGATTGCAAGTTCAAGGCCAAGCTGGCAATTTAGCAAGACAGTGTATCAAAATAAAAAAGAGTTGGGGATGTAGTTTATGGGCAAGGTCAATCCCCAGTACCACAATAAATAAATAAACAAAGAAGAGCTCTAATGTATTGCTTTTTTTTCTTTTAAAATAATTTTTACTTTTTTCATAAAGCAGGAAGCACTGTTGTGTATCTAACCCAGGGCTCCATACATGCCAAGCTGACATGCTACAGGTGAACCACATCCCTAGCCTTAATGTATTGCTTTGTTAATGCTCCTTTACATAATAATTCTTTATGAATTATTAAAATATCAGTTTGGCTTTTTAGTCAGATATACTGGTTTTTTGTTTGTCTTCTTTTGTTTCAACAGGAGTCTTCCTGTGTTCCCCAAGCCAACCTTGAACTCCTAGGTTGAAGTGATCCTCCTGCCTCAGTTTCTTAAGTAGCTGGGACTATGGTTGTGTTCCACTGTGCCCTTGCTGGCCTTTAGTCAGAATATCCGCTAGAGTCTAGAGTATAGCATGATATGAACTAGTTTCAGTCCTTTTTGTATCCCCCATGTGTATCTTTTTTTTCCCCCTCAGTACTAGGGATTGAAACCAGGGGTGCTCTAATACTGACCCACATCCTCTGCACTTTTTTCTTATTTTGAGAGAGGGTTTCATTAAGTTGCCCAGGCTGGCCTTAAACTTGTGATTTCCTGCCTCAGTGTCTGGAGTCACTGGGATTAGAGGTGTGTGCCACCATGCCTGGCCCAACTCAGTGTTTTGTTTTGTTTGTTTTTTAAATATTTTTTTAAGTTGTTGATAGACCTTTATTTATTTATTTATTTATATGTGGTGCTGAAAATTGAACCCAGTGCCTCACACATGCCAGACAAGTGCACTACCACTGAGCCACAGCCCCAGCCCAAACTCAGTGTTTTAAAAGAGCTCTCATCAAACTCCTTTCCAAGGGGAAGGGATATGAACATTGCTCTATAGTTAATATAGTCAACTCTTAATCACAAGCTACTTTATTGTTCTGCCTCGGAAACTCCCATCACAGAGACCAGAAATACTCAAAGAAATACTGCATCCTCTCTACAGACCTACATACATGAGAATCAAAAGGTGGCCTGGTGAGCAAGGAATCATCAGCACTGCATTAAAAAACTGAAAAAAAAAAAAATGAAGCTACAATGTCACTAGGTTAAGAGAGCTTAAGCATCCAGAGTTTAGACAGCCATTGAAGAATCTTACTCCACTATAGCATTTACATTAGACCTGGATTTGCCCTGGGACCAGAAAAGCCTGGCAGTCCTTTGCAATCAGAGCTGTGAAAAAGGAAGACTCAGACCAAGTTCAGTTTCTTTAGGGAATGGATAAAATTTTGTGGTTTTCTTTTTTGTAAATTGGATGATTTTTTTTCAAGTATAAAACATTTTTCACACGACTCTCAAAAATTCCTAAGCCTTTGGCATGTGGTCCACAGTATTCAAGGTATAAAATAGTGAAATCATAACCTCAGTCAAAGATGTAGAAACCACAGCATTCTTCATAGAATTAAGAGAGCTGGAGGTACTGGTTAGGAAGAATAAGGCATGGATGAAAGTGCTACAGGGGCAGGAACAAAACTGAGTCACCAACACCTTCACAGGGCCTGGTTCATAGTAGGCAAAGATAAATATTTGAAAATGAATGATCAAGTAATTGGTAAGCCAGAAAATCAAAGTATCAGGGGGATAACAAAACTAGATTTAAGTAAAGAAAACCCTAAGAGATCAGAATTCAGGAAATTAGATTAAGTATAAAAGGCTCTAGGTCCTAGTAAGCAGAATACAGGTTCAGTCACAACAATGGCTGGGGCTGGAGGTTTGGCTCAGTGGTAAAATGCTTGCCTGGTGTTGACGCCCTGGGTTCAATCCCAGAACCAAAACCAAACAACAAATAATGCCCCCCACCCCCACCCCCCCAAAAAAACTCAGACTTGAGGAACTGGTAGCTACCTAATCATAGTGGCATTTACTCTCTTCAATGCATTTACTGCTGACCTAGGTGGCATCACATTTCTAGATATTTTTTCCACTTTATTATGAAAATTTACAAACATATAGCAAAATTGAAAGCGAACACTGTATACCTGCAACCTAGACTGTACCATTAACATTTAATTTTTTTTTTAATTTTTTTTTTGAGAAGGGGTTTCACTATGTTGCCCAGGCTAGACATAAACTCCTGGGTTCAAGTGATCCTCCTACTTCAGCCTCTCAAGTAGCTGGGATTCCAGACCTGTATTACTGTGCCCAGTTTTTGTTTGTTTTGATACACTTAAAATTATAGAGGCCAGTGTGGGCACACCCTGTAATCTCAGCAACTTGGGAGGCTAAGGCAGGAGGATCACAAGTTCAAGGCACCTGAGCGACTTAGCAAGATCCTGTCTCAATAAAAAATAAAAAGATCAGAGGATGTGGCTCGGTGGTTAAGTGCATGGTTAACTGCATGCATCTGGCTGCTGGGGATTGGTTGCCTTCTGCAATTTTTCTAGTAGCAGGGCAAATGAAATTTTATCATTATTGTTATAATACAAAGGATTGAACTAGGGGTGCTCCACCATTGAGCTACGTCCCCAACCCTTTTTCAGTTTATTTTGAGACAGGGTAAATTGTGGAGGCTAGCCTTGAACTTGGAATCCTCCTGCCTTAGGTCTCCCAAGTGGTTGGTATTATAGGCCTGAACCACAGCACCCAGCACAAATTCTTTTTTGTTGTTAGACACGATACCTTTATTTTATTTATTTATATTTATGTGGTGCTGAGGATCGAACCCAGGGCCTCGTGAATGCTAGGTGAGCGCTCTACCACTGAGCCACAACCCCAGCCCCCAGTACAAATTCTTAAAACCAATAAGCCCATAAGCCTTTTCCACCTGAAATAGTGTTAGAAAGCATTTTTTAATATGTCTTAAAACAATAAAGTATTAGCCGGGAGCAGTGGTGTACACCTGTAATTCCAGCTACTCAGTAGGCTGAAGCAGATGGATCACAAGTTCAAGGTTAGCAGGGCAATTTAATTAGACCATCTCAAAATAAAAAAACAAAGAAACTGAGAAGAAAAAAAAGAGGGGGGCTGGGGATTTAGCTCAGTGGTTAGAGCACACTGGGTTCAATTATCAGACTACAGAATACATAATATATAAATTTTAAAAGATAATAAAATAAATATTTACATTACCAGATTTTATGTTCATTTAACTGGCAGTTTGATGTGCAACACTCCAGATGCAGCCCCTAGCTTTGGAACATGGAACTTTACTCACATCCATGGAGTAGCTAGACATTGTGATGTCAGTAAAACACTATATTAAAATACCCTTATAACATTTTAATTACAGAAATTGTTAATCATACATGGGAAAAGGATAATGTTGAATCCCCATGTACCAATCACCCAGCCCCAACAATGATCATAGTAAAATGCGTTAAAGATTCACCTTGGCTGGATGAATAAATAATCTGTTCCTTTTTATTGCTGAGTTTTATTCCATTATAGAACCACCACAGTTTTTTTATCCATTTATACCCTGATTGCTTATTTGGGGAAAATTATGAATATATATTCATATGCATGTTTTCATGTGAATGTAAATTTAATGTCATTTAGATAAATACCTAGGAGTGGGATTATCAAGCCAGCACAGCTCAATATATTGAGAGAAAGCTCTCAGCTTGTGGTTTCTCTGTTATTTATGTAATATGAATAAATAAGTGTATAGATCTGTAATAGATACAAACATATGTATATATATATGAGTAATAATTAATATTTATAAGTAAATATAGAATTTGCCTCGTTATACAATTTTAAAAAGAGCTCTAAAGTATTGTTTATTAATACTCCTTTACATAATAATTCTTTATGAATTACTAAGGTATCAGTTTGGCCTTTAATCAAGAGTGCCCACTAGATTCTAAAAGGTAAACAGTAAATTTAGCATGACAAGAAAACAAAGTATCAGCCACATTTTTCTGTGTATTCTGGGTAAAACCTGTGTTTGTGGTTTCTATGAATGAAGCACAGTTCCATCCCTAACAGAGTCATTGGAAGCCAGTATTCTTGGGTAGCAAGATAAAGAATGCAGCCTCATAAGTTATGATGCATCAGCATTAAATAAAAATGGTATATTGTTTCAATACAAAAAAAATATGAACAACTATGGCACTGTAATAACAGAAGTGCTACCTATTTCTTACAGTGGAAGATATGAAATTAGCCAAGAATGATGCATTAGCAGTAAAAACATGAAGAGATTATTCCTAGGTCTGAAAAGGAAGAGATGATTCAAGGACATGACAAGAATCTTCACATTCACTGATTAAGCAAATATGTAAGTACACATTGCTACCAATTACTCTGTATCTTCTTCAATAAATTACTATACCTCATTTGAAACCACTTTCTAATCAAGTTGTTATATAGATAAAAGCACTGCAAAATATATTTACCCAGAGCCCCATATACCCTAAAGTCAGCCCTGCATGAAATATAGTTTCTATAGAAGGCAGGAAAAATGCCTTCTTGCAGAATGAGTTGACACTCTAGCAATCATCTTTAATGACCAATGAATTTGTCAGTATTATTAAAACAGTAATTGTGGATTTTTAGAAATTTGATGTTTCCATCAGTTGCTGCTGTTAGTCTTTTTGATGTTGAAATCGTTCTTAGGTTAGTGGGAACTTGCATTCTTTTTGAAAGACACCCATTACTCTTTGATAGCTTCCTTGCATTTTAGCACAAAACGTTTTAGATTTATCTTGTGTAGTTCCTGCTCCCTACCTAGAACTGGACATTTCTTCAAGGACGCTTGATGTCTTTTAGTATGAATTTTTAAAAAGTTTTTATTTATTTATCTATCTATCTATTTATTTATTTATTTTAGTTGTCGATGGACCTTTATTTTATTTATTTATATGTGGTGCTGAAATTTAAACCCAGGGCCTCATACATGCTATGCAAGCGCTCTACCACTGAGCCACAACCCCAGTCCTTAGAATGAAATTTTATTAGAGACCAAAATATGAGTGCTAGGGACACTCATGGAATTGGATTGTCATTCATTATAAGCCTTTTCAATTAAGAAACTAAAATTTGTGGGGGGGAGGGTACTGTGAACAATTCAGGGGCGCTTAACCAATAAGCTACATCCCAGACCTTTTTATTTTTTATTTTAAGAAAGGGCCCCACTGAGTTGCTTGGGGCCTCAATAAGTTGCTGAAGCTGGCCTCAAACTTATGATCCCCTTGCCTCAGCCTCCAGAATCACTGGTATTACAGGCATGTGCCACCACACCTAGCAAGAAGCTAAAATTTTTTAGTGGGGGGTACCGGGGATTGAATCCAGGGTGCTTAACCACTAAACCACATTCTCAACCCTTTTTATTTTAATTTTTAAAAATTGAGATGGGCCTTGCTAAATTACTAATGGTGTCTTTGAACTTGTGATCCTCCTGCTTTAGCCTCTCAAATCACTGGGATTACAGGCATACATCACTGTGCCCGGAAAGAAGCTAAGATGTTTAAGATTTAAAATTTTTAAGATTTAAGATCTAAGATTAAAATTTTCAATCCATCACCTAGCTCTATGGATTTTACCTTCCAATTTAAAATTTTAAATAACATCTGTAATATGTCCAATTCTTTCCTTTACCTGATTTTAGCAGGTAAAGGTACTCTTTACTAGAGTACCTATATCCTTTCTGGCTTTCCTCCAATCTTCAGCCAAAGTGATTCTTAGAGCTTTAAACTGTCATCTGTCTGTTTAAAACCCCTCATTGAGTTCCCATCACTCTCTCAAGTTAAATTACTCATACACACACACACACAGACACACACACAGACACACACACACACACAGAACCAACTTAATGCAGCTCTGGAGTAGCCATTTCAGATACATTAGGTATGACAGAACAGGGTTCATCTCCTGGTGTAATGGTGAAAAATGAGATTCCTCAAGCTCAACTTGTATTTTGTTATTACAATGCATAATCTTATCATAATCTTAATATTATTTCATACACATGCAGATATAAAAATCTGCCATTTAAAAAACATTCTAGTTAACTAATATTTTTCCTTTCCCTACCTAAAGTAATTAAATTCAAGTTATGGTATTAAAATTGTGAATCTCACATCTCTTTTTTTAAATATTCTTTAGATGTTGATGGACCTTTATTTTATTCATTTATTTATATGTGGTGTTGAGAATCGAACTCAGTGCCTCACACATGCTAGGCAAACACTCTACCACTGAGCCACAACCCAGCCCTGAATTTCACATCTCTTAACACTATAAATGAATAGATAATGATTTGGAATTTTTGCCTTAGTAAGAAAAATTTTAATTTCTTTAATTTTATAAGATGAAAACTACTGAATTTTTTTAAATCTGCAAAATGTTTTATTTACTACCTCTACTTTGTGTATACTTTGTGTACTTCTAAACATCTAGAAATACTTGATGTTTCAAATGAGGACTTAAGTTTTGTCCACGATGGATATAGTGGTGTTGAATAAACTATACATATGTAATAATGGTTATATCTGAAAGCTTCTTCTAAGTAGGATAATTCTGGAGTCCTTCATCTCTTCCATTTCGTTCTTTGAATTTCTGTTATTAATTAGTACCAATTTACTTTGTTCCAACTCAGGTTGGAACTTTCTTTGAATTTTGTTTTATTCTTTCCATTTCTGGCAGTGTGCTAGATAGATCATAGGTAGGCAATTGCTATAGTAGGACACATACTAAACACCTGACTTTCTTTCTCTGTTAGCTAAGACAGCAATTGTAGGCATACACGAAGTTTAAATCAGAAAGGTTTCATGTTACTGCTTCAAGGATTAGGGGCATAGTTTTCAGATGGAAGGGTAGTACCCCCAGAAGCATTTTAGTTGTCACAATGATTTGAGGAGTGAGATATAATACTGGCATTTAACGGATGCGGGCCAGGTGGGATAGTCCTATCCAATGAAGAATTTTCCAATATTGTCTTGGAAATGTCAAAAGGTGAAAAACATCTTTAGCATATCTGAGCCTAGAACTCAATTCTTTTTATATACAAATACTCGATTCTTTTTTATATACAGATGCTCCTCTACTTAGGATGGGGTTATATCCTTAAAAATCCGTCATAAGTTGAAAATAATGTAAGTTGAAAATACATGTGATACATAACACAATGCCTTAACAACATAGTATATGTACAGGTTGGTTGTCTCCTCTTATCGATAGCTGGGCTGACCAGAAGCTGTGGATCATTGCTATTACCTACCATCCATCTCTAAAGAGTGTCTTACACATGTTCCTAGCCCAGGAAAAGATCCAAATTCAGACTCTGAAGTAGGGTTTCTATTGAATGCATATTGCTCTAACATAATCATAAAGTCAAAATTTTTAAGTTGAATAATCTTAATTCGGGGACTGACTGTACACAATGAAAAATGTGATTAAAAATTTCAAGAGGGGGCTGGGGATGTGGCTCAAGTGGTAGCGCCCTCGCCTAGCATGCGTGAGGCACTGGGTTCAATTCTCAGCACCACATAAAAACAAAATAAAGATATTGTGTTCACCTAAAACTAAAAAATTAAATATTAAAAAAAAAAACTGACAGATGACAGTTTAAAGCTCTAAAAAAAAAATTCAAGAGGGGTTGGGTTTGTGGCTCAGTGGTAGAGTTCTTGTCCAGCATGCTTGAGGCACTGGGTTCAATTCTCAGCACCACATACAAATAAAATAAAGGTCCATCAACAACTAAAAAAAAAATTAAAAACAAATTTCAAGAAAACAACAACCATACAAATCAAAGAAGATGAGTGTGCACGCTTGTACATACACACACTCATGTACGCACACACACATGCACACTTTTATCAAAAACTATTTTTTTTCTTTTTCTGGTCCGTTCTATAAATATTGAATTTTTTAAAAGTTTTATAATCTGGACATGGTAACTTCTACTCCCTGGTCCTACTGTAGTCCAAAAACACAGACTCACATATAAGTTTCAGATGATTTGAGAAATTTTAATTTGAACTATTTGGCATAGCTAAGTGTCTTCTAGTTTTCCTCCCATAATACTGAATAAGATAGGATAGATAGATAATAAAATAGGCAGACAGTTAAGGAAATGCACCCCATAATGGCATCTCTAGATATAAAGCCACTCCATGAGATTAACCTGTAGAAGTATTCCAAACATTCCAGCCAACTCCTTAATCCCTAGGCAGTGGGAAAAGGAAGGCAAGACAGACCTGAGTGAAAGCTACAGACTCAGGAGTTAGCAAATAAAAATGTTGCAGGCTAAACTAACAGGCTTAACATCTTTCCAATACCTGATTGGCACAAATTTTGACCAATAGCATGGGTACTTTTTAATTCCTGATTAGCATAGATTTCAGCCAATAGCATTGGTACTTTTCCAATATCTGATTAACATAGATATTGACCAGTGCCTCTACTCAGCAGCTCTATAAGGTCCTAGATTAGCACACTTAAGTGACAACTCCAAATGGGTCTCCTCTTTCACCCTGCAGGAGTTCTCTTTTCTTCTCACTTGAATAAATCCTAATGTTTTATGCTTACTATTCTTTGTCCATGGATTTCATTTTTTGAACACAAGAGCCCCAAAAGAAGGCACTAGCAGGAGGCTGGGGTCTGCTGCAACACTACTGTAGCACAGGCTGAGAATCCAGTTTCAAATACCAAGTTATTCAGTCTTATCTTTGGCCATGAAAACTTTTTACAAAACACTTCTCATCTGGGCTGGGGATGTGGCTCAAGCGGTAGAGCCCTCGCCTGGCAAGCGCGGGGTGCTGGGTTCGATCCTCAGCACCACATACAAATAAAATAAAGATGTTGTGTCCACCGAAAACTTAAAAATAAATATTTAAAAAATTGTAAAAAAAAAAAACACTTCTCATCAACTCTTTGTAGGCACGCCACAAGTTTAAGTGCCCTCTCAACAAATAGATAACTTAGGGAAGATCTAAGAACTAACTGTACTTACCATCATCTTCCTTCATATCTCTTGAGAATGAAAAACCTACTTTGATAATGACCTTTTGCCTCCTTTTTGTATCCTCAATGTTCCTGTTTCCTAATTATTGCCACAGTAGTATTTGGAATCTAAATTGGTGAGGAAAATATATTTAGATATCTAGGATGCCTGTATTTTGAGTGGGGGAACTGGAGGTTGAGCAGAGATCTGCAGAATTCCCCTTGGTTGATGACTGCCTACTTTATCTTCCACTGGAAGGAAGCAGGAACAGTTGTTTGGCTGAAAATTTGGGGTAGTAAAACATACTTTTTATTCCCACTAGCTATTGGTTTCTTTCTCTTCTTCTTCTTTTTTTTTTTGGTTCCAGGGATTGAACCCAGGGGTACTTAACTACTAAGCTACATCCCCAGCTCTTTTTATTTCTTTATTTAGAGACTGGGCTTCCCTAAATTGTTGAGGCTGTCTTTGAACTTGTGATCCTCCTGCTTCTGTGCTTCTGTCTCCCAAATCACTGGGATTACAGGTATACACCACCATGCCCAGCTTCTCTTCTTTTTCAATATAAAAATTTTTTTTTTTTGCTCTACCCTCTATTGTTCTTATTTTTTTGTTGTTGTTGTTTATTTTTCAAATTCCTTTATTCCATCTTCTCTTCTCTTTCTAATGCCAAATCTCTGTATTTTCCAAGTCTCCTACTTGACTTAACTGACTAAGCAATTAAAAGTACTAAATATCCTTTCTATCTTTCTTTAGAGCCACCCTTTGAGGACAGTCTTGCCAAACAGTTCAAAGGGGCTGCTGACAGAGTACAGCTGCAAACTGACTAATGGCAGTCTATTGAAGTATAGAGTTCTTGTTTTACTTTTCTCATTTACTTTTGGTTGTTGAATATAGGTAACATACTTTATTATTCAGTAATAGACTAAATGTATGCAATTAACACCAGTTTTTCTGGTTTATTTTTGTTTTTAGGTGTGTATTAAACGCAGGGCCTCATACATACTGGTCATGTGCTCTGAACCACTGAGCTACATCCCCAGGTCAATCCCAGGTAAATTTAAATGTCAATTTCTGAGACAAGGCATTAGAAGGAAACAAACAAACAAACAAAAAATTAGAAACCTATTTTTAAATGTAGCAACCTAGGCAGTTTGCATAATGTGCATAGTGATTAAGAATACAGGGATGGGGATATAGCTAAGTTGATGCATGCATCAACGCCCTGGGTTCAATCACCAGCACCATTAAAAAAAAAAAAAGAAAGAAAGAAAAAGAAAAGAATACAGACCAAGAGGTAGACCTCCTGTTTTTAATTCAGTTTCATTCTTCATTGACTGTGACTTTGGGTATATCTTCTATCTTTACTTCGTTTCAGTTTCCTTTTCTATAAAGTGAAGGATAGCTTTTCCCTCACAAAGTTGTTATTGCTTTTGACTTAGATAAACAGCATTCTAACTATTAAGAAACATTTTGTAGGATTCATGTCAGCAGCCCCAAAGTCACAGTCAATGAAGAATGAAACTGAATTAAAAACAGGAGGTCTAGCTCTTGGTCTGTATTCTTTTCTTTTTCTTTCTTTCTTTTTTTTTTTTTTAATGGTGCTGGTGATTGAACCCAGGGCGTTGTCAGTTATATTACTCCAATTTATAATAATGACTAGATCATGTTTTAGAATGTCATTTGTAATGTTTATGATTTTCAGGCACCTGAAAATGTGATTTAGATTACAATAAGAAAAGATGTTTGACTTAATAACTGATTAATAAGTTGTTAAGAAAGAAACCACTTTGTATGACCCAGTACAGAGTGTGAGTAGGAGATGTCTGCCTGCCATAAAAAACACTAAAAATAATCTTGAGCATGATGATAAACTACACTATGAAATACATGCTTTACATTATTGTCCTATCAGTTCTCCAGTTCCTGGCATATGTCACCTAAGCAGACTTTTCTCCCCCAGTAGTGATTCTTTGTTATTGCTTTTGACTTAGATAAACAGCATTCTAACTATTAAGAAACATTTTGTAGGGATTCATGATTATTATTTAAAGTGTTAGCTGTGAAATATTGTGAAAATATCTTTAACACTGTGCTTTTCTTTTTTTAAATATTTATTTTTTAGTTGGACACAATATCATCTTATTTCATTTATTTATTTTTATGGGGTGCTGAGGATCGAACCCAGGGCCTCCCACGTGCTAGGGGAGTGCTCTACCACTGAGCCACAAACCCAGCCCAACACTGTGCTTTTCAAAGAGAAAGGATAACTATTTGAAAGTAATAAAAAGAGGATAATAGAATCCCAGACATAAGAAGAAAAAAGTCCATGAGCTCACAGATGGCATTCATCTGCCAAGATAGGGAATCTGTTTCAGGAGCTAACCGGTTTTGCTTGCTTTATTCTGCTGAGTACACTTGACTTGGGACAGGAGGGCAAAGTGCAGTGGGCAAATTACTTTTCCAGACAGAAAAGACTATGGCACTTCTGCCTCTCTACGTTAAGGGCTAATTCACAGCCATCTACTATTCTGGTTTTTCACTGAAGATGTTACTGACCTGAATGGCCTAAATGTTTATTACGTACTTAATGCATATACTACTTTTAATAATAGTTCCAAACAAAAATTTTTACCTTACAACTAATTTTGTTTTATATATTGTCTATATACAAGTGATGACTGTTTTATGGAGCATGGAGATTTACAAGTTAGAACTTGAGAATTTGAGAGGCAGCATTATCTGATGGAACCAAGGCTTAGGAGTCAGGCTAGTGAGTTCTGAATCCTACCTGGTATATTTCTCACTCATCTGAAGATGCATAAGTTATTTAATTCCTCTAAGCCTATTTCTTCAACTATAAAATAAGGATAGTACTGATCTTCAAAACTTGCAAAAATTCAGTTAGATAAATATGTGAAAAGACTGCCTACCTTCCAGTACAAAGGCAGAAACATCTCCAACATTCTATGAAGTACCCTTCTCCCCTGGAAGAAGAAGAAGAAAAAAACTGTATCACTAAATTTCTAGAAAGGTCAAGGTTTTCAGTAAAAGAAAAATTCATGTGTACAATGATTACCAAGAAACATACTTCAGGGGCTGGGGATGTGGCTCAAGCGGTAGCGCGCTCGACTGGCATGCGTGCGGCCCGGGTTTGATCCTCAGCACCACATACAAACAAAGATGTTGTGTCCGCTGAAAACTAGAAAATAAATATTAAAAAAAAATTCTGTCTCTCTCTCTCTCTCTCTCTCTTTAAAAAAAAAAAAAAGAAACATACTTCATAGGCAGAGTGTTGGGATGGAGAGAGAACCCTCAATCTGTTTGGCAATTAATCCTATGGGAACTAAACCTCAAAGTACAAAACTTGGGAAATTTTCCTTAGTACTGTAACGAAAACATCATTTTTATATGGAGAAAACAGACTCAGGGGCCTGAAAAATTTTCCTTATTCAATGGATAAAAATCCTCCATAAAGTATATTTGTACTCAATTGACTAAAAAGTTATGTACAGGTATCCGTTAAGTAATGGAAATTTATGTGCTGTTCCTTGCCTAGGTCTTGATGAGCCCCAGGGAGGCCTTCAGGATGGAAACCTGATCTGGGAATAGGTATTTGAGCTCAGTTAATTCTAAAGGCCTTCCCAGATCATCTCCAGACGCCAAGTGGTATATCAGAATGTAGTTCATCATCATGCTCAGGATTTTCTTTAGTGGTTTTTATGGTATATGAAGGTGTAAAATCTACCAAAGAAGAATGGTCTAAGGGGGAAGGAGATGACAAGTGACAGCCACGTGGCCTTCTACTTGGAAGAAAAGTGGATGCTGATCCATAATGGGGTGGAGGGGAATGGGAAAAAAATGGAGGAACTGTGATTGGCAAAGGGGAGAGAGGGACGGGGAGGGGGCATGGGAGCAGGAAAGATGGTGGAAGGAGATGGACATCATTACCCGAAGTACAGGTATGACTGCACATATGGTAGGACTCTACGTGGCATACAACCAGAGAAATGAAAAGTTGTGCTGCAATTGTGTAAAATGAATCAAAATGCATTCTGCTGTCATATATACCTAAGTAAGATAAATTAATTAATTTTTTTTTAAAAAAGGAGTAGAATGAGCGACGGTAGGTACAGAGGGGTTCCATAGGGGTCCAAGTAGTCTTCCCACAGCTTCCAGGATTCCCTTCACTTGGAATCGTCAATGCACCTGTGCTTGGAAGAGACCCGTCAAGAGTCGCCCTCCCGCAGCGACCACTAGGTCCCCTCCTAGGGCGCCCCGGATCACGCAGCACCAACGGACAGGGAATGTACGTGTAGGTCTCTGTACCTAAAATGCAGTGGGGCCCCGCTTGTACTCCACAGTGCAATCACCAAAAGGCATTTTCTCCTGGCACCCGTGTGCGTCAGTTAGCATGTTCGGAAATTCTTCAGAAACCAACCCCTGGAGAAGTACATAGACTCTCCTAGGAGGCACAGCTTGCTCAGGCCTGGGTGAACAAGGGAAACCTCGGAGGTCACTCTGAATAGCTCCCCATAGTCCTGGCCTGTTTCTGTCAATCCGCGCGTTAAATAATGGTGGAGCAAAAAGGCACAGTTTTAAAAACATGACATCCAACCCGGCGGAGAGCGCGCGCCTATAGTCCCAGCTACACAGGAGACTGAGGCAGGAGGATCGCGGGAGCCTAAGAATTCAAGACCAGTCTGGCAATATAGCGAGACCCCATCTTTAAAAAAAAAAAAAAAATGAACGAACAGAACTGAAAAAAAAAAAAACTCATGCAAGAAACCGCGACAGTGCAGAGGGACAGCCTCACCGGTCAACGTTAGGGGTGCGCGTGAAGCCGCCCAAGGCGGGGGGAAGAAAACCACCCGGTGCGCAGGCGCACACCGCCTCCCGCACGCCCGCCACGCCCTCTTCTATCCTTTCACGCCACTAACTCCGCCCACCTCCCCGGCCCAGCCCGTCTATCCTCCACTCCTTCCAGGCCTGGCTAGCATCAGCCTGCGCTGCGCCTCCCGGCCAGGGGCGTCGCTGTGCCAGCTTCTGCGCCCCACACGCCGCTTGCGCT
>NW_025999932.1:37163404-37174872 GCF_001458135.2 Marmota marmota marmota
CCCAACGGCCCAGGGCTGGGGGCGGGAGGGCGGAGGCAGGCGGGGGTCGGAGGGACCACGCGTCGCCCAGGCTTCCGACCCCGCCTCGCCCGGCTTCGCTGCCGCGGCACCCTCTCTCTAGTCTCGCGGAGTTCGCCTGTCGCTGGCCGCCTCCATCGGGCCGGGCTGTGTTCAAGGCTGCGCAACCTTCCCTGGCTGGCGTTGGGAGTGGGTGTGTTGACCTGCTCCTTGAGTTGCCTCCTGCTGAGGTGTCAGGTGTCCCCAGGCGAGGGGAGCGGAGGCGCCCTCACCGCGTTCGCTTGTGGCGCGCCTCTCAGGACTCGCACACTTTCGGAATGCGTTAGGGTCTTCTGCCCTGACAATCGGTTGTTTCACTTTAGCCCCATCACGTATAGGATGAAGCTTGGGGTTTTTTGGAAGCAATTCCACCCTCACCTCCCAAAGTCAAAACAAGGCAGATTGCAGAAGCCTGAAGTCGCACCTCAGGTCAGAACATGCTATTTCGACTAAAAGCTCCCGTTGCTAGATTCTCCCTTAGTCACTGTTGGAAGCACTGTAATTTTATCTAACTGGCGTCATCCCAATAGGTTAGGCATTGCAAAATAAATCAGCACTTTGCTCCATCGCTTCAGTGTTTTTCCCCCCCGCCAGTAAGTTCTCATCTAACATTTTTCCTCTCCCCTACGTAGCCTCTTTTACCACCTACTATTCCGTATAGTCTAGAATATATGGTTCAAGCAGGAGAGATTTTCCAATATGATGATTTTAGTTAGGATACTAAAATCAACGCTGCCCAGCCCCTTTAAGCTACAATAATATGAATTATTTTAGTCTAAATATACTTCTGCCCTTTCAATTTTTCCTATGTCTTGTGTGTAAAGTATATTGTATATCAAAGACAAATAATGAAGACAGTTCTTAATATGTATAACACAACTCTATTGCTCAGATTCTTTATAATTCTGGAACCGTTTTCCATTATATTTTGATAGCATGTACTATATGTGATAATTGTTTACTACCTTGTATGATGGTATTTACAGAGCTTTCAGTTCTTAGATCTTTCACATGTAGTACAGAACCTCATTATATAAATAAATATCTGTTATTTATCAATGTATTTATAGACAGTGGATATTCAGATCCTGTCTGAAAACATTTCCATTTCACTTATTGATTTACTGAAGTGATGTTTATTTTGTGACAAATGGCAGACATTGTTTTAACTGTTGGGGATACAGTAAAGGGCAACCATATATTGCTTCTGCAACTTAAAGCAGCCTTAGCTCTTCTTCCTTTCTCTACTGTCAGACTTTTGAATCTCAGCAGTGTACTCTAGAACATTCCTTTTTTTCTGGCCTATGTCTTATGTAGGAGAAACAGGTTATACTCATTCCACTGTTTGCCTTCCCCAACGCTGCCCAGCCCTTTTAAGCTACAAATATAGTAGAGTGATCCCATCATCAGATTTTCTATGTGCATGGAAGTTTTTTCTTTACCTGTCTTTAGTAAATTCAAGTTCTCTAATCCCAAAGAAGCCTGATTTGAGAACTTGAAAAAAAATGAGAGGAGAGTTTCAAGCACATGTTGATCTTCATTTGAAAATATAAGCCAATATGCATGTATTTGGATATGTTATATAGATAACCTAAAGAATGTGGGGCTGGGTATGTGGCTCAAGCCGTAGCGCGCTCGCCTGGCATGCGTGCGGCTTCGGTTCAATCCTCAGCACCACATACAAACAAAGATGTTGTGTCCGCCGAAAACTAAAAAATAAATAAAATATTTAAAAAAAAGAATGTGATGGCTAACCACCCCCCGCAAGTGGGGTCACATTTTGTTGCCCAGGCTGATCTGGGCTCAAGTGATCCTCCTACCTCAGCCTCCCACATGCCACTCACTGCCTGGCTTTGATTTTTTTTTTTAAATAGTCTATTACATATCATATCTAAATGATACCTCCTTTAGAGTAGTCACTTATTTTGATGATGTTCCTCTTTTGGAATTTCTGTGGCATAGTTTTTGTGAATGTCTTCTTTGATGCCTTATTTGCTGCTTTTAATCGTGATTAACTTTTTAGAAATCAGTGTCTCCCATGACTACTACTTGTAAGGGAATGTTACATGATTGGAAATTTCTAATGTTTCTAAAACATACTCTGTGGCCGTATTTCTATGATATTCTGGACTTGACTTTCCAAAACTACACATATCACATAGATCCAAATACAGAGTATCTTTTTACTTAGTAAGGAGAAATGGAATAAGCTTAAAATGATTCCCCAGTGATTCACAAATGGCCCAGAATGTTCTCTGAACATATTCATTTTTCTATATAAAACATCTCAGTGCCTAACAGAATGCTGTGGAGATAAAAATTAGTTCTTAAATATGTATTTTTCTTAGTTGTAGGTGGACACAGTACTTTTATTTCATTTTTATGTGGTGCTGGGGATTGAACCCAGTGCCTCACACATGCCAGGCAAGCGATCTACCACTGAACCACAGCCCCAGCCCAGAAAAAATAATATTGAAATAAGAGAATACCATGTTAGAGTTGTTTCTGTGATTTCAACCCTGAGAGCAGACTATATTATTTTATTTAGTTTTGTTTTGGTACCAGGGATTGAACCCAAAGGCACTTAATCACTGAACTGCTTTTATTTATTTATTTTTTTATTTTGAGATAGGAATCTTGCTAAGTTGATAGAGTCTCCCTTAGTTACTGAGGCTGGTTTCAAACCTAGGATCTCCTGCCTCAGTCTCCCAAGCTGCTGGAATTACAGGCATGCACCACCAACACCTGGCAGACTATATTGTTTTGAAAGTCTTGTATTTCTATTAACTTAGCAAGGATGAAATCCAAGACATTAAGTTATCTATTATAGAAGCTGGTTATTAAAAGGTTTTAGTAATGTGGGAGAACCACAAACCACTCACTGCCAGTTAAGAAAAAGAATTTACCATTTGTTTGTATAATCTTTGGAAATATGTTTTATAAGGATGCTTTCAGTTGCGGGTAGTGAAAAAAACAACTCAGAATTGTTTAAATAGTGAAGGAAATTTATTAGTACTTGTAATTGAAAAGTACAAAGGGAGCCCTGGCTTCAGGAAAGACTCAGTGCTACCAACAACTTGGTTTCTTTTCATTTCTTTCCTCTAACTTCTGTTATTTGTTCCTGAAGCTTAACTTCCAAGAACCCTTGAAGCAGCTGCCTGGGCTGTAGGCTTCCTCATTCAGATATAAAAAGAATGAGAGTGTCTTTCTTTGTTTTGTTTTTGAGGTAATGGGGATTGACCCTGGGGGCACTCTACCACTGAACTATATCTCCAGTTCTTTTACTTTTTATTTTGAGACCAGGGTCTCCCTAAGTTGCTGTGGCTAGCCTTGAACTTGTGATCCATCTGCTTCAGCCTCCAGAGTAGCTGGGGCCTGGATGAATGAAAGTGTCTTTATTTCCGTGCTTCTCTGCAAAAATCCTCACACCTAGTCTCTAATTGTTTTTTGTTATATCACATGACCACTCTTGATTTATCACTGTAACCACGAAATTTGGGTTTTACTGATTGACTTAACCTAGATCAAATGCTGTACCCTGAAGTCAGAGATTGAATCATCTTCCTTGGAATTGTTTGATCCCAGGGGGAAGTATATCCAGAAAGGAAAAGCAGATGCTACATGTCCTCTACAAAGTGCTTACTTAGCACAGCTTATTTATTCATTCATTGAACAAATTTGCTGAGCATCCACTAGATGCCAAACACTTCGGGGTCTTTGCCATCAGGGAGAATGCTCTCCAGTTGCAACTGCAGAGGTATGTAGAGTAGCCAGGTGCGGTGATGCACTCCTTTAATCCCAATGACCTGGGAAGCAGAAGCAGGAGGATAGCGAGTTCAAAAACCAGCCTCAACAACTTAGCAAGGCCCTAAGAAGCTTAGCAAGGCCCTGCTTCAAAAATAAAAGGTGAAAAGGGCTGGGGATGTGGCTCAATGGTTGAGCACCCCTGGGTTCTATCCCTGGTACCAAAAAAGAAAAAGTATGTAGGATAGCCAGATACAAATTATTTATGATTCTTTCTCAGAATTTGGTTTTAACATTTTTAATTATAAAATAATAGATGTTAATATATGTTTAATAATCATGATAGAATCTAAATGTTAACCTTAAGAGAGAGAATGATAGAATCTAATTTTTTTTTTGCATTTCTCTTATGTGTTTATGCCAAATAGTTTTTTCTTTAAATATGAATTCAGTCTTCTAAAACTGTTTGGTAGTTTTATTTAACACTTCTGGATGAATCTCACAGAGTTCTCATATCTAGATATGCTTTGTTTTATGCACTTTTTGCCAGTGAGATGGCAATATTGGCCACAGGCTTTGGGACTCACATCCCTTTGTATTAAAGGATATTTATTACATGTTAGACTTATGTTGTCTCTTAATGTTCTTTGATATACATGCTTTCCTAAACCAAGGTTTGGAAACAAATCCGTAGAGGAGTCACATATGAGGAGATGGCATTTTTCTTTCTCTCATCTATAAATATTATCTGAGCTGAAACTAAAATTTTCAGTGAGAAGAAAGAGTGTTTATTGATGTTAAAACCTGTTTACATATAGCCATGTGATGGACAGTAGCTAGCTAAACAAACCTTTTAAGATCCTAAAAGTGGGGGCGGGAGATCCTAAAAGGGACATTTTTCAGTGTCAGCTGTATCAACATAGATATGTGTTCCTTTCCATATTCTGTGTACTCTTCAATGCTTACTTGACTGATGCATTAGTATAGTGTCTTGTTCTTAGTAGACATTCTGTTGGTATTAGTAGATTTAATTCACCTGGATAGAATGAATTAAAAATTGCACTAATTTACTAAGCCTTCTTGTGTTTATGTCTTCAAAAGATTTATGAAATTATCCAATTTATTTATTGGCTAAAAACTAAATGAGTTAGTCTATTTCTTCCTTACAAGAATTTTAAATATTCAGCATAATACAAAGTTATTAAAGTTTATTTGAAACAACTTAATTAACCAAGACTTATAGCTACAAATGAATATTATATAGAAATGTTCTCTATATAATAAAACAGTGAATTATTTTAAACAGTGAATTAAGTATTTAAAGTTATTGATCAGTATTTCTATATTTCAAAGTACTTATAACAACCCTGTTTTTTGTGAACTAAGTGTTAGAAGTGAATGAATTAACTCTAGTTGTTGAATATGAAAATATAAAACTTTATATAGTGTCTGCATTTTTTGTTTAGGAACAGATGTTGTCATTGTAAAAAATGGAAGAAGAATATGTGGAACAGGAGGTTGTTTAGCCAGTGCACCTTTACATCAAAACAAAAGCTACTTTGAATTCAAAATCCAGTCTACAGGTTAGTATAATGGCACTTTATTATTTCAGGTCTTAATTGTTCTGAATATTAAGAAAAATTTTAAATATATGAAAAAGATTCAGTAGGTAATAAAAAAAGGTTCCAAACTCTTTCTTAGAATACCTGAATCTTCCACTTGTCATTGTGTGATCCTGGTTAAATTAGTCAATTTTGTTAAACTAGATTCCGTTTTCTCTTCTATAAAATAGGATTATAAGAGCTGTCTTTTTCCCTCCCTCACAGAAAGTGAGAAAAAAGTATGAAAGTGTCTTACTGAGTATGCTGAGTAAATATAAGATAGTAGCATTATTAAGAGGTTTTAANTTCCTTCCTTCCTTTTTTGCTAAATTGCTGAGGTTGGCCTAAAACTTATAATTCTCCAGCCCCAGCCCTCCAGGTAGCTGGGATTACAGGTGTGTACCATCTTGCCTGTCTTGTTTTCTATATTAGTTTTTATTTTTTTAATATGTTTTAGTTATCAATGGACCTTTATTTTATGTTTTTATTTGCAGTGCTGAGAATTGAACCCAGGGCTTCACACATGCTAAGCAAGCACTCTACCACTAAGCTACAACCCCAGCCCCTCTATATTAGTTTTAAATAGTGATTTTTCTTAAAGGACTATATAAATCTGAATCTGTCATTTGTTAGCTCACTGGCTGCAAAATATTCCTGGTTACTATAATGTTCTCAAGTGTAACACACTTATTTCTCAAGAAAACTAAGTAGCTTGAGCCTTAAATGTAATAAAAATTTTTATGTGGATTTTCTGTGAAGGATCTCATCCCTAATGATATCCCTAGGATAAATGGATTGTTGGAGTTTGTAGCATTGATCCTATGTTGAAAGCTTGAGGCAATTGTGCACAGTTTGAGGCTTTTTGTTTTGTTTTGTTCTGTTGAATTTGTTACTGTTTTGGTACCAGGGATTTAACCCAGGAGACACACCCCAATCCTCTTTATTTTTTATTTTGAGACAGGGTCTCATTAAGTTACTTAGGGCCTTGACAAGCTGCTGAGGATGACCTCGAACTTGTGATCCTCCTGCTTCAGGCTCCTGAGCCCCTGGGATTATAGGCATGTACCACCAAACCTAGCTGTTCACAGTTCTTTAGGAGTAAGGAGACTGTAGAACCCTGTCTGCAAGTGTAATCCTGTGAATTTAGTATTGTCACCTCCTGTTACTCTCATAACGGTCTTACTTTGGAGGACAAAGTATATGGTCATATTATTTCAAAGGCCAAGATGGTGAAGTGTAGACATGCAAGTTTCTGATGGTCTCACTCAATCCAAAAAAAATTAATATATTGAGAACATGGTCTTATTTTTTTATTTTATTTTTTTTTTAGTTGTAGTTGGACACAATACCTTTATTTTATTTATTTTATTTGGGTGGGGGGGGCTGGGTACCAGGAATAGGACTCAGGAGCACTCGACCACCAAGCCACATCCCCAGCCCTATTTTGTATTTTATTAGAGACAGGGTCTCACTGCGTTGTTTAGCACCTCTCTAAATTGCTGAGGCTGGTTTTGAACTCGCCATCCTCTTGCCTCAGCCTTCCGAGCTGCTGGGATTACAGGCATGTGCCACCACACCTGGCTTATTTATTTATTTTCATGTGGCGTTGAGGATTGAACCCAGCGCCTCGAATGTGCTAGGCGACTGCTGGGCCACAACCACAGCCCCGAGAGAACATGGTCTTTAAACCTTTTTCCATGTATAGAATTTCTCCTGATTTATAAAAAATGAGATGGAAGCAGTTTGAGATAAAAATATAAGTATTCTGTTCGGCCTGTTAAAAGGAAAGCTGCTGTTTCAAAAGTCAACTTAGACCAAAAGGTTTTAATTCACTGACTTCAACTTTTAATAAGGAAATAATTTTATACCTTATCATTGATTTTTCTTCTCTCCATTATATTGTTAACAATATACATTATTTGTCACTTTTTATAGATGCAAAAACTGAAGACAGTAATCTTTCACTGAGAGGTAATCTTGAGAGAACTCCAGACCACTTAAATTCAATGTGTATTTGTATAAATTCAAAACTCAGGGCTTTGTGCATGCTAGGGAAGTGCTTTACCACTGAGCTATACTCCAAGCCCTGTAGCATTTAAAAAAAATTTTTTAAGAGAAGAGTAATCGGGGCTGGGATTGTGACTCAGAGGGAGAGCGCTCGCCTTGCATGCGTGAGGAACTGGGTTCAATCCTCAGCCCCACAAAAAAATAAAATAAATATTGTGTCCACCTATAACTAAAAAAATAAATATTTTAAAAAAGAGAAGAATAATGCAATAACTGGCATTTTTTTTATACATAATACTTACCCCCCCACACACACTTTTTTTTTAATACTTCACTATTTTGGTTGGTTTATTGGATCTTATCTTTTCCTAACTCTATAAAGTGAGTACTTTTAGACTCCACAGTTCACAGATGAGGAATCAGCCATTAATTAATTCGCTCAGTATAACATAACTAGGTCAAGATATGAACTTTAGCAGTACAATGCTTATCTCCTAGGCTGCATCTTATCTGTAGAAAACATACACTTTGCAAACTACTTTTAAAAGTTTTTTTTTAAAGATTCAAAGAAAAGAGTTTAGTGATAATGTGATACTTCTTAATAAAAAACAGTTTATGCTCCCTTTTAAAATGACTTTTTTATATTTGCGTTCTTTCGATTTGGGGGGCATTTAAACCATTGTATTTTTAGGAATATGGGGTATTGGTGTTGCAACTCAGAAGGTTAACCTGAATCAGATTCCCCTTGGCCGAGATGTGCACAGTCTGGTGATGAGAAATGATGGAGCCCTATATCACAACAATGAAGAGAAAAACAGGCTGCCAGCAAACAGCCTTCCACAGGAGGGAGACGTGGTGGTGAGTCTTCTAGTAGCTAGAGCTGCTATCCCCTGTAAATTTTTACACTTGAGCTGCTTTGAGTAGATAACAGTTTTGCCTGGGAGTTTGTAGTTTGGATTCCAAAGCCTGGGTTTGAATCTAATAAGGTGGAACAGTTTCCAGAGAGAGCACTTGGTGTAGATGCCACTGCCTTACCTCATTACCTTCTCCCTTCTAGAGCTGCCACTGGCCGGGGGCATCAGAGGGAGTCCTTGCTCCTCTCAAGTAGATTAGTGACAGATTGGCTGCTGAGCACTATTTCCTACTTCTAGAAGTCACATCAGAGAAAACTTGGCCCCAATTTGAAACATTTGCTGACCTTGTATTAGAAAATAGTAGATATTTTTGAGAATGGAAATACTTAATTTGTTATTGAACATCTGTTTGAAATTTACAGCATTTTAAAATTAGAAGTGGCTGTCTTCATTAAACTTAATCTAATTAAACCTCCTCCACATTCAGAAATCTTCAGAGAACTATACTGAAAATCCTAAGACTTAATTGTAGAAAAGGTTTTTTTAGAAGTTAAGAGTCACATGTTATAAGAATTCTTTATTTTCTTTCCCAAAGGGACTTATTTTACTCTTTACCAAAGCAACTTGTTAAAAATGCAACCCAAAGACCTCATCTTTTTTCCTAGACACTTCTTCTCAACTCATGTTAGCCCTAAAATTTTTAATTGTGGTCTAATCTTCTCTTCTGCAACTTAAAAAAAAAATATGAAAAACGGGGTTTTTAATTGTTTGAAGTTTTTTTTTCCTAAGTTGAAGAAAAGGAGACAAAAGTCATAACCTGTTTTAAAACCTGTCTTTCCCTGTTCTGTTTTTTTTTTTTAAGTAGTTTGTTTATATTCATAGATCATTGCCAGATGTGTATAATATGGAACATCTTTATTTAAGTGGTTATTTCATAAAAGAAAAAAATCTTTGGAGTTAAGGCTGTCAACCTATTTACACTAAAAGATGAAATTCAAACATAAGAATAATCAGTAACAAATGTTTTTCTTTGTTAATATGCTGAACTTCTGTGTGTTACTCTTGCCTTCATATCTTATCTCATTCATGATATCTGATATCACAGATTGAAAGATCTAAGAATGTCATTTTTAGCCTGTCAGCATTATTAAATTACACTTTAAATTTCCATACCCATTCTGATAAAAGAAGAACTAAAAAATAAGAAATATATGCGGGGCTGGAGCTATGGTTCAGGGGTAGAGCACTTGCCTGGCATGTGTGAGGCCCTGGGTTCAATCCTCAGCACCACATATAAATAAATAAAATAAAGATCCATTGACAACTAAAAAATATCTTTAAAAAAAGAAATATATGCAAGGCAAAAAGTAAAATATTATTCATGTGTGTGTGTGTGTGTGTGTGTGTGTTCAAACTCTTGAGAAGAAATTTTGCCAAATTGTTAACAGTTGGCAAAAAGTAGAAAGAATTATAAGACAGGAAAAACATTCTTATGTGCTTTTAGTATCATCATGGCAGAATCAAACCCAGTTTCTAGATCACATAAAAGAACAGATTAAGTTAGAAAATACTTAAATTAAACTTTGCCTTTCTTTGATACTAGGTTTTGTTTTTCTGCTGGAGACTTGGATTTAAAATTCACTTGCTTGCAATAGAGTATATTGCTACCTAGTGGTGAAGGGTGCCTGGATTATAACCTACTTTGTTGAACTGCTACATTTCCTATAGTCCCATAAAGAGATTAACATACTTTCTTTTCTTATATAGTTAGGTTTTTGTTTTTTTAAAACAGACCTCATCATTTAAAAAACTAATCCTGGGCATTAGTTAACTTTATTATTATATATAAATATATAAACTAAAATGAAGCAAAGACAATCTATATACTCTTCATCTTTCTCAATTTTTTAAATTTTTAATAAATCATTGTTTATTCCTAGCTTTGATCAAATTTGAGGAGAAACTTGTATAGCACTTAACACAATGGCTTTTCTGGGCCTTTGCTATCTTATCTAGAAAGGGAAAAAGTTAAGACTTAAATCTATTAGATCTGTTTCTACCTCTAAAAACCTTTTAAAGTGATATAATTTATCCACATTCAGAAATCCTTGAAGTAGTTTGCTTCTTGGTTTGCAATGATTTATCAATTGAAAATCTCTGTTGTCTTTTCTTACTTCTTCAAAGGAAAGATCTCTTTTTGTCATTAGTTAGTAACTACAGGTTGAGTATCCCTCATCTGAACTGCGTGAGACCAGAAGTGTTTCTGATTTGAGGTTTTGGTCGATACTGGAATATTTATATATACATAATTAGGTATTTTGGGAATGAGATCCAAGTCTAAACAGGAAATGCATAGCCTAAAAGTAATTTATACAATATTTTTAGTGTGCCTGTGTTTTTTGACTATGACCCATTGTAGAAAGTCAGGTGTGGAATTTTTCCCTTGTGCTATCATTGTCAACCCTCAAAAAGTTTCAGATAGAGATGCCCAACCTATATTGTATAAAGATATAAAGAGAGGCAGTATGTCATGGTGATTTAAAAGCAAGTATTTGAAACCAGCCTGAATAAATTTAAATCTCAGCTCTGCCATTCCTAGCTGTGCAAGTTTAACCTTTCTGTTCTTTAGCTACCACATTGATAAAAATGGGACTAATAATATCTATCTTGTTTGAGGATT
Source organism: Marmota marmota marmota (assembly GCF_001458135.2). Lineage (NCBI taxonomy): Eukaryota > Metazoa > Chordata > Mammalia > Rodentia > Sciuridae > Marmota > Marmota marmota. The sequence goes on from NW_025999932.1 coordinate 37,174,348, forward strand.
AAGTGAGTACATATGAAGTACCTAGGCGATCTTAAATGTTCTGTAGCATTTTAATAATTATTATTACTAATTGTGCTCTTTTCCCACCATCAGTAATGTATACAAGTAATATACTTTTGGGCTGGGGCTGTAGCTCTGTGGCAGCTCTAGGCAGAACATTTGCCTAGCATGTGTGAGGCACAGGTTCAATCCTTAACATCACATAAAATAAATAAATGAACAAATATAATAAAGGCATGCTGTCCATCTACAGCTACAAAAAAATTTTAAATAAAGTAATATACTTTTATTCCATTATTTGTTTTGAAGCTGTGTGTGTATGGGCGTGTGTGTGTGTGTGTGTGTGTGTGTAATATTTAGTTGTACATGGATACAATACTCTTATTTATTTATATGTGTTACTGAGGATCGAACCCAGTGCCTCACAGATGGTAGGCAAGCACTGTACCACTGAACTACAACCCCAGCCCTATTTTAAATCTTTGGAGCTACTATTTTTTTTTTTTTTTTTTTTTTTTTTTTTTT
>NW_025999932.1:37175048-37255133 GCF_001458135.2 Marmota marmota marmota
AGTGAGACCCTGTCTCTAAATAAAATACAAAATAGGATTGGGGATGGTTCAGTGGTTGAGTGCCCCAGAGTTCAATCCCCGGTACTCCCCCCGCTAAAAAAAAAAGTCTGTTTATGGCATGCAGCCCTTACATCACTTATGTCACTTTGTTTTCAAAGTATAAAAACCAGATTACATAAATAATAATATTAGGATTTAAGCTACACTGTCAATGCTGGGGATCTTACCTGGCCTTTTTCCCTACACAATCTCTACTGATTTTTATAGTTCAGTTTAAGTGGAGTTCTAACAGATTGTAAACCCTCAATGGAAACTATAGTGACCCTATGCTTGGGTTTTTGTTTATTTTCTTGCTTTCATGATTTCTAATACTTATGGGGCTTTTTTATTTTTTCCTTCCTTCATAGGGTATTACATATGACCATGTAGAATTAAATGTATATTTGAATGGAAAAAACATGCATTGTCCTGCATCAGGTATACGAGGGACAGTGTATCCAGTTGTTTATGGTAAGCTAAAATATTTCTCATATTATTAGATGTATGTTAACTTTTGTTTGGCATTCACACTAATTTTATAACAATCATTCATAAGTTCGGACAAGTTATTAATAAGGACTTTTTTACATAGAATACATGCTCTTAGATTTCCTCTTTGCAGAATGAAGAATATTTTTCCCCACATAAAAAAAAAAAAAACTCTCGCTGGGGCTGGGGCTCAGTGGTAGACACTTGCCTGGCATAGTGTGAGACACTGGGTTTAATTCTCAGCACCACATATAAATAAATAAAATAAAGGTCTATCAACAACTAAAAAAATTTTTTTAAAAAAACTTTCTAGGGGCTGGGGTTATGGCTCAACGGTAGAGCTCTCGCCTCGCATGTGCAAGGCCCTGGGTTCCATCCTCAGAACCACATATAAATAAATAAAATAAAGTTTTAAAAAAGCCTCTTTTTTTTTAAAAAAAAAAAAAAGACCTTTCTAAATACAATGATTATAGTTAGGTACGCAATAACCATATTATCTTTTCATCATGTATCCTTTTCCAAAAAGCTCTGCTGAATTTACAAAGCTTTTTCTGCCAGTTACTAAGAAGAATTTAATAACTTGAAATTGTAATTATAAAGAATATTTTAGAACTAGATATGGGACTTTTATGTAGAATGAGCATTTATTACCTTTATAAAATCACCTAAATGTTAACATTCTTCTGAAAGAAATGGTAACCTAGACTAGTTTCTTATTGATTGTTTTGCTTTTACTAGCTGTAGGTGTATAAGTGCCAACATTTGTGTGCAGGTATGTCCTTCCAAGAATTGGGTTACTTAAGAAATGACTCTGTACTACTTAATTACTTTAAATTTTTTTAATAGAAAATTTCAAACATGTACAGAAGTAAAGAGGCTAGTATGATGAACCTCATATACTGATCCTCCAGCTTCAAACAATTACCACTTGTGCCAGTAGACTTTCATCTACCCCCACTCTTTTCCAATTCTTTTCCTTCCCTTCTTAGATTATTTTGAGGCATATACCAGACATTTTATCATTTTGTTCATAAATATTTTGCATTTATCTCTAAAAACCAAGATGTCTCTCTTTTTTTAGAAAAAAAATAACCATAGTGGCTTTATCACTCATTTCTGCTTTACTCTAAATCAATAAGCATATGATTTTTCCAACTTTTAGTAAGTTTAAAATGTTTTATTATTTAATTACTTTAAAGTTCTTAGATTTGGGTCATAATAAAAATTACCTTTTGGGGGATAGTTTACTATAAAGATAGTAATGTTAGTGATGACAGACTATTATGTCACAGAAATATACAATAACAAATACAAATATTTGATAATATAATAATCAAAGCTTGTGATTTACTTTTTTTAAAAAAATTTTTATACTTGTAGATGGACAGAATGCCTTTATTTTATTTGTTTATTTTTATGTGGTGCTGAGGATTGAACCCAGTGCCTCACACATGCTAGGCAAGTGCTCTGCCACTGAACTACACTCCCAGCCTGTGATTTACTTTTTTTTTTAATATTTATTTTTTAGTTGTAATTGGACACAATATCTTTATTTATTTTTATATGTTGCTGGGGATCAAACCCAGGGCCTCGCCCATGCTAGGTGAGCGCTCTACCGCTGAGCCACAACCCCAGCCCTATGATTTATTCTGTAGTTAAGGTTTTAGTCTTCTTTTCTCCTAAAAATTACTTTTCAATGATTTTTGCCTTCTGTGTCTTTGCATGTAAAAGTGCTTTTAAATTTAATTTCTGTTAATGTTTTTGCATAGTGGGAAACCCTGTAATTCCTTTATTTACTTAATAGGTAGAAATGTAGCTTGATATTTTAAATAGTTTAGCCTGAGAAATGAAATAATACCTGTCAAATGACTGAGTTATACAATTGAGTGTACCAAATAAAATTATTCTAAAGTACTTCTTTCATTCAGCATTTTTTGGGGGCGTGGGTGCCTGGTATTGGACTCAGAGGCATTCGACCATGGAGTTACATCCCCAGCCCTATTTTATTTAGAGACAAGGTCTCACTCAGACCTTACCTCACCATTGCTGAGGCTGGCTTTGAACTTGCCATCTTCCTGCCTCAGCCTCCCAAACTACTGGGGTTTCAGGCATGTGCCACCATGCCCAGCTTATTCAGCATTATTTTTAATGAAGCAAAGTTAAAAGATCATAAACTATATGTAGTGAAGTGCATTTTCAATTTGAATTTGATAAACTCAAATCCAACTTAATTCCCTTTCCCTTTGCCTTTCATCTCCTCCCATTCCTAGAATAATCCAGCCATTCTTTCTGTTCTTAAATTCAGCCTTTGTAAGAAAAAACTGCATAACATTGAAGAAATGTTATTCAAAGTCAGGACTTCCAGTCTAATTTAATCTCTTAATAGTTTTGGCAATTCTTTTACATCTCTGTGTATTTGAGACCATCACTGCATTTCTAGAATTCCCTACCCATCTTCATAGATGCTCTTGCCTTCTACTTATAAAGAAACAGATTATTAGTTTTAAACTCCAGCTTTCCTCCCTTTCCTTCTGAAGTTTTTGGGGATGACTCTAATCTTGCTGTATTTCCATCCATTTCAAAGGAAATGGTTCCTTTCACATGGAAAATGAGGTCTAGATTTCAAACTCACCAACTCTAGGACTTCAGTTATTTTGTCTACATTATATGTCATCTAGTTTTCTCCTGTGCTTATAAACATTCTGAGTCTTTTCCATCTCAGAGGTCCTCACTTGAACTTGAATCCCTCGCTAGCCCTGTGTTCACCTTTTTCTGAGTAGCCACACTTCTTGTAGAAGGGCCTAAACCCAGTAACTTTATTGTTATCATTCATTTCCTCTGCAACCCTGCCTGGCTGTCATTACCATCACTTCATTGAAACCAACCTTATTAAAATCACTGGTGACTTCATGAATGTCAATTCTAGTACTTCTTTCTGTGTTTATTTTCTGAACTATAAAATATATAGTAATGTTCATTGAACATATTTATGCAGTTTAACAAAAACTGTGAACACTCAACATTATTACCACTTAGATCAAGAAACACAGAACATTTTCAGCACCCAGTATACATCCCCTACCACAGCTGCATTCCTTGTTAGTACCAATTATGTGCTTATTTTGCTTCTCATGATATTTTGCTTTGTTTCATCATCATCATAAGATAACATACATGTTCACCCCAAAAGTTTCCTCTTGTCCCTGTCATTCTTCCTACTCACGTCTCCTTACTCTCTCCCCGACTTCACCCCAACCATACACTAACCAGGCAACTATGGAGCTTCTCTCTGTCATTAGATTAGCTTGCTTTTTTTTTTAAGTAGTATATAAGCAGAGTCATACAGTTTGTACTCTTTCTCTGTCTGGTTTCTTTTTTTAGCATAATTAAGATTCATCCATATTTTAGCATGTATCATTGATTCATTCATTTTTACTGCCAAGTGATATAGATCATTGTGTGAATGTATTAAAATTTGTTTATCTCTTCACCAGTTAGTAGATATTAGAGCTGTTTCCAGTTTTGGACCATTTCAAATAAAGTTGGTATAAACATTCATGTTTATGCCTTTGTATGAATATACACATTGATTTCTCTTGAGTAGATACTTATAAGAAGCCAGACACAGTGATACATGCCTGTAATCCCAGTGATTCAGGAAGCTGAGGCAGGAGAATTGCAAGTTGGAGGCCAGCCTGAGCAACTATGCAAGATCTTGTCTCAAAATAAAGAGTGCTAGGGGGATATCACAGTGATAGAGTGCCCTTGGATTAAATCCCTTGTACCACAAAAAACAAAACAAACAAAAACATGTAGAAGAAGCTAAATAAGACCTGTAGTCTAGTTCACAGTAGTGTATCAGTGTCAGTTTCCTGGGGATATTGTAGTATAAGAATATATGATGTTACCACTGGGGCAAGCTGAATGAAGGATACATGAGTCTCCTTATAGTATATTTGCAAATTCCCACAAATCCATAATTTTTTCCAAAAAGCCATTATAGTACCAAAAATATTTGAAATACCCATATTCACACCATCTGGAGGTTTTTGTTTTTAAGAAACAGGGTTTTGCTTTGTTGTCCAGGCTGCACTCAAACTCCTGGGCTTAAGATCCTCTTTCCCCCAGGCTCCTTAATAGCTGAGACTACAGGCATGTGCCACTGCAGTTGGCATGAAATAATTATTAATAATGTTTTGATGTATACCCTTCCAGTGTTTTTGATAGATTTTGCTTTTTGTTTGAGTGTTTTTACTAAATACTAATAGATTTTGTAGCCTGGACAACAGAAAGGTTTATTCTTCTTTCCTGTTATGATATTAAGAAAACAATTTATTTTATTTTTATTTTTAACTTTTTTGTGGTGCTGGTGATGGAACCCACGGCCTCATGCCTGCTAAGCAGGTGCTCCCACTGAGCTACATCCCTAGTCCAAAAACAGTAGATTTTGTAATTATGCATTCATTCCAAAGGTGTTTGCTTCTAATTTATTTTCTTTCTTTTTCTATCTTCTAGTTGATGACAGTGCAATTTTGGATTGCCAGTTCAGTGAATTTTATCATACTCCTCCACCCGGTTTTGAGAAAATATTATTTGAACAGCAGATCTTCTGAATGTATTATTTTTGAAACTTGTATTTCTGCACTGTTACAAGTGTTTACCATTTAATAAAGCTTTATCTGACCTGTAGATGAAATTATATTCTTAAAAATTTGCTTGTTAATATTATCTAAAGAAGCATTGTATTCAATATGCCACCCAAAGTGTTGAGTTAAAATAATTATGCTTTGTGCTATAAAAATCAGCATTTGGGGCAGTTTATTAATTCTTATTTAAATAAATATATCTATGAGTTTTATTAACAGTATTAATGGTGATATGTGTATAAATATTTAAAAGGGAATCTTTCTTATATAAAGTGTTTGTTTTGATAGAGATAGAGAGTTGGGTGATTTTTTTGTCATTCTGAAATTTAGATCTCACTAATTATTTTAAATCTGAAGCCCAGTAATTTTGTGTCTCCTTGCCTTTTTTATATACCTTATAACAAAATAACAAATTTATATTATTGGCAACTTCATTTTTTTTAATCTATTTATGGTATTAATGTACCACTTATAACTTAAATTGCTTATTGTTATATCACTATTTTTGATTTGCTTTGTAAAAGAAGATAAAAATTTTAGCACTTGTCAGAGTATTTTGCTGAAGACCACCATGCTGTGTTACTTCAGAGTAAGTGTGTTGATTAATGATGTAGTGTGCACTGGCAGACATTTAGAGTAAGAATAGTATGCTGCTTTAAATTTAAATGAGATTATTCTCTTAAGGATTTATTTAAATATATGTTTTCTGTAATGAATAATAGTAGTAATTAAGGAATATTCAGTTCTATATTAAATAAATTTATCCTGTTTTGTTAATTGTACAATAAATTCACTTCTCCCTTATTTTAGAAGTTCAGAAACAAGTGATTCTTCTCCATGACCTTGAGCCTTTGCCTAGGTTTCATTGAGAGTCATGGCCACTTTCCCTTTTTTCAAATGAGCATGCTGAAGATTTATATATTTCACTCCTTTAATGAACAAGAAGCAGTACAATATACTGTATTAGAAGAACATGGACATTAGAACTGGGTGGACATCTGAGTTGTAGTTTTGCTCCTAATGTCATTATCTTCTCAGGAGGCGAGTTCCTCAGTGCCTCCATACCCCAAGATTCTCCACTTAAAGGAAAGGAAAATTATACCCACATGCTAAGATCCTACAACTAGTCAGTTAATAAGATTATATATGTAAAATGTCTTAATCATCATAGGCACTGAATAAATGTAGTTTCTTCCTCAATGTGAAGCAGTGGTTTTCATGGTGTGCCTCAGGCTAGTAGCCATGGCATCATCTGGGAATTTGTTAAAATAATGGATACTCTGAGATCTCAGCCCAGATCCCAAATCAGAAACTGCTACGTATGGCAGCCAGAAATCTGTGTTTTAACAAGCACTCAGATAGATCTGATAACACTCTTTAAGGTTTGAAGACCACTGAAGAGACAATTTTTTGGTGGGGTGGGCGTTATTGGGGATTGAACTCAGTTGCACTCGACCACTGAGATACATCCCCAGCCCTATTTTGTATTTAGAGACAGGGTCTCACTGAGTTGCTTAGTGCCTCACTTTTGCTGAGGCTGGCTTTGAACTCTGGATTCTCCTGCCTCAGCCTCTCGAGCTGCTGGGATTACAGGCATATACCACTGCGCCTAGCAGGAGACCATTCTTTGAAAAGGATTGCCTGCTGAAATTTTTCTCAGATTTGGGACAGGCTATTTTTGCCCCAAAAGCTGCAGAATCCTGCACAATGCTTATTTGTTTATTTGGTAGACAAAAAAAAAAAGTGACAATGTGCTTTGAAAATATAGATATACATAAACCTCACCTTTTACCTCTGAAGATAAATAGAATTGAACTAGCTGGGTGCAGTGGCACAGGATCACAAGTTCAAGGCAAGACAGTAATTTAGCTAGGCCCTGAGCAACTTAGTAAGACCCAGTCTCAAACTATTAAGGGCTAGGGATATGGCTCTGAAGTTAAATACCCCTGGGTTCAATCCCTAGTACCAAGAAGGGGAAAAAAAAAAAGAATTGAACTAGCTATGTGTTATTTATGCATTTTCATCAGACTTTCACAGTAATTTTAGTTCATGAAGGACAGGGTTACAAAAGAAGCAATGATATGAAGAGAGATCCTACAGAGTGGGAGAATATCTTTGCCACATGCACATCAGCTAGAGCACTAATCTCCAGGATATATAAAGAACTCAAAAATTAACACCAAAGAAACAATCAAATCAATAAATGAGCTAAGGAACTGAACAATACTTTTCAGAAGAAGATATACAAGTGATCAACAAATATATGAAAAAATGTTCAACATCTCTAGTAATTAGAGAAATGCAAATCAAAAGTACTATAAGATTTCATCTCACTTCAGTCAAAATGGCCGTTATCAAGAATACAAGCAATGAGGGGCTGGGGATGTGGCTCAAGTGGTAGCGCGCTCGCCTGGCAAGCGTGTGGCCTGGGTTCGATCCTCAGCACCACATACAAATAAAGTTGTTGTGTCTGCCGAAAACTAAAAAATAAATATTAAAATTCTCTCTCTCTCTCTCTCTCTCAAAAAAAAAAAAAAGTACAAGCAATGAGTGTTGATGAGGATGTGTGGGAAAAGGTAAACTCAGACATTGCTGGTGGGACTGCAAATTGGTGCAACCACTTTAGAAAGCACTATAGAGATTCCTCAGAAAACTTGGAATGGAACCACCATTTGACCCAGTTATCCTTCTCCTTTGTATATACCCAAAGGATTTAAAATCAGCATACTGTAGTGACACAGCCACATCAATGTTTATAGCAGCTCAATTCACAATAGCTAAACTGGAAACAACCTAGATGCCCATCAATAGATGAATGGATAAAGAACCTGGTATATACTCACAATGGAAAATTACTCAGCATTAAAATAACAAAATTACGGCATTTGCAGGTAAATGGATGGAGTTGAAGACTACCATGCTAAGCCAAGTAAGCCAGTCCCAAAAAACTAAAGACCGAATGTTTGCTCTGGTTAGTGGATGCTGATGCATAATGGGGGCAGGGCATGGGGCGAATGGAGGAACTTTGGATTGGGCATAGGGGAGGGTGGAAAGGGAATGGGTCATGGGGCAGGAAAGATGGTAGAATGAGACAGACATCATTACCCTAGGTACATACATGTTTGTACGAATGGTGCGACCCTACATCGTGTACAACCAGAGAATTGAAATGTTGTGCTCTATTACGATGAATTGAAATGCGTTCTGCTGTCATCTATAAGTAAGTAGGCCAAAAAAAAACAGACTTGGGAAAGTGAGCTATGATGACTACTGTTTGCTGTCTTTGTAGTGTTATATTATCTACCTCTTTTTTTTTTTAAAGGCAATCTCTTTTATCATCACATTATTTTATACAGGCATAGTGCTAAAAATGATACATGAGTTATGTCCATGGTAACAGTTTGATGAAATTTAGATATGTTTTTAACCTGTAGGTACCAAATTCTCTTAAGAAAATTATTGAGCTGCTCTTCCTTCCAAAACTCTTAACCTTAGTCTGATCATGAGGAAAACATCAGACATATCCCGAAAGGGGATCATCCTACAAAATATTTAAGAGTGTGCTTCAAAACTGTCATGGTCATCAAAAACAAGGAAAGAGAAACTGCCACACCCCAGAGGAACCTAATGGAACATTATACATCAATGTAATGTGTCCCATAGGATTCTGGATATTAGGTTAAATATTTATACATATATATATATATATATATATATATATATATATATATATATACACCATGGCTTTTATTTTAGTTAATTAATGTATCAATTTCATTCATTCATTATAACAAAAGTTATTTACTAATGTAAGATGATCATCATAGGAGAAACTGGGAGAGGACATAAGTGGGAACACTAAAATCTCAATTTTTCTGTAAATCCGAACTTTTTAAAAATCATGTCTTTTTAAAAGTACATTGAGCTGGGAAATTTTTTATACACAGCCTTTAGTTAGGCTAATAGGATGATGCCAGTACAGTATTTACCCATAACTCACATGGTAGCTATGTATAAACATAGGTAGAACATAAAGCATTCTTGTTTTTGTGGGGAGAGGAAGAGACCACCAGGGGTTGAACTCATGGGCACTCGACCACTAAGCCACATCCCCAGCCCTATTTTGTGTTTTATTTAGAGTTGGTCTCACTAAGTTGCTTAGTGCCATTTTTGTATTTTAACACAAAAACACTTGGATTTATTCCTGGCTAAAGAAACTGTGTCCATTGTCTTGATTCTGAATATTTAATAGTCCATTTGTCCCCACTAGGTAACTTTTCCCAGTCACTGGAAATTAATCAACGACTTATCTTCCATGTTACTTCAATGATTTAAACAATTCAAGTGATATGCAGTGTTAAATATATGAGACAATAAAAAATATGAATTATCAGTTTGCATATTAACTAGAAAAAGAATTTGGCTTTTGTGGGCAGCCAGTCTGAATGATTTCGCATTTTCCTTCCCTGAGCAGAGAGGCTCTTACCCGCACTACATCTCTTAGCAACTTGGACATTGCCCCAGTCCCGGAAGTTTGAGGACGTGTCTTCAGACAGTAGGTGTGTCACCCCATGGATTGAGCTACACTCACCTGTTCCTTTGTGATATTACCCTTTTGCCCTGTTTGGCATAGAATGTTCCATGGAAATGCCCTTTGTGTGTCCCCTTCTCTTGCTCTGCCTTTGGGTGTGGCCTTCCTAGATGTCAATCAACCTGCTGACAGCAGACATCATGAAGCTAGACTCAGCCCCCCGAAACCTGACCCTTTGCCTCATTTTAATGGCTTCTCCTCAATAAAAGGGTTCTGCACCTGCTTGCTCTCTTTCTGTGGATCCTTAAGGTCAGAGGAGCCATCACAGGACCCCAAAGAAGAAGGTATCTCTGTCTCTTGTGTGGTTATTTTGTGCAGCCCAGTTCCCCTGGAGTGACCCTGAGTGTTTTATTGTGTTCCTCACGACAGGCTTTCAGTTGCCTTTAGATCACCAGATAATATTGAAATATATTTTCAACTTGGATTAGAGACTATTAAATTAAGAATTGTATAAAATAAGATTATAATTTGAAATTAAGGCTTTCATAAATCATTAACAAAAACAGACAAATGTGTATTTTTGCCCACATTTCTTTATTTTTTTACTTCTTACGTAAGTCTACATACAAATGTATGGTGGTACACTCCTATAATCCCAGTGACTCAGGAGGATGAGGCAGAAGGATGGGGAGTTCAAAGCCAGCTTCAGCAACAGTGAGGTGCTAAGCAACTCAGTGAAACTCTGTCTCTAAATTAAATGCAGGATAGGGCTGGGGATGTGCCCCCAGATTTAATCCCTGGTACCAAAAAATAAAAAATTTTTAAAAATCCAGAGGTAAAATAACTGGTACCTAATTATTAAATAGTATAAATATAAAAAATGTTAAATATAATTAGCAATTAAAATGAATCCTACATCATCTATCCAAGAGTTTTATAGAAATTTAAAGGAAAAATTTCCCTATTGTGGGCTGGGGATGTGGCTCAAGCGGTAGCGCGCTCGCCTGGCATGCGTGCGGCCCGGGTTCAATCCTCAGCACCGCATACACACAAAGATGTTGTGTCAGCTGAAAACTAAAATAAATAAATAAATAAATATTTAAAAAAAAAATTTCCCTATTGTTAGATAGAATGTGTAATCTATTGTTACATAGAAATCATTACAATGTAGTCATTCAAAAATTAAATCGATTGTGTGTTCTGCTTCATAAATGTTTAAACAAGATAGCCTATCCTCAAGGAACTTTGCTAATTATGCTTTATTTATACTATGACTACAGTATCCCAGTTATATTAAGAGAAAATGCAAGTCATTAAAACATTTGTATGTATAATCTGATCCATTAAAAAAACTAAATCCTCATGCATAGGAAAAAGTATGAAGTAATGTACAGCAAAATATCATATCTTGGAAATGAGTACTGGAAACCAGTGCTTTTACTATCTAATAATTTTTTAATATTTATTTTTTAACTGGACACAATATTTATTTTTTAGATGGACACAATATCTTTATTTTATATTTATGTGGTGCTGAGAATCGAACCCAGTGCCTCACACATGTTAGGCAAGCGCTGTACCTCTGAGCCACAACCCCAGCCCTCTAATAATTTTTAAAACAATTAATTTGTTTTTTTTAATTTAAAAAATAATTTTTAAAAATAAAAGGACAGACTCTGGAGGAAGACCTGAATATTGGAGGATGACAAATTTTATATCCATACCTACAAATCTAAAAAGATGCAGTAGAATCCTAACTTCATTAAGTACTTACAGGATACGCTGTGTTTCATGAAAAGGATTCAGACCTGTTAGTGGCATGCCAGACAACATTGTGCATCTGGGCTCCAGATCCCAGGAATTAATAGTGCCAGTGAAACCATGGAACAGACCAGCTGTCCTATTCAGTACACTCTGAAAATGACAGATAAGCCAGCAAAGGCTACAAGGCTGCTGATGTTCTGCCTAATTAATCTATGAATAAATGAATAATTCTTAAGAAAACTAGGACTCTTTGAAGAAAATATTCTCTATCTATTGAGCTATTGAAGCCAAAATGATTTGTGAAATGCTAATCTTTATAGAAAGGGTACTAGAAATGAAGTCCAATGAAGTCCAAAAAACTCCATAGATTAGTGTGCTTCCCATAAATGTATTTCAGGTAAGACAAGTATAAATGTGTTCAGGTATCTGATGGTTATCACTTGAAGGAAAAAACAAGAGTGAGGGGAGTAGATTTAAATTCTCTGTTGTTTGGAGGCAGAAATAGCACCAATCAATGGAAGGTACAGAGTAACAAGTTACAGCTTAAGGTAGAAAAGAATTTTCCTGTTAGTTCACTACTAAAATTGCTGCTTTGAAAAGTAAGAAGTTCTGGTCCCTAGAATTGTTCTGCTTTGAAATGTAGATTGTATTATCACTTGGGTATGGACCCTAATCCATTTTATGCTACCATCTCAGAATACCACAGACTAGGTAATTTATGATGAACAGAAATTCATTTCTCACATATCTAAAAGGTGGAAAGTTTAAGATGAAGGTGTTGGTATCTGGTGAGTGACTTTTTGTTACATCATCCCAATGTTACCAGATAGGCATCTGAGGAGATCCCTCCAAGGGGTTGATGGGACCTCAACTTGGCCTGGATGGGTTCTTGACTTGCACTTCTAAAAAGAGTTTCAGGGGCTAGGGTTGTGACTCAGTAGTACAGCGCTGCCTAGCACATGTGAGGAAGTGGTTTCAATTCTCAGCACCACATAAAAATATAAAGATATTTTTAAAAGAAAAAAAAAGACTCCAGGAAGCCTTTAAAAAGAGAGTATGTGTTTCAGGACATGTAAGCAAGGCACAAGCAAAGATTAATTAAAGGAAAGCAAAGCAAAGATTTGCACATCCCAAAGGCAGGGTGTGCACACCCCTTGCCTCTCAGAAGATGAGTGACACACCAGGGTTGAGCTCTTTGACTATACATAGGACTTCCCTGGGAAGAAAAATGCAGTTTCCCAGGCAAGCTTTTGTGAAAATCAATTCTCATCAATCATTTAATACTTTTGAGTTCAGAATGTTTCTTCTTGGTTAAGTAGTCTAGCCAAAAATCAGTAGTGGCCACAGTGTGTTGGTCTTTGAATCAACATTATGTTTTTGTTCTAATTGATCTGGTACAAGCACACACACAGGTTTGGTTCATCTAGCTGAATAGGACAAGTATGGCTGGTCCAGCTCATGGATCCAGGTCTCCCTTTAGTAAGAACCTTTTTTTCTCTCTTGCACTTTTTTCACAATTCTAAGGGGGAGAGTAAGAGGGAGCAAATCCACTCCTAATAATAGCATTATCCCATTCATGAGGGAGCCGCCCTAATAACCCAAACCCATCCTACTGGGCCCCAACTCCCAATGCTGCCACACTGGGGATCAAGTTACTAACACTTACTATGAACTCATTCAGCCTATGGTGAGGCCAACAGATCAGGGGATGTCTGCCATTGAAAAATTAGTCTATCACTCATAGTTCTCAAGAGAAGGGGACAAAACAGATTGGTAAAATTCTAATCATTCCAGGAAAATCAACAATGCAGGCCGGGGAGTGTAGCTCAGTGGTAGAACATTTGCCTACATGCAGGAGACGCTGGGTGTGATCCCCAGTACTATAACAAACAATGCAGGGTCACACAAAGAAACACCAGGGTTGGTCAGGAGGTAGAGGGAACAAGGAGAAAGCATGGGAGTGAATTTTTCTTGTGGTTTCCATGGGCAAGGCAGAGTATGCAAATTTAGGATTAGCTAGTTTGAATGATATCAGTGGGCTCTGGGGCACAGGGATAGCCCCCAGGTGTCTGGCTGTCTGGTGTATGGTTCTGGGTGATCACAACAGGGGAATATTGGTTCATTAAGAGACTAATACAGGGCTGGGGTTGTGGCTCAGTGGCAGAGCGCTTGCCTAGCATGTGAGGCACTGGGTTCGACTCTCAGACCACATATAAACAAATAAAATACAGGTCCACCAACAACTAAAAACATATGTTAAAAAAACAAAACAACAACAACAAAAAAAAAAAAAACAAGAGCCTAATACAGGGGGTGGGGGCAGGGAGGTCCTGGGTTGGTTATTTTGTATAGGAAATACAAGCTGCCTGGCAGGATAAGGTGTTTGCCATCTCTAAAAATTAGCTAACAGTGGTAGCAGTCCCTTCTTGGTCAGCAAGGGCCCAAAACACCTGAGCATGAAGGATTATAGAACAGAAGAATATGGAATATGCAGGGACTGCACCAGCTACACAACTATCCCAGAAATCTTGTAATTGTGGGTCCTGCCAGCTTAGAGCCACACTAGATGCCTTCTCAACTGTGGTTCTGATTCATTCGGGGTGTTGCCACGTCCTAAGCTAATTAAACTGAGATCAAGGAAATGGAAGAGGTAAGATTCCCCAGAGATCTACACGAGTGTTTATCTTATTAAAATTCATGCTAAATCTGGAAACAGATGATGATATAGTTTATTTAGGAACGTCGTGCTAGCTCAGTGGGATAAATGAGTTCTCACAGTTTGTGAGAAGTGAGAAGTGATCAACAGGAAATTCTGAAATTATGCATTTGGGGGTAAATAGTCAAAACTATGAGTATGATGGTCTCCTAGATATTATTTAAGTTCAAAAAGAGGTCTCTGAAGTTGTCAATCCAATGTGTGGTCACCATCAAAAGTATAAGATATTTATAAAACTCCATTATTAGGAAGGGGTTTGGAAATGAAGTAGAGAATCTTCCCAACTATTACAAGAAACAAAACACAAAGCTTATCTTTCCTTACCTATATAAGGAATATTTCCTTATTGTACTTCAGGTGAAAAGATGAGCTGAAGAAAACCCAGGAAAAAAATATAAAAAGTGATGGAAACAAGGGCAAGCTGTTAGATAGACCTTTCAACCTAGAAGTCAAGACTGAGAAGGACTCATACGCAAATCTATAAACTCATGGTGTGTATTGATAGGGAGTTGAACTTGGACTTTGCTTATCAAATTTCTAAAAGTAATAAAATATCAACTCTTAAAACTTAAAAAAGGGATACTTGGAAGTAAAAAGGTTTGTATTATTTTTATTCTGTGTTAAGACATAGGGATTAATCCATCCAAAGATGTTATAGAAACACATTGTTTTTTTTTTTTTTGATTGTTGTTGTTTGTTTGTTTTAATATATTTTTTAGTTGTAGATGGAGACAATATCTTTATTTTTATTTGTTTATTTTTATGTGGTATTGGGAATCAAACCCAGGGTCTCATGCATGTGAGGCAAGCACTCTACCACTGAGCTACAGCCCCAGCCCTGTTTTTTGCTTTTTTACATTGCTGGGCATCAATTCCAGAGCCTTGAGCATGCTAGGCAAGCTAGAGCTACATCTCTAATAACAAAAGACATAGTTCTGAAATTGAATTATGAAGCAAGAAGACATCTTAGCATTTCTTCAAATCCTCACTTCACAAATGAGGAAAGTGGAGGCTTTCGTGAAGTTAAGTGTCTTGGCCAAGGTGACAGGTTCACTAAATAAATAAAAGCACTTACTCTGCTATGTGATTAGAGAAATCCATTAATAACTTCTACAGGGGTTTGACGGAGGCTAGAAATGTAGGAGGGCATCCTTTCTAACACTGATAGCATGAAAGACAGTTTTGCAGTCCTACAGGACACACCCTCATAGAACTGAGCCAGAACAAGACCAGGAGAAACCATTAGATAAATGGACTAACATTTGATAACTCTTATTTAGCAGTTGGTACTTATAGAGGTGCTCAAAATTATGAAATAATTAATTTGGGGATTATCTGGGTGACAGCTCTCCATTAGCACAAATAAACAGCAGTTCATTATTCACCTACCAATATCCCTGTGCTATTTACAGACAGGGAAATGTAGCCTAAAGGTAGATAATGAGACAACATTTGGTTTGAGGCCTGATATTATATTTTTGTGCTTAGATTGGATCATATACACTAAAAATATCAGACAATTCACAGTAAACTAATGAAGTTTACTACAATATATATCTTCAGGAGTTGGCATTCTTGAATTTTTTTTTCTGAACCCTGTTTTTTCCATTAAACTGATTTTTAGAACAGGCTAGTTATGTGTTGAAATTTACCAATGCTTATTCAGACTCTGAAGTGTCTTTTTAGTTTTTGAAAAATACTTTAATGCAAATATTAGCAAAATACATTAGATTATAGGGTAAATATCCTGACTCCTTCACAAAAACAACTTTGAGAAACTTTAGAAGCATGTATACTCTAATAAGCATTTGTCATACCAATTGCAAAACTGCTTCTGCTAATTTGATAGGGATCATGTAAAGTAAGATTGGCCTGTTGGGCTGGGGTTGTGGCTCTGTGGTAGAGCCCTTGCCTAGCATGTGTGAGGCACTGGGTTTAATTCTCAGCACCACATATAAATAACTGAATAAATTAAAGGTCCATCAACAAGTTAAAAAATATTTTTAAAAAAGATTGGCATATTTAGTAGCATAACTTAATGATTTCATAGCTGCTCTCACAGACTGGTGGTAGAAACAGAGTAAGCTCTTAAAATGTCAACAAAACAGTTTTCTTTATGGTTCTTTTATCGTTCAATAAATATTTTTCAGTGTCCACTATGTGCTGTGGACAAGGCTGGGCTCCCTGTTTTGCATCTCCAGCCCAGCCTTGTCACACAGCACATAGTGGATACTGAAAAATATTTACTGAATGATACATTCAGTTCTTCTAAAGGGTCAGACACAGGTTCTGCCTTGAAATAAGTGCAGTACTCTGCCCATGACTCTGCAGCATGTTTACTAGCAGGAACTGGAGAAAATTGACATGGGCTTGTCTTTTCTAGCATCTTAGTGAAAATATTTCCAAGTAGCAGTAAACACCTTGGGATTTATTTTATAGACCTTGGGAATTTGGATTGGTAAGGAAAATATTCAATCTGAAGAACTCTTTTGTTCCCACTGCAGAATTAAATTTTAAAGAAACAATCATTCAGAAGTTTTTACGTTTAAAAAAAAGCCGGAGGGAATAAGATTGAAAGTTCACAAATGGCAGCTTGATACAAGCAAAATTGCTTTGGTAATTATGGCAAAAACTCTTGTTGTAATTACTAGAGTCTTTATTACATAATGATAGTTTTAAAATGGCTACTGATTTGGGGCTGCTGGATATGCTTTAAACTAAAGAATTGACCTGATCTGCTAATACAAACATGCTTAAATATATTTTAATGACAATTTAAATGAGACCCATTTGAGATTTTGAGATAATCTTTAACTTTTTCTCTGATTTATATCTACCCAACACAGAGTTTCCCAAAGTGTGTTCTATAGAATACCAGTTCAAGAGGATGTTAATAGATAGGAAAAAAGGGATCCAAGGGACAAGTACTTTTGGAAACATTACATCTTTTTGCTAAAAGACTTCCAAGAAACATCCTGGTACTCGGGACAAAAGGGAGAGAGACAGAAAGTATCACCAAAACATGACTGAAGAGCTCTTTTTCTAAGGAACAGGGTGATATTCAATACTGCTGTAGTAAACACCAGACAGTGCCCAGGAAAGCCTGATGTTCCTGGTAGTGAGATAAGGACTTCAAGGAATGTGATAGTGAAGGAAATGGAGAAGGGAAACTGCCTACTTCCCTTGTCTCCAATCTTTAGGTGGGGATCAATGCAGAGCAACCTTTGTTTTTTTTTTTTTTTTTCAAAGAGAGAGAGAGAATTTTAATATTTATTTTTTAGTTCTCGGTGGACACAACATCTTTATTTGTATGTGGTGCTGAGGATCGAACCTGGGCCGCACGCATGCCAGGCGAGCGCGCTACCGCTTGAGCCACATCCCCAGCCCGCAGAGCAACCTTTGTAATAAAGTAAAATATACTCATAAAACATCTGAAGAAATCCATCCATGCAGTGGGCATGCAGCTTAACCTATATATTCCCTCTGTTTGTAGGCACAGGGCAACACTCCATGGTGTCCTGACCACTGCCGAGGAGCATGTGAGTAATAAAATGTCTGAACCCAATCTGGGAATCCTCCAAGTTCTTTCTTTGGGATAGGTAAACAGTATGCTGGGGCTTTGGCAGCTGCGGGGTTGAATAAGCATGTACACAAACATTTATTTAACACATTTAAGAAGGAAAATAATTCCAATTCACAGTGCTTTGTAGGCATGAGTGCTATAACTTGCATCTGCATTTCAGACCACAAAAGAAAAGAAAATTGAGTGTGAACTAAATGCTAGGCACTGTTTCAGTAGCTTCACATGCTTTGGCTCATTTAATATTCAAACAACCTTATAAGGTGGGAGTATAATGACCCCATCTATAGATGCAAAAACTGTCCAAGCCCACATGACTTTAGTAGTGGCAAAATGAGGATTCTAATCAGGCGATCTAACACAGACTCTTATGAACTACTCCACTATGTGGCAGTTCTACTATCAATTATAAGTCCAACCTTCTCTTATCTTAATTATTAACTGATTTGATTACTGTTACTTTCAGGAATGTTTTCATGTTCTGTAAGATTAGCATCTTCTCTATTCTCTTTCTCCTTCTTCTCCTTCTTCTTCTGTGCTGTCGATGGAACCCAGAGCCTTGCACAAGCCATGTAAGAGCTCTACTACTGAGCAATGTGCCTCGGCTGTACTAGACTGTATTCTTCTAAGATTCTGGTAACAAGTTGTAGGAACATGAGGGTAAGGGGATAATTTTATAGACTGAGCCTACAGTGCTGACCCCCGCATTTTTTTTAATATTTATTTTTTAGTTTTAGGTGGACACAATACTTTAATTCACTTATTTATTTTTATGTGGTGCTGAGGATCCAACCCAGGGTCTCACACGTGCAAGGCAAGTGCTCTACTATTGAGCCACAACCCCAGCCCCCACCCCAGGATTTTTTTTTTTTAAAGCAGTTTGCCTGAGACCACTCTGACTCTGCCTGGCATAAATCCATAGGATATGCCACATTCCTCAGAAAACAACCTGTTATCTGCAGGAGAAATGCAGACCTAAAGACTTCGTCCCTGCTGATAAGAACAGGAGTAAACTCTGAAGATGGTACATTTTGTGACCTTTACACAGACCAGATTCCAGGACCCTGGAATTCAGGATAATTAGAAGCAAACCCCTTAACCAAAAAAATCTAAGAACAAGTTCCAATTAGAATCAATCAGTGCAGGCCAAGGTGGCCCAGAGTTGCCCTGGATCTTTAGTATGTCATAGTAATTATAATAATGGTAAAATCTTCCCCTTCATGGGGTAAGACCATGTCCAGTGGGGACTTGAAAGTTGGATGAAATCTACCTGTCAGTCAGAAATCAAGAGATGGACCTGGGTGGGACTCTCTAGAAACTTCCCTGGGACCCCCAATAAAACTGGAGGGCAGAAGAGGCATCATATCCCTCTCTCCTCTCTGAGAAGACCTACCCTCTCCCTCTTTCCCTTGACAGTGTCCTCTCTTCCCTTTTCCTTTCCATTCTGATAAACTCCTGCCTGCAACTCCATTTGACTCACTTGAAATTCTTCAGACAAGATTGTAAGAACCAGGGCTGGGGTGGTAGCTCAGTGCTACAGGACTTGCCCACCACGTGGGAGGCACTGGGTTGGATTCTCAGCCTACATAGAAATAGATAAATAAAATAAAGGTCCATCAATAACTAAAACATTTTTAAAAAGAAGAAAAAAAAAAAAGATTGTAAGACCCAGTGGTCGCAGACCAGCAGTCAGTTCAGCTCCACAGGCAGATCTCAATCTGTAACTGTCCCACCATTTAAGCCCCTACCCTTTACTTTTCCTTCTCTACTGACTGTCAGATTTATGAAGTCTTATTCTACTACTAGATGTTTACGCAAGGCTGGATGCCTCAACATCCTCCTTTTACCTCAACTTCCTCCTTTTACCTCTCTCAGTGTTTCATCTAAAGCAGGTCCCTCCTTCATTCACCCTCCCCGCTTCACCCATTCTCACAACATTCTCCCCACTCCCCTGCTATTGATGGAAAGCTGCCCCTGCCCACATCTTGGCCCAACTTATGCCCTTACAGCATCCTCTCCTGCTTCCTCCTCTCACCGAAGACGACAAAATCTGTGCCTTAAGTAACTCTGCACCCCAGACCTACCTGGCCCTCTGGCTGGGTAGGATCTCAAGAACTGTTTCACCCCTTCCCCTGAAGTCCTATCATCAGAGTCGGTGCAGCTGGCTCTATAAAATGAGACTCTGTGTTTGTCCTTCTCGACCATGAAAAGATCACAATTTCCAACTCATTTTCCTCCCAACATACAAAAACATGGGGAGGAGGGTGGTGGCAAAACAGATTTCAGTTAGAAGCTAGATTTCAGTTCACATATGCAGATGTTCAGAAGTGGATTGCTCATAATCAGGGAACGCCTACAATGCTCATGTGTTACCAGAACATTATAGTTTTACTTAAATGTGTGAGGTTTTAAACTTCATATGTTCTTTTTGCAGTGGTGGGGATTATTTCTGTTTTAGTCAGCTTTTTCGCTGCTGTGACTAAAAGACAACCAGAACAATTGTAGAGGAGGGAAAGTTTATTTGGAGGGCTCATGGTTTCAGAGGTCTCAATCCATAGACAGCAGGCTTCATTCCTTGGGGCTGAGGTGAGGCAGAACATATTGTTGCAAGAGTGTGGTGGAGGGAAGTGGCTCATATGTGACCAAGAAGGGGAAAGAGAGAGAGGGGTAGGATCTACTTGCTGAATACAAATATGTACCCCAAAGCCACACTCCCATGCCCCACCTCCACCAGCCACACCCCACCTGCCTCGAGTTAATTAATTAATTCAATTAATCCCATCAGATGGTTTTGTTTGGTACTGGGGATTGAACTCGGGGGCACTGAGCCACATCCCCACATCCCCACCCCCTTTTTGTATTTTAGAGACAGGGTCTTGCTGAGTTGCTTAGGGCCTCGATAAATTGCTGAGGCTGACTTTGAACTGGTAATTCTCCTGTCTCAGCCTCCCAAGCCACTGGGATTATAGGAGTGTGCCACTGTTCCTGGCTCCATCAGGTGATTAATTCACTGATGGAGTTAAGATTCTCACAATTCAATTATTTCTCCTCTCAATCATCTTGCATTTTCTCACACGTGAGCTTTTGGGGGACACCTCACAGCCACACCATAACAATGATATACTCTTGAGTACAGTTTTATTTTGTTTCAGAATAGTTCTAAAGATTTCTGTTAAATCCATGTCCAATAGAATTTCTGTTTTTCTTCAGTAGAATACTTCTCTTATTTGACAGTTAAATCTAAAGGATCATAACATCAGTGCTCTGGTTGCTTCCAGGTGCATCTGTCTGTAAGAAGGCAATTGCCAGTTGACATGTACTAAGTGTCATCCATGGGCTGAGCATTACAAGGAGATACAAAAGGAGCACATGGCCCTGTTACAGAGCGAACCCCCTTCCCACAACTGAAGCAGTCACAGAGGTACTTGATCACTGGTTCTTACAATCTTGCCTGAAGAATTTAAGAAAGACACACAGTAGAAGCAGAGTTTATTAGAAGGGAAAAGAAAAGGGAACACTCTCAAGGGAATGAGTGGGTCCTCTTGAGAGAAGAGGGACTGTACACCCCTTCTGCCCTCCTGTTTAATTGGGGGCCCCCAGGGAAGTCTCCAGAGAGTCCTACCCAGGCCATCTCTTGATATTTGCCTGACAGTTAGATTTTATCAGACTTTCAAGTCCTCACTGAGCATGGTCTTACCCCATGGAGAGATGATTTTACCATTATAATGACATGCTAAAGACCCAAGGCAAGCCAGGCGCACTGGCCTGTAATCCTAGCAGCTCCTAAGGCTGTCAGGAGGATTATAAGTTCAAAGCCAGCCTCAGCAAAAGTGAGGCACTAAGCAACTCAGCAAAACCTTGTCTCTAAATAAAATACAGAATAGGGCTGGGGATGTGGCTCAGTGGTCAGGTGCCCCTGANGAGTGCCCCTGAGTTCAATCCCTGGTACCCCAAAATGAAAAAAGAAAAGAAAGCATGTAGGGGTCAGCACAGTAGGCCCAGTTTATAGAATTATCCCTGTACCCTCATTTCCCACCACTCATGTCTGTTCCCTATCATTTCTTGTCCTTCAAATGCTGACATATGTGGAGTGTAGGAATGGGACAGACTCCAACAGACAGTTCCTAAATAACTTTCTCAGCTTCTGCTCTGGGTAAAGATCGAGCTCCAGAGAACGCACTAAAGGGAAGTGCAATATCCAGTCTTTTTATAAGGAAGCAGAAAATCGCAAGAAAGAATTCTCAACCAGTACCTCTGCTCATTTTCCTCACTGAGTTGTAGTCTGGATGGATAGAAAACAGGTAGCTAGCTACTTCACACTGTGTGGAGGGCATAGGCGCAGGCAGAGATAGGAGTTAAAAGTAGCGAGTCTCCAGGGGAGAGTTGTGGAGCTTCACATCCTTACAGCCTTTACTGTTCTGAGGTTCCTAAAATAAACCTAGTCCAGGAGGGTAAAAGCTATTACATGTTCTATTCAACTCTATCCATTATTAAGGTAGTAAATCTTTGGCTTCATCTTATTGAGGAAAAAAAAGAGTTCATATTGATGGCTCAGAATGCTTTGGTCAAGAGGAAGAACATGGCATTTTAATTAATAGTAAAAATTCACTTGTGCCACTAAAAGGTCACTGTGTAGTTCTGTGGTCTTGTTAGTTGATTCTAGTGGCTGAGCCACCCTTAACTCTCCCCCAGGTCACTGCAATGGACTCCCAATGGGATGTCTAGCACCCATCTGGCCTCATGAGTGAATAAATTAATGTCAGATGTAGCTCTTAAGCCCTTGATCCAAACTGTTGGATATAATGGGTATTTAGCTCAATCTGGTTAAGAAAAAGAAATATGATTCTGGTCATTGACAGAAAGAACATTTTCATGAATTGGTTTAAGTTTGTCTGACCACAGCTTGGACAGACCCTCTCCTGCCATCCTGTGAAGGAAGCACTGGGCAGATCCGGGTCTGCAGGTAGCTTGACAAGGCAGGGGCTTCTCTGCTCTGAGGAGCTCACAGAGTCCTTGGGACAAGAGTCTTTCGAAGAGATCATTATCAGGCGATGGTACAAAGTATAGTGGGACACCGTGGAGGAAGCAATCACCTTAAGACTAGAATTGTTTTTTCAGAGATAAACAGTAGAGTCTCCATCTTAAAAGAAGGATATTCCCAGTGGAGGAGGCAATGGGTGTGGGCACAGGGCCTGGTCTAAGAACAGTGGTGAGTAAGGCTCAGAGGGAGGTCAGAAAGGAGGCTGGGGCAGCGGTGGAGGGTCTTAATGGGCAGGTTACAGAAGTAATCCTCTGTTCTATCAGTGAGAAGGAGCCAAAGGATGGTTTCAAACAGGGAGATTTATAACTCCAACAACAATGTGGTTGACAGTTTGGAATAGGGAGAGAGAAAAGGCACAGGAGACTGTGAGCAAGGTCCAGATGATGTTGAGGGTCTGAGTTAATAGCCTAAATCTTTCGAAGTAAAAGGAAAATTAACAGGGCCTTCAACTTGCCTCATCAGTTCACTCAAGGATTTACGCTCCATAGTTTTCAAGAACACTCTCAATTAATGAAAAGGGTTTTTTTGTTTGTTCGTTTTGTTTGGCACTAGGGAATCAAACCAGGGCTTTGAGCATGCTGGGCAAGCACTCTACCACTGAGCCCTACCCCAGCCCTGAAAAATGATTTTAGAGAGGAAAAAAAAAAAATCCTAAGATTCGTGGTAAAATCTTATCTTCCTAGTTTGTAAAGTGCATTTATCTTCTCTAAGGTTGTCGAAGTAGAATAAATATGAACTTTTTTAATATTTATTTTTTAGGTGTAGATGGACACAACACAATGCCTTTATTTTATTTTTTTTTTATGTGGTGCTGAGGATCCAATCCGGGTCCCGCCCATGCTAGGCGAGCGCTCTATCGCTGAGCACAACCCCAGCCCAATAAATATGAACTTTGAACTTG
The DNA here is from genome assembly GCF_001458135.2 of Marmota marmota marmota. Classification (NCBI taxonomy): domain Eukaryota; kingdom Metazoa; phylum Chordata; class Mammalia; order Rodentia; family Sciuridae; genus Marmota; species Marmota marmota. The sequence goes on from NW_025999932.1 coordinate 37,198,756, forward strand.
CCCTTTTAGTACTCAGGACATCAAGAAAGGGAATAATTATATTTAGGTGTCACATCAAAGATTGTTACTTTCTCATAATTTCTGTTCTGTATTACCCTTCTTTAGATAGGATCTTCAGTTTTTAGCTGATTACATGCCATAGGGAATAATGACAGTATTTCCCAGCCTCATTTGCAACTTGGTATAAACAAATGTGGTATATGAAATTTCCAGCAAGAATTCTTAAAGAGTGGAATGTGTATCTTCCTCCAAGTGTCTTCTTTCACCGTGGAGGAAGCAATCACCTTAAGACTAGAATTGTTTTTTTCAGAGATAAACAAAAGGAAAAGGTAATGACTAGCATCCTAGAAGCCACTTTGAGCCATGGAGTTACCTTAGACATGGAATCTATGCACAGAAGAGCAACCAAAATAGAAGATTCTTTGGTCCCTGTCACCCTGTGGCTGCCATGTGAACCCTGAACTGCTCACCCCCTTAAGTGTACACTAGAGAATAAAACATTAGCGTATATACTATAAACTATTTCTTTATTTAGAAGCCAAACCTAATCCTAATCTTCAGTGATATGATATGAAACTTAAAAAAGAAAGCTAGAGGGGCTGGGGATGTGGCTCAAGCTGTAGGGCACTCGCCTGGCATGCGTGCGGCTCGGGTTCGATCCTCAGCACCACATACAAACAAAGATGTTGTGTCCGCCGAAAACTAAAAAAAAATAAACATTAAAAAATTCTATCTCTCTCTCTTTCACTCTCTCTCTCTCTCTCTTTAAAAAAAAAAAGAAAAAGAAAGCTAGAAGCTAAGCTTTATTATAGTACTATTGAGACGTGAGTGATCTCAAACCCTCAGTGACTTAACCTTCAGAAGCTTGAGGCCTATTTATTTCAAAAGAATATAAACACTATCTCAATGTGGGGGCTGGGGTTGTGGCTCAGTGGTAGAATGCTCACCTAGCAAGTGTGAGGCCCTGGGTTCGATCCTCAGCACCACATAAAAATAAGTAAATAAATAAAATAAAGGCATCGTGTTCAAAATCTTCTGAACTGGAAATGAGGAAAACCACCCCATTCACAATATCCTCAAAAAAATAAATAAATAAAATACTTGGGAATCAACCTAACAAAAGAGGTGAAAGATTTATACAATGAAAACTACAGAACCCTAAAGAGAGAAATAGAAGAAGATCTTAGAAGATGGGAAAATATACCCTGTTCATGGATAGGCAGAACTAACATCATCAAAATGGCGATATTACCAAAAGTTCTCTATTGGTTCAATGCAATGCCAATCAAAATCCCAACGGCATTTCTTGTAGAAATAGATAAAGCAATAATGAAATTCATATGGAAAAATAAAAGACCCAGAATAGCAAAAGCAATTCTAAGCAGGAAGTGTGAATCAGGAGGTATAGCGATACCAGATTTCAAACTGTACTACAGAGCAATAGTAACAAAAACAGCATGGTACTGGTACCAAAACAGGCGGGTGGACCAATGGTACAGAATAGAGGACACAGAGACTAATCCACAGAGTTACAACTATCTTATATTTGATAAAGGGGCTAAAAGCATGCAATGGAGGAAGGATAGCATCTTCAACAAATGGTGCTGGGAAAACTGGAAATCCATATGCAACAAAATGAAACTGAATCCCTTTCTCTCACCATGCACAAAAGTTAACTCAAAATGGATCAAGGAGCTTGATATCAAATCAGAGACTCTGCGTCTGATAGAAGACAAAGTTGGCTCCGATCTACACATTGTGGGGTAGGGCTCCAAATTCCTTAATAGGACACCCATAGCACAAGAGTTAAAAACAAGAATCAAATAATGGGACTTACTCAAACTAAAAAGTTTTTTCTCAGCAAGAGAAACAGTAAGAGAGGTAAATAGGGAGCCTACATCCTGGGAACAAATTTTTACTCCTCACACTTCAGATACAGCCCTAATATCCAGAGTATACAAAGAACTCAAAAAATTAAACAATAAGATAACAAATAACCCAATCAACAAATGGGCCAAGGACCTGAACAGACACTTCTCAGAGGAGGATATACAATCAATCAACAAGTTCATGAAAAAATGCTCACAATCTCTAGCAGTCAGAGAAATGCAAATCAAAACCACCCTAAGATACCATCTCACTCCAGTAAGATTGGCAGCCATTATGAAGTCAAACAACAACAAGTGCTGGCGAGGATGTGGGGAAAAGGGTACACTTGTACATTGCTGGTGGGACTGCAAATTGGTGCAGCCAATTTGGAAAGCAGTATGGAGATTTCTTGGAAAGCTGGGAATGGAGCCACCATTTGACCCAGCTATTCCCCTTCTTGGTCTATTCCCTAAAGACCTAAAAAGAGCATGCTACAGGGACACTGCTACATCGATGTTCATAGCAGCACAATTCACAATAGCAAGACTGTGGAACCAACCTAGATGCCCTTCAATAGATGAATGGATAAAAAAAATGTGGCATTTATACACAATGGAGTATTACTCAGCACTAAAAAATGACAAAATCATGGAATTTGCAGGGAAATGGATGGCATTAGAGCAGATTATGCTAAGTGAAGCTAGCCAATCCCTAAAAAACAAATGCCAAATGTCTTCTTTGATATAAGGAGAGCAACTAAAAACAGAGCAGGGAGGAAGAGCAAGAGGAAAAGATTAACATTAAACAGAGACATAAGGTGGGAGGGAAAGGGAGAGAGAAGGGAAATTGCATGGAAATGGAAGGAGACCCTCATTGTTATACAAAATTACATATAAGAGGATGTGAGGGGAAAGGGAAAAAAAATCAAGGGAGAGAAATGAATTACAGTAGATGGGGTAGAGAGAGAAGATGGGAGGGGAGGGGAGGGGGGATAGTAGAGGATAGGAAAGATAGCAGAATACAACAGTCACTAGTATGGCAATATGTAAAAATGTGGATGTGTAACCGATGTGATTCTGCAATCTGTATACGGGGTAAAAATGGGAGTTCATAACCCACTTCAATCAAATGTATGAAATATGATATGTCAAGAGCTTTGTAATGTTTTGAACAACCAATAAAAAATGCATCAATAAAAAGAGAAGTAGAAATTTAAAAAAAAAGGTATCGTGTTCAAATACAACTAAAAATAAATATTAAAAAAAAATAAAATATCATTTTAAGTGATTATATAGTGTATGATTCTATTTATAAGAAATGTCCAAAACAAGCAGATCTATAGAGACAGATAGTAAACTGGTGGTTGCCTAGGGATGGGGAGATTGAGTGAAAATGAGGGGTGACTAGTAATGGGTACCAGTTTCTTTCTGGCATAATCCAAGTATTCTAAAATTGACAGTGGTGTTGGTTGCATAACTCTGTGAATATAGTAAAAACCATTGAGTTGTACACATTAAATGAGTATGACATATGGCGCATGAATTATATCTCAATAAAGCTGTTGCAAAAAATGTTATATATATATATATATATTTATATATATTATATATATATATTATATATACTATATATATAAATTATGGAAAGAGAAAAAATATGCAAAAAGCCATCAACAATCTGCAGTATGAAGCAGCCCATCTCATGTCTCCAAATGGTCATTCCATTTCTTTTGAGGCCAAGCTTCCACACCAAAAAGCCCCAAGCCCCATTACCAGAGTCCTGAGACCCCTGGTGACTGCTTCCACCCTGAAATTGGATCCATTGTGCCGTGTAATGGTGACCTGGAGGTGGAATGTGGCAACACAGACCTGCTCTTGTGGAGCTCACTGTTTAGAAAAAACATCCCCCATTCTTCCATGGGAACTGCATTATACCAAAGGAGAACCGATACAATTATGTTATGTATTAGTTGATTTGAAGAAAGTAGGCAATCTAACATTATGCATAATATGATCCTTTGAAAATATGTATGTATGCATAATGTTTATGAAGCTATAAATATATTTCCCTATGCACAGAAAAATGTTAACACTGGGTTATTTTTGGAGCTAAGCACATAAGTAGGAGTCATTTATGATTCCCAAGGGAATATTGGCTTCAAGAACCTGTGTCAGGAACAAAGTCAGGAGCATCTAGAGCTCTTGGTAGAATGCACTATCCAGTCATATGATGGTATTTGAAAAAACAGGTTCATTTTTTAAAAAAATATTTTTATTAGTTGTTGATGGACCCTTATTTTATTTATTTATTCATATGTGGTGCTCAGAATTGAACCCAGTGCCTCACACATGCTAGGCAAGTGCTCTACCACTGAGCCACAACCCCCACCCCCAGCTCATTCTTAATGAATGTTCCATAAGAAAAAAATTCTTATCTATAGAATTTAATTTTTCAAATGACAAAGGTAAATTGCTTATTTTTAAAAATGTTTATTTTTTAATTGTAGTTGGACACAATACCTTTGCTTCATTCATCTATTTTTATATGGTGCTAAGGATAGAACCCAGGGCCTCACAGGTGCTAGGAAAGTACTCTGGCACTGAGCCCCAAATTGCTTATTTATTACTAAACACATTATCTTTCTTTTTTAAAAATTATTTTTAGTTGTTGATGGACCTTTATTTTTTATTTATTTATATGTGGTGCTGAGAATCAAACCCAGTGCCTCACACATACTAGGCAAGCGCTCTACCACTGAGCCACAACCCCAGCCCCTAAACATATGAGCTTTCTTAATATATTTTTCAGAAGCTCTGACAATAATGTATGTATAAGTCTCTTAAGGCTATTGTAACAAATTGAGTATCTCAAATAGTAGAAATTTATTGTTTCAGGCTAGAAGTCTTATATCAAATGTCAGCTGGTTGGTTCCTTCTGTGGGCTTTGAGGGGAGGATCTGGCCTCTCCTTGACTTACAGATAGCATCTTCTGCATGTGTCTCTTTACATGCTCTTCCCTCTGTGTGTGTCTTCCTCTGTGCCCCACTCTCCTTTTATTACAAGTATACCAGTTTTATCAGATTAAGTGTATTTGGTGGCCTCAGTTTTACTTGATTGTATCTCAAAAAAAGGTCATATTCCAAGGTAATTTGGGCTAGGACTTCAACATATCTTTTTGGGGGGTTCACAATTCAAAACAACACCATTCAAGAAAATATCATCATCACTATTATCATTATTATTATTATTTAGTACTAGGGATTGAACCCAGGGGCACTTTGATATTGAGTCACATGCTCAGTCCAGTTTATTTTTTAATTTGAAACAGGATCTCACTGAGTTACTGAAGGTGTTGCTAATTTGCTGAGGTTGACTTCAAACTTGCATCCCCCTGCCTCAGCCTCCCAAGTCACTGGAATTACAACCATGTGCCACCACACATGGCTTCGAGAAAATATTTTAAAAATGCCCATTCTGTGCAATCAGAAGAATTGTTTCAGTATGACTAAAAGGAACAAAGCAAGAATACACCCATTTAAGGGGTGTATTAACTCAGTGGTAGAGCACTTGCTTAGCATGCATAGGGGCCTGGGTTCAATCCCCAGAAGCAAAAACAAAAACAAAAACAAAATGCTCCCTTTCCAAATTGCTTTTAAGAAGCTTACAGACGTGGTCCTCATCCCTAGCTGTGCATTTAATAACTCAGGGATATTTATAAAACTCCAAAGCCCAAGCTTTGGACTAATAGGACCTGGACTGGTTAAATCAGAAATTAAAAGGGCAGGGGGGAGTGGATTCCAGGATTCAATGCTTCTTTTTTTAATAAACTTTAAAATTAATTATTAATTGACTTATTTATTTGTTTATTTTTGTGGTTCTGGGGATTGAACCCAGAGCATCACAAGCGTTCTACCACTAAGCTACACCCTCCTAAATTTTAACCTCCTAAACTTTTAAATTTTAGAATAGTTTTAGATTTACAGAAAAAATTTACAAAGATAATACAGAGTTCCCACATGTAAGACACCCATTTCCCCCATTAATAGCCTTTTATTAGCATGGCACATTTGTCACAAGTATTGAACTTACATTGATACATTATTATCAACTAACGAACATACTCTCTTCAGATCTTCTTGGGTTTTGTCTAATATCCTTTTTCTTTTTTATTGTTTTCATTATTTTTATTGTTTTCATTTCATTTTTAAAAAGCATTATGATTATACATAAAAGTGGGGTCCATGGTGATATCATCATACATGGACCTATCATAATTTGGTTGATTTAATTCCCTAATATCTCTCCTCCCTCCCCATTAATCTCTTTATTATTCTCCCTTCTATTTTTATGAAATCCTTTTTTTTTTTAATTCCTTTTTTCCCTCTAGCTTCCACATATGAGAGAAAACATTCCAAACCTTGACTTTCTGAGTCTGGTTTATTTCACTAGATGATCTCCAGTTTCATCCTTTTACTAGAAAAAGGTGGAATTTCATTATTCTTTATGGCTGAGTAAAATGCCATTGTGAATATATACCATCTTTTCTTTATCCATTCATCTGTTGATGGTCACCTAAGCTGGATCCATAAGGTGGCTATTCTAAATTGTGCTATAAGCATTGGTATGGATGGGTCACCATAGTAAACTGATTTTAGTTCTTCTGAATAAATACCAAGGAGAGTAACAGCTGGATCATATGGTGGGTCCATTCCTACTAACATCCTTTTTCTGTTCCAGGATTCCATCCAGAATCCTTAGACTCTTCTTGCTCTTACAGGGTTTCATTTGTTTTGATTTTGGTGTATTATTTATTTTTTTATTGCTTTTGACAGCCTTGAAATTTTTGAGGAAGATCAGTTACATCGTTTGTACCCCTCAATAGATCTGCTGGATGTTTTCTCATGATTAGACTAGGGCTATGACTTTGGGGAGGAAGACCACCAAGCTGAAACACCACTGTTATCACATCATGTCATGGTAAACTAGGGTCAGTCTGACTCACCACGTTTGATGTTGACTTGATCACCTGGCTAAGGTTTCTCCGCTGGAAAGTTGCTTCTCCATGTTCTCTCTCTTTTCCATACTGTAGTCTTTGGAAGAAAGTCACTCTGCGAAGCCTACATTTTAGGAATGGGGTCTTATGCTCTACCTCCTTCAGATTGAACTGTCTAGGCATTTAGAATTCTTCTGCATAGATTTGAACAATGTGTCCTGTTAACTAATTAGCTAATCCAACATGTAGCTATTAATTTGTATCAGAATGAACTCATGGATATTTATTTGTACTTTGAGTTGTGATGCAATACTATTTTAAAAACTGTGTTGTTCACATTGTTCCGGCTTTGGGCACTGGGTTCCGTGCTTTGTAAAGCTACCTAGGCAATATGGGCAGATATGATTAAGAACCACTGGTTTAAGTAAAACATTGTTTACATAAGTACTGTTTTCTTTCAAATTAGAACAGATGCAAACTGAAAGTTAAAAAAGAAGCTTAGAAAGAGTCACTGACATGGCTGCAGATAGTGACCTTCGCCCACAGTGGACAGTTCATTGTGTGTTCCTCCTGTGCCCCTTCCTTTCTAGTATAGACTACAGGAACACACAAAATAATGATATGATTTATCAATTAGGACAAATTTTAAATAAAAGTCTGTAGATGATATAATTCTACTCTTCCTTTTTTTTTTTTTTTTTTTTTTTGTACCAGGGATTGAATTCAGGAGCACTCGACCACTGAGCCACATCCCCAGCCCTGTTTTTTTTTTGTATTTTATTTAGAGACAGGGTCTCACTGAGTTGCCTAGTGCCTTGCTTTTGCTGAGTTTGGCTTTGAATTGCGATCCTCCTGCCTCAGCCTCCCAAGCAGCTGGTATTACAGGCATGCACCACCATGCCTGGCTAGAATTCCACTCTTGAATCAAGAAGCTGAGAGCTGCCTAGTTGCTCAGAGAATGTTAAGACACTGAGCCCCCCATCCCCCACATCACCCCTCGTTAACGTCCAGATGTGTTTCTGCAGAGACTGGGTGGTCTCCTAAGGTGCACAGTTCTTTCCAGGCTAGACAAGTGGTCTTGGGAGCTCAGTAGCTTCACTGGCAGGGGAAGACTCGATGTTGACTTCAAGGAGGTAAGGACTTGAAAGGGCTTCTCCAGAAATTCCTGAGCAGTCTCAGCATGCAGAGGTAGTGACTAAGGGAATTACTGGCTCATTATTCTCAGGTAGAATTCCTTTCCCCAAGCAGGAGAGGGGCCAAAAGAATAGCTCATGTCTAGCCCACGTTAGTTATAATTTGAGTTTGCCTTGGAGACAGCCAGTCATTTCAGTAATCCTCCAGTAACATTTAGTAGCAACGGCTGTCATCTGTTTGGGGTGGTTGGTCAGGCTAAGGGGAGTGAATTTTCTCAGATCGGCCCTGGCATAATTTGCACAGAACTGTGCCTGGACTCGCAGAGTCCGCATCACCTGAGAACTTGTCAGTATTACCAATTTTCCTGGCGATTGTGATTGGACAGTAATAATCCAACAAGTCTCATTGTTCTAGGAGCTCCATTATCCTCCTGAGATGGGGCATGAACCCATCTTTGTAATCCCCAGCACTTGGCCTATGCCTAGCACATGGTAAGTGCTCAACCAATGTGTCCTGGATGAAGGGAGGAATGAATAAATAATAAAAGGAATTCCTGGAAAAGATTTGTTAATAGGATCAACTAGCGTGGTTCTTTAATGGTGGCTTGGGGACACCCCACAGTGCTACCACCTATACATTCTGGAGCATCATCTCAGATTGAGCCACAGTCCCTAATTGCTCACCTCACTTTATTCTAGCTGCCCTGGTGTGTACTGCCAGCTTCCTGTTCCTCTGTACAAGCTGAGCTAAAAAACAGGAAGGAAACAATGGAAGGGAGAGAATAGGGGCCCTACTGAGCAGGAAGAAGCAGCCAGACAGAAGAAGGAAGGTTGATGTGAGGAAGACATTACACATAACCATGGGAAAGAAAGAAAAGTCCAGCAGGGAAGTAGAGGGAGGCCTCAAGCAAGACATGGCAGTCACTCCAGCAAGAAGCTTTGTAGAACATCTGTGCAAAAATGTCACAACTGTGCCGACATGCATCCTGACTTGCATACCTGGGTGTGTGTATGCTATATGACAGCTATACTATTATACTTTGGCTGTTGTTTTTCTCTTTCCTTTGAAATACAAGTGCCAAGAAGACAGTGATTTTGACTATCTTTTTTTTTTTTTTTTTAAGTAATAGGATACTAGGGGATTGAACTCAGGGCACTCTACCAGTAAATTACATCCCGAGATCTTCCCCCCCCACCCCAGACAGAATCTTTCTGAGTCTGGTCTCAAACTTGCAATAACCTCCCAAGTAGTTGAGATGACAGACATGCACCACCAGCAACTTTAACTGTCTTATTCGCTGCTGTTTCCCTAGTCTAAGATCAGCGCCAGGCACACACAGTAGTTCAGTCAATACAGAGGAGCCTCAGTTTCCTCATCTGAGGCTGTTAAAGGACACGGACTTTTGTTCATGTCTTTCCTCACTTGATTGATGTCCACTCAGACAAGGTCTCTGCTTCTCACTCTCACAGGGCACCTTCCCAAATTCCTCAGACCAGGTGGGAGCTCCGTGTTACATACACACTTCATTGCAGGTCTCACCTTACACTTCATCTCTGTCTGTCTTTCTAGTATGTCAGCTCCAAGAGAACAGATGAGACCATGTCCAATTTGTCCAGCTACAACTAAAACAAAATATTTTTAAAAAAATACAAAATAGGCCTGGGAATGTGGCTCAGTGGTCCAATGCCCCTGAGTTCAATCCCTGGTACAAAAAAAAAAAAAAAAAGTAGAATTCTACCATCTACAGTGCTCTACTCCCTGTGCCTAGCACCATGCCTTGCACATATGGGTACTCAATAATATTTTTGAAGGAATTAATGTTTTTAAAACAAAGTTAACTCTTACCTGTATTGTTGTAGAAGAGTTAATGAGATTTTATGTATAATAAGCTTTAGCCAAGGATTTGGCACATAGTATGCCAAATAATAGAATAGTAGTAATAACAATAATTTATTTTTATTATTATTACTGTAATTATTATTAACAGTAATAATTATAACAATAAAGGAAAGTCAGAGTTAGGAGGTACTAATAATTCCACATATCTTAAGAAGGATGCATCTCGGGACAATGAATAAATAAATACCTATTAATAATGTTAACGACAGTAGGACCATCAACTCTTACAGTTGTGGCCTCATCCTGTCATTCTTGCTTTGCTGTGTAGTGATGCTCTCTTATTCCTAGGGTGAAATCTGTTGCAGATTCAGGTTTCCATAGCCTACATTTTATCTTGTTCAATCTGGAGCCCCCATATTAATAAAAATAATACAAAACCACCAACACCTATAACATTAGATGCAAAAGTGAATATTAAGAATGAAAAGAGGGCTAGGGGTGTAGCTTAGTGGTAGAGCATTTGCCTAGCATGACAAAGACCTCCCTGGGTGCAATCCCCACCACCAGAGAGACAGAGAGAGAGAGGGCAGGGAAAGGAGGGAGGGAGAGGGAGAGAACAAGCAGCAAAATTTTAAGAAGTTTGCAAATATATTACAAACAAAATCCAGAAAAATAGCATGACATTTTTATTAGTAAATGACTAATTACCTCTAGAATATCCTTTTCTTCACTTTTTTAGCCCCATACTCTTTAATCATCTGTTTATATGATAATCTTTTGCGGGGTGGGGAAGTGCTAAGGATGGAACCCAGGACCTCCATACTAGGTAAGCACTCTCCCACTGAGCTACACCCCAGCCCCATAATAACTGTCCCTGCACTGTCGTTTTTGTAAAGAGGAAGATACTTCAGTCTTTTGTCTGGCATAATTGATTGACATTTGTTTTTTATTATTAATCATCAGAAAAGTTTCCTTTGGCTTTGCCTCCCTGGGCAGTGCCTTGTGGAGGTTTAGGAGTATCATCTCACTTGGGAGAACTTGTCTCAGGTTCATTCACATGTGAACTGTAAGACTCCAGGGCAGCCTCAAGCACAGTCCTGACAGGACAGAACTGTCCAGTCAACAGATCTAAATTCTTCATGACGGTTTTCACCACTGATGAGAAAAGAATGCTCCAGAATAGCTTCTGGTGCTGGGCACTGTGGACACATTCATGAGGCCATATGACCTCTGGCCCTGCCTCTCCATGCCACAGCATCAGATCAGTCAGCACAAGGGACAGTTGGAGAATGCCTGTGGCTATATCCCGGCAGCTGGCACTAACTTAACTACACACAAAATGACTCTGAACCGTGTGGATATATCCCACCAAACTCTCACTAAATAGATCCTCAACTCAACTTCCTCTTAACTGGACCCCAAAAGTGCCTGTGGCTACTCCAACACCACCGAGCACAAAGGCAGAGAGAAAAGGGGGGAAGCTGGAGTGGAAAAGACACAGTCAGTAGCTGGTTACCGTTAAATGTCTTATTTGGGGAAATTTTAGAAAAACATATGACCCTATGAGTACATCACTAGAGTCTTTCACAGGGATCTGAAAGGACCTGTGCAAATGAGGGGCCCAGAAGCTTCAAAATTGTCTGTCAAATTGAGCAACTAAATGCATGAAAATATGAGTTGAAGAGATTGCAGGGTGAAGGAGAGTTCTCGGTATTAAGAATTTTCTAGCAGGGTGCGGTGGCACACGCCTGTAATCACAGGGGTTTGAGGAGCATCAAGAGTTCCAAGCCAGCCTCAGCAACTTTGTGAAGCCTTGAGCAACTCAGGGGCTGGCGATGTGGCTCAGTGGTTAAGTGACCCTGGGTTCAATTCCTGGTCTCCCCACCCCTGAAAAAATAGTACATAGAATGACTACTATCATTGAAAATTTTTTGTTTTAAACATGTTGAAGTAATAAAAGGTAAAGGTATTATCTGTTTCCCTGTTCCTCACTCCTTTTCAGAGATAAATTAATAGTTTAGTGTATATGCTTTCTATACACACAAGCATATATACATACTTATAACTATGCATAATGTAAATATTTAAAAATGTATATCAAATTTATGAAAGTAAATGTATTATACAATTATTAAAATATACATATAGGGCTGGGGATGTGGCTCAAGCGGTAGCGCGCTCGCCTGGCATGCGCGGGGCGCTGGGTTCAATCCTCAGCACCACAAAAAATAAAGATGTTGTGTCTACCGAAAACTAAAAAATAAATATTAAAAACAATTCTCTCTCTCTCTCTCTCTCTCTTTAAAAAAATATACATATATATGCAATTTTATAATTTAAAACAATTGTGTTACAAAATTTTAAATGTAAATGGCTTTTTAATAGAATTTTTATAATTTAAAGTTATTTGGTACATGTGTTTGTTTATTTGTTTGTTTATTTATTTATTGGTACCAGCGATTGAACACAGGGGCACTTGACCACTGAGCCACATCCCCAGCCCTATTTTGTATTTTATTTAGAGACAGAGTCTCACTGAGTTGCTTAGTGCCTCACCCATTGCTGAGGTTGCCTTGAAACTCATCATCCTCCTGCCTCAGCCTCCTGAGCCTCTGGGATTACAGGCTTGCGCTAGCACACTGAGCCATGTGCTGCCACACAGGAGTGGAAGCCGTTTATTGCAGGACAGGAGCAGTATTTATACATTCCACACAGCTTATCTAATTAGCATAAACTAGATACAGCAGTCAACCAATCAGGAATCTCCACACTTAATGGCTCGCTTTTGTTACTTCTCAAACCACTCCCTCTGGCATTTTGCCAGGCACCATCCAGACTTGTTTACGAACTCTAACATTCCCCTGGCAAAATGCCAGGTGTTATTTTGACTTGTTTACAGACTCTAACATTGTGGGAGAGCAGGTGGACCCTACCTCTGCTCCGCAGGGGATTGAAGCTCTGAGAGTGGGTGTCACACAATGAGACTGGGCTATTTTTTAGTTGTAGGTGGACACAACACCTTTATTTTATTTGTTTGTGGTGCTGAGGATCAAACCCAGTGCCTCACACATGTTAGGCAAGCACTGTACCATTGAGCCACAACCCCAGCCCCTCCCTTACCTCAATTGGGTGGAACTTTCTCGAGTGTCTTCCCCTCAGTAAACAGGGCTTCAGGTGTGCCCGCTCGCTCTCTTTTTGCCAGCCTCTCTTGCCTCCCTTTTGGGAGCTGGGGCAGAGGAGCCGTCGCTGAACCCCAAGATAAAGGTATTTTCTCTGTCTCTGTGTGATTATTTTGTGTCAGCCCAGTTCACCTGGAGTGACCCTGACCAATTTAGTTGTGTGTCCCGGCAGAGCTATATGTTTGTTTTTAATAGGACTGAAAAAAAAATAGCCATCAATAAATATTGAACCGTGGCCATGACACACAGACATGTTCAGGGATGGAGTTTTCTGATATCGGCTGCTTACTTGGAAATGCATCCAAACAGTAGATTGGCTTGATAATGGAGCCTGTTTGGTCTGCCGTGACAAAATACCACAGACTGGGTGGCCTAAGCAAGAGAAATTTCTTTCCCACAAGTTCTAGAAACTGGGAAGCTTAGCATCAAGGAGTCAGGCAGGTAGATTTTGTTTGGAGGTCCCTTCTCTTTGCAACTGGCAGCCACTGTCTGGTCTCTTCTTTGTGTTCTTGTGGGAGAAACAAACGAGCTCTCTTAGGTCTCCAGAGCAAAGGCCCTCCTGCCCTCATGACCTCATTTAACTTTAATTACTTCCTTAGAAGTCCCATCTCTTAATACAGTCATTCTGGGCATTAGGGCTTCAACATTTGAATTTGGGTTGGGAGGGGAGAGATACAAATGCAGATGAATAAATAGATACATGATAAAGTAGGTAATAGTAAAATGTTAACTGTAGAATCCAAATGGTATATGTGCACTTACTGTACAATTATTTCAACTTTTTAAAATATATTTGAAACTTTTTATAATAAAATGTTGGAACCAGAGTGAAAGAGAGTCCCAGGAAAATCAAGGGTAGTGAGGTTGAATAATCTCCCAAGGTCATGTGGCTAGTATTTTCACAGCTGAAATTCGAGCTCTGACATTCCAACTGTCCAGCATGGCCCCCTAACTGGATGGACACTGAGTATCCTTAGCAATCATTTATTTCCCCTTTAACAAACCCAGAGCTGGCAGTGTTTTCCCCATTTTTTTGGTGGGGGGGTGGGGGTTGTGTGTTTTAGTTGTGGATGGCCACAGTATCTTTGTTTTATTTATTTTTTTTTTTAATGTGGTCCCGAGGATCGAACCCAGTGCCTCATGCATGCGAGATAAGCACTCCACCACTGAGCCACAACCCCAGCTCTGTTTTCCCCATTTGAAAGATGGGAAAAATAAACAGAGAGCACTCCACGACTAGTGCAGGCATACCTGAGGGGGAAGTGGGAGCATGATTCATTCCAGGCATAGCGTGTGGCAAACCTGCATTCAAACACTGACCTGAATAAGCCACCGCTTGCTGACCCTGAAGAACTTTGGTGTGAGAGGGAATCCAACCTCCACTCAGCAGCTTTAGCAGCCTCAGAGGGTGGCAGACTCTGAAAACAAATCAGTGGAGGGAATGTTCAGAGAAGAAGCTTCAGTTTCCTCATCTCAAAGTGGGTGATGATAATGCCTTGCCTAGGTATAAAAATTAAATGAGAGAGAAAAAAATAGAATTCAATGAGACTTGTGCAATGCCTGACACATAGTAAAAATGCATTGATTTATTTTTCCAGCTTTATTGAGGTATAATTGACATACAAAAAATCTGTACATATTTAAAGTGTACAATTTGACAAGTTTTGACATATGTATATACCATGAAACCATCACTTTACTCAAGATAAATATCATACCCATTACCCACAAAAGTTTCCTCTGGCCTCTTGGTAATTCCTTTGCTATGGTTTAGATGTGGTTTGTCCCCCAAGGGTTCGTGTATAGGAAGCTTGGTTTTTGTGTTAGCTTTTTGTCTCTGTGATAAAATAGCTAACAATAACGACTTAGAAGAGGAAAAGTTTATTTTGGCTCATCGTTTCAGAAATTCAGCCCATGACTGGCTGACTCTATTGCTCCTGGCCCAAGACGAGGCAGAACATCATGGTGGAAGGACATGGCGGAGGAGAGCTGCTCCATTCATAACAGACAGGAAGCAGAGACAGAGCAAGCAAGGTGCCAGAGACAAAATATAAACTCCAAAGGCATGTCCCCAGTGACCTACTTTCTCTAGTCACACCCTACCAGCCTGCAGTTATCACCCAGTATTATAATCCTTTCAAATTATTAACCCAGGGCTGGGGTTGCAGCCACGGGGTAGAGCACGTGAGGCATTGGGTTTGATCCTCAGCACCACATAAAAATAAATAAACAAAAGTATTGTGTCCATCTACAACTAAAAAAATTATTAATCCATCAAGTGGATTAAATCGACTGATCAGGTTACAGCTCTCATAATCATTTCACTGTGATCATTGCTACATTGTCTACTGAACTTTGGGAGGGACACCTCAAATTCAAATGGTGACAGTCCTCGTGTGGCAATTTTAAGAGGTAGTGATACCTTTAAGAGAAGAGGCCTCGTGGGAAGTCATAGTTCATTGTAGGGGAGGGTTGTCCCCTCAGGAGGGCATTAATGTAGTTCTAGTGAGACCCCAGCTACTCTCTGGTTTCCTGTTTTGCTGTGATCTCTCCCACTTGTAGGTGCTCCTGCTATGATGTCATCCACCATGACATCCTCGCCAGAGCCAACCTGATGCTGGTGTCATGTCCTTGAACTTCCAGAACCATGAGCTGAAATAACTTCTGTCTTTATAAATTACTCAGACTTAGGTATTTTGTTGTAGTAGCTGAAAATGGTCTAATTCACCCTTTTCCCATCCCTCTCTTTCCCCCAACCCTTTGTAGTAGCCATTGATAAATTCCCTGTAATCTCAGATTAGTTTTAATCTAGAAGTTTATATAAATTAAATCATCCTGTATATAGTCTTTTTTTAATAGAAAGGGTCTGCCTTCTTTCAAAATTCAACATAACTGGGGGCTGAGGTTGTAGCTCAGTGGTAGAGGACTTCTCTAGCATGTGTGAGGCACTGGGTTCAATCCTCAACATCACATAAAAATAAATAAAATAAAGGTATTGTGTCCATCTATAACTAAAAATTTTTTTTTTAAATCCCAACCTAACTATTCTGAGGACAATCACCCATGCCATTATGTATATCAATAATTCATTCCTTTGGTTTTTTTTTTAGAGAGAGAGAGAGAATTTTTTAATATTTGTTTTTTAGTTTTCGGTGGACACAACATCTTTATTTGTATGTGGTGCTGAGGATCGAACCCGGGCCGCATGCATGCCAGGCGAGCGCGCTACCGCTTGAGCCACATCCCCAGCCCAATAACACATTCCTTTTAATTGCCAAGTACTTCTCCATTACATGGATGTCTCACAATTCATTTACTCACTTTTAAATGGTTATGTGATTGTTCCCTGTTCAGGGCTACTACAAATAATGGCGCTTCTATGAACATTGGTGTGCAAGCATAAGGTAGACATACGCTTTCATTTCTCATTGTAGGTACCTAGGAGTGGAAGGGCTGGATCATATGGTAGATGTATGTTTTAACTTTTCACCAAACTGCCCAACTGTTTTCCAACATTTAACCATTTAATATTCCCACCAGAGGTGTGTGAAATTCCAATTCTTCCACATTCTTGTCAATCTTTAATTTTAGCAATTCTAGAAAATGTGTAGAAGTATCTCATTGTGGTTTTAGTCTGCATTTCCTAATCACTAATGATGTTGAGATTTTTTTCATGAGTTTTAGCCAATTTGTATATCTTCTTTGGTGGAACAACTCATTGTTTCAACGAGTGGTTGTTTTATTATTGTTGAGTTTTGAATGTTCTCTATATATTCTGAATTCAGGTCCTTTGTTATGCTTTCCAAAGAACTTTCCAATATTAAAGAAAAAAGAAAATCTTTTTTTAATATTTATTTTTTAGTTATAGGTGGACACAATATCTTTATTTTATTTTTATGTGATGCTGAGGATCGAACCCAGTGCCTCACACGTGCTAGGTGAGTGCTCTACCTCTGAGCCATAACCCCAGCCCAGAAAAAAGAAAATCTTGAGAGCCATAATAATTGTGATTTCACTTGCTCAATAATTCAGAAAGATCAATAAAAGTAAAGGGTCTCAGTTAATGATCTTTCTAAATTAATCTTCATGGCATAAACCACAGTAGCATGTGCCTCCTTATGGAGATAGCCAACATTTGATTAGGTTAGGGCCTATCAGAAAGAAAAAAGGGCACACTTGGACATTTATAAGCTATTAACACCATATATTAGGAAGGTGATCTAGTCCCTAAGCATACAAAGCACCACTTTGTCATTAGTGGTTTCTGGAGAGAAATTGCCAGAACATAGAGCATCAGGTCTGATTGCTACTCTCAGCCCAACTGTATCTTCAGACTGAATTAAATCCTGTCTCCAAATCCTGTTTTCGACAGATTCACTACTAGCTGGGCACACCTCCCCGTTACCTCCAACCTACCTGCCTTTTTGATGCCCTGTCTTTCCTCCAGTTGGATACGAGCTTTGTATCTACATCTAGCTGTGTTCTCAGGAACTCTTCTCTATGCTCTTAAACCCAACCAGGTCCTCCATCTTTTCTCCTGCCTTAAGTGAAACCTGGCCGTTCCTGAAGAGACAAGGCACTCAGGCAATGTCCTCACCACTTGGAGCTGCACTTTCCAATTTGTCCACCCTCCTTCCAGGTCCCCAGATCTTCTAAACATCAGGTCATCTAACTCCCTTAGTCCCTCCTCCTCAAAGCTGTGAGCTACTGTTGGCCCTACCCCTTCACCCAGGAGACATGGAGCCCCTGGCTTCATGCCTTCCTCTCCTCCCAGTTCCAGCCACATCATTCTTAGCCATTCTCAGTGACCTTAAGTTGATTGGTTTGAAGCACCTAACACAATGTTACTGAACCATTCAACAACACCCTGTCCACTGAGGTCTTTAACTCACAGGTCTCCAATGACCTTTTCTCCATTCTGCCTCGGGAACCCACCCCTGCGATCACTCCTTAGAGATCACCAGAAATGACCCACCTCTGAAATCATTATTAAAGCATCCTACCCTCTGACTACCACCTCCTTCCTCCAAGGTCACCCACTACAGTGCATACACCATCACACTTCTTCAGTCTTACCAAAAGCTCCGGTCCATTCATCCTACCATGCCTTAATCTTCATCAGCTGCATCATGACTTTCATTCTCCTTGGCCAGCCTGGATTTCATGGGCTGCTTTTACAGCAGCTCCCTTATGAATACCCTCAGTCCCTTGGCCTGGCTCCCTTCTTCTTACTCTCTCTACCTTATGGGAATCTAAGCAGCTCAATGTTGCTAGAGGGAAAACCACACATGGACCTGCCTGGTTGCACTTTTAAAAAACCAGAAATTTTTAAAAAATATTTTTGAGTTGTCAATGGACTTTATTTATTTTTATTTATTTATTTATATGTGGTGCTGAGAATTGAACCCAGTGCCTCACACATGCTAGGCAAACTCTCTACCACTGAGCCACAACCCCAGCCCCAGAAATTTTTAACTGAAATAAAATGTGTTCATAGAAAAGTGATCAGCTGCTCAATGGGTATATGGTTTCCATTTAGGGTGATGAAAACATCTCTGAACTAGGTAGAAGTCGTGGTTGTACAACATTGTAAATACATTAAATGTCTATTTTAAATGTCACAAAATTGTCTATTTTACGATGGATGATGGTCAATTTTATGTCACATGAACTTGACTCAATTTTTTAAAAAAATAAACAACTTGATTATCACAAAGCACATTCACATATTTAACCACCATACAGTTCAGAAAATAGTGCATTACCAGAATCCAAGAAGCCTTCCTGATGCCCACTTCTAATTACTACCCCTCTACCTTGCCCAAAGACAACCACAGTTTTGTGTCTGGCATCTTTTTTTCCAATATATTTATGAGATTTACCCGTGTTATGTATATAACTATACATATACATACATATGTTATATATATATATCCAATTGCATTTTTAATGTTTTATAGACTCAATATTTTTACTATCTCATACTTTGTTATGGTTTAAATGGTTTTGTTCCCTGCAAAATTCATGTTTTGGAAACTTAATCCCCAATGCTACAGTATTGGGAGGTGAAGTCCAATGGAGGTGTTTAGGTCATAAGGGCAGTCATGAATAGATTAATGCCACGATGGGCTTAGGGCTTGTGAGAATGGGCTCCTGCTCTCTTCTGCTCTTCTGCCCTATAACACAGAATTTAAGGTGTCATCTTGTAATCAGAGAAAGCAGGGCCTCGCTTGAAGGCACCTTGATGTTAAACTTCCCAACCTCCAGAATTGTGAGAGAATAAATTTTTGGTCTCTATTAATTACCCAGTCTCGGGTGTTTTGTTATAACAGCACAGAATAGACTAAGGCATAACCACTCTGTTGCTATGGATATTTAGATTGTTTCCAGCTTGAGTTCCTACAAATAATGCTACTATGGACGGTTCTACTCATGCATTTTTGTGCACATGTACTATCCTTTCTGTTGATTTTATTCCTAAGAATAAAATTGCTGAATCACAGGGCATGCATTTCTATTAGCAGAGAGACCCTAGCACATCTTATTTTTTAAGATACTCATTTATTTTTAGCTATTTCCTCATTTCTCTGTTCCCTTTTATAGCAAAATTTCTGCAAAAAAAGCTATCAGTACACACTGCCTCTATTCTATATCTCCCCTTTGCTGTTTTTCACACTTACTAGTTTAATTTCTGCCTGCTTTTCTTCTATAATTTCTCATTCATTTTTAATAGCTTTTTTAAAAAAAAAATTGTAGTTGTAGATAGACAGCATGGCTTTATTTTATTTGTGTTTTTTTTAAATGTGGTGCTGAGGATCAAACCCAGCACATCCCACATGCAAGGTAAGGGCTCTACCCCTGAGCTCCAGCCCCAGCCTCTTTAATAGCTTTTATTCTTCTCTTTGAACATCCTATACATAATTATTGAAAATCTTTGTCACACTATCCTTACTTTAGGTGATGTACTGATGATAAAAGAGAAGCCCGGGATTGGAAAGCCTAATCCCCAGCCCTTCACTGCGTCCAGTGAAAATAAGAAACCACTACCCCCACCCTATTTGAGACATCACAGTGTGGGCTGCTGCCAGGGGTAGGAGTTGTATTTTTGGTACATTAACCCCTCAGCTTCCACGTCATTCTGAGGTGGTGTCTACATCATGCTATTAGAACTGTCTGTCCCTAAGAGTAAGAAATCTCAAAAGTTGGATCCTGATTCATGGCTCAGCATGAATTCTTGTATTAATAGTTAATGACCCCCCCCCCAACTGCACTCAAAAGGCAGTCAAGTAAGGTTTAAAAGCATTGCATTGTGGACTGGGGTTGTGGCTCAGCCGTAGCGCACTTGCCTAGCATGTGTGAGGCACTGGGTTTGAGTCTCAGCATCACATATAAATAAAATAAATTAAAGGTCCATTGACAACTTAAAAAAAAATTAAAAAGAGCACTGTATTGCTGGGAAACTCTACACCTGGGAAAAAAAGAGTCTGTGATTATACAATTCCACATGTTCACCAACTACCCTTGGGACAGGAGCTGCCAAGACAAAAAGCACAGAGGATCCTCCACAGTGTCCATGTACCACTGTGTCCCAGTGTGGGTACCAGGGAGGACAATGGACAAGAAAGAACCTTCCATGTGGCTGAATTGAGGGTGGCTATTTTATCTGACTGAGGAACTCAACACACTTCAGAAAATGAGAAAGGGTGAGACAGTCCATGGTGCCCACCCATGCCCATATTCATTGCTTTCCTCCCCCAGTTTATTGTATTGATACATAATTTTGTATAATAAGCTGCAAATGTTTACAGTCTACTTTATTTGTGGGGAGGTATCAGGGATTAAACTCAGTGGCACTTAACCACTGAGCCACATCCCCAGACATTTTAAACATATTTTATTTACAGACAGGGTCTTGCTGAACAGCTTATGGCCTCGCTAAATTGCTGAAGCTGACTTTAAACTCGAGATCCTCCTGCCTCAGCCTCCTGACCGCAGGGATTACAGGTGTAGGCCATTGCACCTAGCTAAAGTGTACCTTTTGATAAGTCTTGGTAAAAAAAAAAATATGTATATATATACTACTGTGAAATCATTTGCACAAACAAGATGTTGAGCATTTCCACCGCCCTCCAAAGTTCCCTTGTGCTTCTCTGCAGTCCCTACCTTCTTTCAACTCACTTAAAAGCAACCTGACCTAGGCCACCACTCATCCACATTCCATCTACACAAATTAGCTTTTATTTCCTAGATTTCATATAAGTGTGTATTCTTTGGCCTCTTTTAGTCAGCATAATTATTTTGAGATTTATCTGTGTGTGTAAATCAGCAGTTTCCCTCTCCTTTCCCTACCCCTAATACTCTTCTATTGCATGGCTATACCACAACTAGGTTATTCATATTCATAGATATGAGTTATTTCTAGTTTGGGGCCATTAAAAATAAAGTTACCATGAATATTTGTGAAGACAGACTTTTTCTGTTAGGGACAAAATGATCAACTTGAAGGGATTTGTATATTTGGGGTTTGTTGTTGGTGTTGTTTTGGCTACAAGGAATTGAACTCAGGGACATTCAACCATTAAGCCACATCCCCAGACCTATTTTGTATTTATTTTATTTAGAGACAGGGTCTCACTGAGTTGCTTAGGGCCTTGCTTTTTGCTGAGGCTGGCTTTGAACTCATGATCCTCCTGCTTCAGCCTTCTGAGCCACTGAGATTATAGGCACGTGCCACCTCGCCCAGCTAGATTCGTGAATTTGAATTTCAAAGAAACTGCCAAACTGTTTTCTAGAGTGGATTGTGCCACTGTATGTGTTCCGGGGCAGTGATGAGTTCTGCCTGCTTTATCTCCTCATCAGTACTTGTTAGTCTTTTTAATTTTGGTAGTTCTAAGGGGAATATTCCCAGGTACTGCGCATGAGGACCTCAACATTTTTTAAAATTTATTTCTTGGTTGTAGTTGGATACGATACCTTTATTTTGTTTACTTATTTTTATGTGGTGCTGAGAATCGAACCCAGGGCCTCACATGTGCGAGGTGAGCACAATACCACTGAGCCACAATCCCAGCCCAGGACTTCAACATATTTTGTATTTGGGGGTGGGGGACATAGTTCAGTCCATAACAGGGTTAATATTCATATTTTTACATTTTTTTCTTATGTATCAGGGTATAGTTGGCAGACAGAAATGAAACAGAAACAGTAATTTTAACAGAGAAATTTTAGTATACCTAATTATCAACTATCACAGGGGATTGGAGAAATAGAGAAATGGCTTGTTAAGAGTTACAAAGAAATGAATTACAGTAGATGGGGTAGAGAGAGAAGATGGGAGGGGAGGGGAGGGGGGATAGTAGAGGATAGGAAAGGTAGCAGAATACAACAGTTACTAATAGGGCATTATGTAAAAATGTGGATGTGTAACCGATGTGATTCTGCAATCTGTACTTGGGGTAAAATTGGGAGTTCATAACCAACTTGAATCTAATGTATGAAATATGATATGTCAAGAGCTTTGTAATGTTTTGAACAACCAATAAAAAAATAAAAAATAAATAAAAAAAATTAAAAAAAATAAATAAATAAAAAATTTTTAAAAATTAAAAAAAAAGAGTTACAAAGAATACGTCTTGAGAAGAATATGGATATAATAGTGAGCGGGACTAACTACTAAGCTTTAGGGCTTCCACAGGACACAAGAGACCTGTCTCCTAGGGCTCAGATCCAGGACAGTTAGTGTGACCACGGCTAACTGGATGATAGAGAAGTTTGCAGGGTATGTGCTGGGGGTTCACTACAAATAGACAAACCATGCGCAATAAGGCACCATATAAAAATGGGAAGGGGAGAGAGAAGAAAATGGTTGGCAAACAAAAACAAAAACACATAAAACAAGCAAAGAGAAATATGCAGAACTATACCATCCTCATTTCTTTAATTGGCCATGAGGCCATTATTAATATCTGTTTTCTTTCTCTCATTACCATTCTGTACTTCCCCTACCCTCCGCCAGAACCTCTACTGGTACGGGTTCCTTACCTGGTGCCATAACACAAACTTTCACTTGCAAAGGATTAACCAGTCAATTAGCTTGAGTTTTTGTTTCTTTATTTCTGTGGTTTTCTTGACCCTTAACAGGCATGGAAATTCTAAAAGGCATCCCAGAAAATCTCCTGGGTTTAAGACATAGGCCTTCTTATCTCCATTTGCATTAGCAACTCGATTTTCCTTTGGTAACTAAGATCAATCACTCCATCCAAAAGAGCAGCTGCTAAGTTTCTTCCTCAAAAACTTTAGTCTTGAACTTACAGCCTCTGGAACTGTAAGCCACCGCATTTCTGTTGTTTCAAGCCATCCAGTTTGTGGTACTTTGTCATGAAGCCTTAAAAAACTAATATAGACCCTGGGGTCGGGCCAGCACAAAAATTAGTCTAAAACAGATCGTAGGGGTTCGGTAGCTCAGTGATAGAGTGTATACCTAGCATGATTGAGTCCCCAGGTCCAAAATGCATTCAGAAGCATACAAAGCCCAAAATGACCATGTGGAAGTCTCACCTTCTGATACAGTTGAACCGCTGTTGTTTTCCCTGATGGAAAGACTTCCTCTTTGGGGAAGTAAGCCTCAAACCAGCAGAGCACAAAGTTACCAGGGTGAGAAGTGGGGATCTGCTCTAAGTTGACTATTAGGTATCATAGTGAGAAGAACCACTCTCACCTCCACCCCTTGATTCTGAACTCATAGTTCCAGTTGTGTAGGAGATAGCAGGGCTCTTCCTCAAGGGGCATCAGACTCCTTAATCAAGGAGCTTTGGGCCTGTAATCGGACTTAGATCTCAAACCGGACAACAGCCATGGCTGTCCACTGTAATGACTCAAATCATGTTTTTGGCTACTTGACCTAGAGTTTTTTCTTCTTCTGCAGATCAAGCAATATGCTAGTAGATGGCCCATCGATTGCATGCCTAGGAAAACCATGACGGCTCAACCACCACCAAAGACCTCTGCAGGCCAAGTAAGGCATCCTTCACAGCGGTGTATCCACTTTGTGGTGATTCAATGCTGCCACTACTTCTGTCACTCTGAGGTCCCATCACCCTATCCAAGGCAGGGAGACCATGTTGATGACCGTATGTTTTATGTGGCCTACCACGAAGAGCAGCCACAGAGCTCATGAATACATTTTTTTTAAATTTTTTAGTTTTCAGTGGACACAACATCCTTATATTATTTTCATGTGGTGCTGAGGATCAAACCCAGCGCCCCGTGCATGCCAGGCAAGCGCGCTACCGCTTGAGCCACATTCCCAGCCCATGAACACATTTCTTAATGCTTTAGTGAGGGGACATATTCTGGACCTTCTCAAGGAATGTAGCTAGAGCAGGTCAAAACAATGACATGATGAAATATTGTAAAGCAATGCTTTATGCCACCTTTTGGGCTCTGTTCGTGATTAATTTTTCCTAATAGTGACAACAATTTAGATATTTTTTGCCATTTTAAAGCAAAACAAGAAATAACAAAGTAATATTAGTATATTGCATGAATTGAAGCTTCTAGAGGGGAAGAAACCAGGAGAAGTTCCGGGTTCCTCAGCAGCATTTATTTTGGTGTTTTCTTTTTAAGATTCTGCTATCATTATGACAAATTCCCACTCCTAGTCTGCATCTTTTCACTCAAATTCTATTTTTTAAAAAGCCTAAATTTTTTTTTTGCTATTTTATCAATATTCTTGGAGCCTCCATTGATCAAAGCCAAATTCAGCAATAAAGCATACATTTAGCTGCCCTCTTTGGCAAGTATTTTTAAAGAGCAAAAACTCTTTCCTTTCAGTTTTCACAAACACATCCAACATCATGCTTTTAAATTGGAAGGAGCTCTTGGGGAGTTACACAGGGTTATGTATAAACCTGAATAGGCTGTACTCACCAGGGAAAATATGTGATTTATCTAAGCATAGTAAATAGTTCAGAGTTCAGTTTTCAGGGTAGGAATGTCTACTATAAACAGTAGCAGTAACTATTGCTATGGCAAAAATTCATAAGCATGAGAAGAAATCACATTTTTCTAAAGAACATTTGCTCAGTATTATCTTTGCCCTTCTATTTAGAGGGTAGAAGAAGGAAGAAATATGAGATACATACTTATAATACCTTCTCTTTTCTCATATCATTTTCCTTACTGTAAGAAATACCCTGTGTACTGGAATTCAAGACCTATGACGTATCCCCAGAGGTAGAAAGTCCTGCAAATTCCATTGTGACAGCTCAGTGCTCCTGGATTGGCAAACCTCTTCCTCTGGGTGTGCTCATCTCTCCAGCTTGCCTAACCCCTCTACTGTTTCTGAACAACTCACTCGTGAATTGAAAGAACAGCATGAACCTCTTAAATACAGTCAAGTGAGAAGGATTTGTGCTCTTGTCAATTCTGTCTCTACTTTTGCCTACAGAATATGGGGTTCTTGAGATTCCTAAAACATATTCTTTTTAAAACTTCAAAAACAGTATGAATGTTTGCAGGAAAAAAATAACTAAAATATTACATTTTAACCAGGGTCAATGAAGATTTAATTTTTCTTCTAGAACCTGTTTTTGTTGTACTCATGGTTTTGTTGGCTTAAAGAAAAAAAAAATCCCTAATGTAGTTCCTGATTGATATTTGTTTTCTTAGTATCGTGGTTTCATTTTGAGATACACTTCCTGGTAAAGCTATTTGCTATCTGTACATCTTTAGAAGGGTTCCAGCAGCCCAAATTATTTTTTATAGGAACTGGTTTTGATTTTCTTTTTTCTTTTTTTCCCATCCACTGAACTAATTCACTTGAACTCAATGAATTTTCAGTCTCTGGATCCCTTTATTTTAATGACTCGAGCTTTCCAACTAAGTTGGAACACTAAATCCTGAACAAGTCAGACCTGCATGCTTGGTCTAGATTGGTTAACCACACTGTTAGTCACAGAGTTAGCCTGGGAAAAAAATGGTTCCAGTTTCCAGCCCCTAGAAATCAGAGTGAGCTAGAAATACCAATTTGTTAAATCATGAACTCATCTGAGCAAGTCCAACTATTAGGAGAAGTGTGTGGCCTCAGGTGCACAGGATTGGATTAGGATTAGTCCTAATTCTATTTATGATATGCTTTCTTCAGTGATCCTTGAGTGATCACTTTCATTAAGTATGAAATATTGACATATAAATATATATATATATATATATAAATATAGAGGAGCTGGGGTTGTGACTCAGTAAAAGAGTGCTTGCCTAGCAGGTGCGAGGCACTGGGTTCGATTCTCAGCATTGCATATAAATAAATAAACAAAATATGGGCCCATCAATGTCTAAAAAATATATTTAAAAAATAATAAAATAAATATAGATTAGCACTCATGAACCTACCATCTAATGCAGAAATGAAACCTCAACAACACCCTACTCCTGACCATGTAATTGTCTTCCCATCCCATCTCTCTGCTTTTCCACACTCAAGGTAACCATCAGGTTGAATTTCTATATTTTCCACTTCCTTGCTTTCCATTTATTTAATTTAATTGCATCTATTTATATTCATAAGAAAAGGAAACCTGCTTATCTTGGTCTATTTTAACTATTAAAAAGGACATTACATTGCATGTAATCTTTTGGAAATCACTTCTTAATATTATATTAAGATTTGTGTTTTTATATGCTAGTAGAGTTTGTTTATTTTGACTGCTGAATAATGTTCCATTGTGTGGACTTAGTACAGTTTATTTATTCTTTCTTCTATAGCTAGACTTTTTGCTCTCACCAGGAAATCACCAGGTTTAGAATCTCGAGTTCTGGGTTAAATCCTGCTATGGTTGGATTATGTTCCCTGCAAATTCATATGTTGAGGTTCTAACCCCCAGTGCCTCCGAATGTGACCTTGGCTGAGGATAGGGTCTTCACAGAAGTAATCGAATTAAAATGATATAATTTTTGTGGGCCTAACTCCACAAGACTGTTATCCTTTTAAAAGGGAAAATTTGGAGACAGTTGCTACACATGTAAAATGCAAGCAGCCACACAGGAGTCGGGGTTGAGGCTTGAAGCATCCCTCTCTCACAGCTCCCAGGAGGAACCAACCCTACCTACCAAGACCTTGACTTCAGACTTCCAGCTCTCAGAACTAGTTATGAGGCTTTTCTGTTGTTTGAACAACCTCCTCCCTTTTTTTTTTCACTTTGTTAGACTAACAACACTTGCTTGTTAGACCTACAGCAAACTAATACAAATCTCCATGTAGCCGTGTTTCAGTTGTGTTCAAATAACTTTCTGAGAGTGTTTCAGTGAACTTAGCAGAAACATCAAAGAGGTCTGAGGTTGTAGCTCGGTGGTAGAGCACTTGCCTACCCCATGTGAAGCTCTGGGTTCGATCCTCAGTACCACATAAAAATAAATAAATAAAATACAGATATTGTGTCCATCTACACACACACACACACACAAAAAAAAAGTTTAAAAATAAAGGTTAAGAAACAACAAAGATGGGCTGGGGTTGTGGCCCAGTGGTAGAGTGCTTGCCTGGCACATGTGAGGCACGGATTCCATTCTCAGCACCACATAAAAATAAAGTATACAATTTGATGTTTAAAAAAGAAAAGAAACAACAAAGACAAAAGTTAAACTCTCCTTCACAAGGTTTCTGTAAAGTTTAAATGAGATAATAATGTAAGTGACAGCCAAAGGAAAAAGTTGTGCTCTGTTTGTGTACAATGTGTCTAAAGGAATTTTAACATCATGTATAACTAATTAAAACAAATTTTAAAAATTAAAAAATTTAAAACACAAAAGATAAAATAATGATAATGATAATAATAATAATAACATCCCAGTGCAAAACGGGTTCTCAGTGTTAGTTGAGGCCAGGGGTGGCACACGCCTGAAATCCCAGCTGCTCAGGAGGCTGAAATGGGAAGATCGCAAGTTCAAAGCCAGCCTCAGCAAAAGCGAGGCACTCAGCAACTCAGTGAGACCCTGTCTCTAAATAAAATACAAAATAGGGCTGGGGATGTGGCTCAGTGGTTGAGTGGGCCCACTCTGGGTAGTCCCCTTTCCTCACTGAGCCTTTGCCCAGGTGACCCTGAAGCTTTTCATTCCGCCTTGTCTCAGGGGCAACCTCGTTCCCGCGGTCGGCCTCTAGGGGGCGCGCTGGCTCCAGAACCCGCGGCCGGACTCCGCAGCGCGGGGCCCAAGGAAACCGCAAAGCGACTCTGTGGCCACCGGCAGCGCTGGTCTCCATTCTGCTACAGCCTCCTCCAGACTCCCTGCCACGGCTTCCAGACAGTGGTAAACCCGGGGTGAGGCCTCAATATGCCCGCGCCGCAATGAGCGCGCCTGACGCCCCGTGTGCGGCACCACTTACTCCGAACAGTATTGTTCTTCCTCTCAAAGGAATAAATTAAGGCTCAGAGGGATTAAGTCAAAGACCGAGGGTCACACAGCTAGTGGGAAGTGAACCCAGGTGACCAGCCTCCAAGCTCTGTGCAAGACAGCTTTGTGGGGGAGCCCAGGTGTAGCAGCTCGGGAGAGGGGGACCAAGCGACGCACAGACTTAGTCACGGGCTCCACAAAAGACCCCAGGGAGAGAGGAGCAGCTCAGCTTCCATTACTTTTCCTTTCTCTCCCCCGAAAGGCTCCACTGCTCCCACAGCCTTGGGTAATCCCGCCACTCTGCATCCCCTGGTAATTTTTTTACTGGCCCAACTTATTCTGAAAGTGAAAGAAAAGTGGGGGTGAGTTCCTATTCTTCCTTTATCCCTTCTCTACCCTTCAGGATGGGATGATTTCCACAGCCACTCCAAAGAAGTATATAGACTGGTTTTGGAGCAGGCATTTTAATTGTTTACTGCCTCTCCACTGGAGGAGCCAAGACACAAAAACGACTAGTTCAAAATTACTGGAAAAAAAAGGATTATTATTTCTTTTTCTTTTTGTGATATTGGGGATCGAACCCCTCAGTGAATGCTAGACAGGTGCTTTACACCTGAATTACACCCCAGCCCTAAAGAAAGGATTTTCAATATTCTCAGCTCAAAGAAATTATAAATGTTTGAGGTGATCTAATCATTACACGATGCATACAAATATGGAAATATCACATCTAGCCGTGGACAGCAGCCCACACCTTTAATCCCAGCTCAAATCAGTAGGCTGACGCAGGAAGGATCCCAAGTTTGAGGCCAGCCTCAACAATTTAATGAGACCCTGTCTCAAAAGAAAAAATGAAAAGGTCTGGGGATATAGCTCAGTGGTAGGGAAGCCCTAGTTCAAACCGCAGTACCAAAAAAACAGAAACCTACACTGTATTCCATCAATATGCACAATTATTTTATGGCAATTTAAAAACACAACAACGGTGGAGCTACATAATGGACTTCTCATGTCCACATTGCTGGGCAATGGAAGTTTTTCTGCAAGACATAGCCCTGTGGGCCAGAAAAACTGACCAATGTTAATTTGATGCTCTGTGTCACTGAATTTGTATTCAAAGGTTTCTCAGGTCATAATACTCCCCAACTCCTTCCTGAGATCACCTAGACAACCTCCGGCCAACACTTCAAAGCCCACACGGAAGCTCTGTGCCGTGGCTGTGGAAAGATGGAACTCTCCCAGTGCTGCCCACAGGGCATGTGTGACCCAGCAGAGTGTCACTCAACAGGAGAGAACATATTTTTAAAAAATAGCTCTCAGTGAAGGCCATGCTCGTGCAAAAGATGTGAATCCTCTCTGGAGTTGGTGGTGTTTGATTTTGTGGGAGTTCTTTTTTGTTGTTTCAGTTTATTTTTCACTGGTACATTATAATTATACACAATAGCGGGACTCATTGTGACACATTTATGCATGAACATAAAACAATTTGGCCAACCTCATTTCCCTGTGACAGTAATTTTTAAGATGATTAGAATGATCAGGGAACACACTGGGAGGCAGAGATTTCAGTTCCTTCTATTTCACTAAGCAATGCTAAGCCTCTGAACAAGACCCTTGTCCTCTCTGTGTTGTAAAATAAGGAATATGGCTCCTTTCTGGCTCTGCTAGTTTCTTGTGTCACAATGTTATGCTTGAATTCGGGACCCCCAAAAGACCACCAGAGACCCAAGATCGATGTAAGCAGCAAAGAGGTGTTTATTGCGAGCTAGCTCGGTCCTCCGCGCGCATACACAGCAACTGGTGACACTGAGAGGCCCCGAGCCCAGGGTTTGCAGCAGTTTTATACATTCTTTGGAGAAGGCAGGGACTTCACATACATCATAGCATCTCTTAGCAAATCATCACACACCGCGGGAAAATCAAATAACAACTCTAAAACGTGATTAGCACATTCACTGGCGGGAACAAGTTGGGTAGGGGTGATTGGTCAGTACAAAAGGGGTATTCATTTGAACTGATTGGTTTAAGCCAAGAGGGGTGTTCATGCTGAACTACATGGTTTCCCAACACATTATCAACCAGCATAAACTACTGGGAGGGTCATCTGGCATCCCAGGTATTTCCCTGTCTCATGCTGATTGGTGGCTGCTAGGGGGTTGCTATGGGTCCTCACCTAGCCTGACTGGGTCAGGGACACCTAGCGCAGCAGATCTCTCCTGTTATTTGTAGATAAACCACTTAGCAGGGTGGGAATGTGCCTAGGAGTGCTCTGTGGGTTTTTCCAAGGACAAAGGTGATGTCCCTTCCTTGGACAGGCTTTGCTCTGAGGTAGAGGCTGGTTTTTCAACAAGCTGAGCTGGTGTCATCAATTACTGCAGCCTTGAAATTACTCTAACAGGTCTCCTGCCACACCAAAGTTCACAGGCATAATGCTGTTCATGTGCAAAATGTATTGAGAGCCTTGAAACAGAGACCCCCCCCCAAGGCGGCTGAACCTTTCCTGGCTCCTTGCTCTACATTTGCTTTACCTGTTAGCAGACGCTAGGGGGTCCTACAGCCTCTAGGGTCCTCCCTGACCCCTTTCTTCTCTTGATATCTTTGTTGAAAGATGACATCACACTGTGTCAGTAAACATTGGATGCTGTGGAAGGCTGAGACATTTGAAAGGTTCTTAAAAATAAAGTCACAATACAAGAGCAGAAGGTCTGCAGAACAGTTCCTGTGCCTTGGTAGATTTTATTGAACCCAGTCAGCACCCTTGTCTCTGTTCCTGGAGGACCTCCCCTCCCCAAGATGGGTGCCTGGTGTCCTAACCCTGCCCATCCAAAAATGCCTGCAGGACCAGAGAGCACAGTATCAGACCAGGTAGGAGAGAGTCAAGGGCTGGCTCTGCCCTCTACAAACTCTGAATTGGGATGAATCTCCTGGCCTCTGAGACTAGTGTCCTCGGCTGTAGAATGAGGACGGGAATATCCAGTGTGCAGGAATCCTTCAGGGGACATAAAAGGATGGACATGAAGCACCAGCACATGGTATATGATACATAAATGGTCAATATTTTTTGGGTATTAACCATGTTACCTTCCAAGGTATACTTGCATTTTTATAGCCACAAGATCCACTTAAATAACTGACCTCAGTCAGGAAGGAAAATGAGTTTGGAGGGATTGGTCATCTTTCCTCTGCTGTCATATCACAGTAAGTGGGCAGCTACCAACAAGAAAAACAGTTTTGATACTAGAATATTTTTTAGAATGCTATCCAGCTTTTATTTGTAAAGAATTTAGAATTATCAATGCATTTTGATTTGCACATTTGACTCTGAGAGTGGTCTCTTTAGGTGATTAGGATAGATATCATAATCCCCATTCCAGAAATGTGGAAATGAGCTCACAAATGACTTGCTAGGAAGCCACTTAACCCCAGAGGATGAGCCCTCTGTAATCCAAGCCCAGGGCTCTTTCCACCATGTCCTCAGCCATAAACTATTACAGGGTCGAGGGATTCCGTTTGACCTGACAGCCACCATCTTGAGTCATAACCACCATGATTGCCTCTGAGAAACCCTGGCATGTTCTCCCCACATAGTTTCCCAGATAAACAAAACCATTGGAGTGGTATGTGGAGCTTTCTGACCTGGCCCCCTGGGTTATCAGCACCAGGAATGTGCCTGACGTCTTTGATACTAGCTTGAGATAAACCAGGTTCATTCTGGCTAAGATGAAGTTACTTTTATCCTGACCTTTTTTTTTTTTCTTTTAGTGTATTATAGTTATATATACCCACCAATGCAAATAACATAGTTTTCTCTATTTCAGTCCCTGTTTCCCTTCCCTCCTTCCTCCCTCTGATCCACTTCCTCTAGTCTATTGGTCTTCCTTATACTTATTATTTATTTGTTTTGTTATTGATGCCTTCTAGTTATACATAAAATTGAAATGCATAGTGTTCTGACTTCCTGCTGACCCAAATGGCAGAAATCCACCAGGCCTTGATGCTGCCTAGGACCACACCTGTGTCAGTAGTCTCTGCTAAATTGCACTGTCTGCCTCTTCCTTAGTCTCACAGCACCTCAGGGCTGGTTCTCACACAGCAGGACCAGGTTGCTCGGGAACAGTATCACTGTCGCCTGTCACATCATGTCTCACAGCAGCCAGCCTAGCCTTCCAGAGGAGAACACCTTGGATTTCAGACTGCGAACTACAGTGGAAAGTGGTTCTTACCCACAGCTTTATTATCCAGCTGACTTCTCTGGCACATCTTTGCCCTGTACCATGGACAGCCGGAATCCTTGACCTTGCCCTGTAGCATGGCTCCTCCTTTAGCCTTTCCCACCACTGTGCGGGATACCCCCATTTACCCACTTCCTCCTCCTGGAAACCTGGCTCCTCCCCCTCCCTCATCCCAACTCCCACGACCCTGACCTTGTCTTTTCCCACCAAGCTATAGTTCCATCCACTCGTCTCCACTGCCCTAAGTGACCATTTTGAAAATTCACATTTCAGGGGGACTGGGGATATAGCTCAGTTGGCAGAGAGCTTGCCTCGAATGCACAAGGCCCTGGGTTCAATCCCCAGCAACAACAACAACAACAAAAAAATCACATGCAGGGCTTTGTTCTTGGTTTAGGATTCAGTAAATCTGGGATGGGGCCTGAGAATGTGCATTTCTGAGAAGTTCTCGGTTTTGCTGCTGTTGCTAGTCTGGGGTCCACACTTTGACAGGCTAAATACCTAGAATAGCCTCCTAACGACATGGAACCTTCTTCCCTCCAATCTATTCTCTACATCCAAGTCTAAGAGATCATTTTAAACGTCAATTGACCGTGAACTTCCTGTCCCAAACCCTCTGGGCCTCCCCATGCACTTGGGAGAGTCTGTCTGTCTTCTATCCCCAGCACCTGCACATGCTGCACAGAGCTCCTTTGAAGTTCATACCATCAGACTAAAAGCCTGCTGACTCTCTTGGTCACTGTCATCCACCAGTGCCCTGGTCACTCCTCCTTGCTCCTTAAGGACTTTCTCAGGATCCTCATCTTCACTAACCACTTGTTTCATTATTGGGGGGATGATCAGTTAGCCTTTGACCTTTGGCTCCTTGACCTCCTCACATCAAATGTTCTTTAGCCTCCCACTCTGAGGTCATAAGCTTGACCTCGTCATCACCAATAGCCAGGTCCCTCTCTCAATTTCAAGCCCTTTACTTCCCAACCACCTCCTTCTTTCTCCTCCAGCTTGGTGGCTATAATGCTCCCACCCCAGTAATTCTCTCACCTCATCAAGAGCCCTTCACTCATAACTAACCATTCATTGGCCCCATCACTTTTTTAAAAATCATTTTCTCCTAGTTTTTCACCTGCCACTTCATCCATGTGTCCATCAGCTGTGTTACTGCAATGAAGGCTTGAGATAATCAACTTGTAAAGAGAAGAAATTGAGCTGGGCACAGTGGAGCACGCCTGTAATCCCAACAACCAGGGAGGCTGAGGCGGGAGGATCACAAGCTCCAGGCCAGCCTCTGCAACCTATCGAGACCCTGTCTCAAGATTAAAAAATTAAAAGCGGGCTGGAGCTGTGGCTCGGTGGTAAAGGGCTTGCCTGGCGCATATGAGGCCCTGGGTTTGAGTCTCAGCACTGCACATAAATAAATAAATAAAATAAAAGATCCACTGACAACTGAAAATGTTTTTAAAAAAATTAAAAGAGCTGGGGATGAAGTTCAGCGATAAAGCACCCATGGTGGGTTCAATCCCCAGTACAAAAAAAAAAAATGTAATGAATTAATTTTGACTCACAATTTTGGATGTTTCAGTTCATGATCAATTGGCTCCATTGCTTCTGGGCCTGTGTGGTAGCCAGAAATGCAGAAGACAAAGTAAACTGTTCACTGCCGGGACACAAAACAGAGAAAAAGAAACCCGTCCCTTTCAAGGGCACTTGCCCAGAAACTCTAGTTAGGCCCCACCTAGGTTCCACTACCCTGGGGACCAAACCTTTGACTCGTGGGCCTAAGGGGGACACTTAAGATCCAAACTGTAGCAATCATCTCAGGTTGAATGGTACCGCATTAAAAGCACTTCCATAGAAACCACTACCCCCTGTCTCTCTCTGCAGCCACGGATACCCCCAACCATTCCCTCCTTAGTCCAGCTCTTACCTAAGCAGCAGGAGAACACCTTGCTTCTTATTAGTGGCCACACCCCTCAAAGTTATCTATTCATTGCTCCAAATCCTACTTAATACCCTTCCTACTTAAAGGGTGGTGTTATTTTTACCAATGGTGCAGGCTTCCGTGGGAGCTAGTTGCAAAGGCTCTGGCGGGGCTCTCAGACCACGGAGTCCACATCTGCTTTGTAACAAAGTCCCCAGGGGATTCCCTTTCACATTAAAATGCAGAAGCACAACCCTAGGCATTTGCTGACCGCATCTCCGGAATAGCCACCCATTCTTATCTTCTTCTTTTTTCTCAAACCTTCTGAACCCGGAGGCCATCCCTCAGATCCTCCCATTCCATTGAGATTCCAGAAGCAACCCAAGGAGTCTTCTTAACTCCAAGTCATGCACCTGCTTCTCTTTGCATCTGAATCCCCACTGACCTCTTGCTCCCGAGGGGAGCCTGCCCAAACCCTCGAGGCTGATTTTTTTTTCTCCCTTTAGCCTTTGGAATTTCACCCCTGCCTCTCCTGAATCCCAGACCCACAAGTTGCTCCTTGGCTATGGACATGTTTTAGTCCATTTCTCTCTCCCTCACTCTCCTCTTTTTTTCTCCACTAACTTCATCCCCAAACCCTTTTCATTTTTTGTCTTGAGATAGGGTCTCACAAAGTTGATGAGGGTGACCTTGAATTTGAGATCCTCTGCCTGAGTTTCCTGACTCTCTGTAATTACAGGCGCATGTCACCACACCTGACTCTAGTCATATCTTAAAGACTCTCTTGATTCCACATTTCACTCCTACTGCCTATTTCTTGACTTGACAGCCAAACTCCTGGGGGCTTTTGTCCCCCCAAATTCTCATGGTTCACTACTTCTCTTCTTTGAGGTCTTGATCAAATGCCATCACGGCAGAGGGGAATTTCCTCACATTCTTTATCAAATAGTTAATCATCTGTTTTTATTTTATTTTTGGTACCAGGAATGAACTCAGGGGCACTCAACCACTGGGCCACACCCCCAGCCTTGTTTGTATTTGTTGCGAGCAAGTAGCACTATTAGTAATTACGATGAGGCCAACTGTCTTTAAATGCAAGCGTGTATTGGATCACACCAGTCATCAAAAACAATTAATGCAAAAAGTGTTGGGTGTGCAGGAGCACCCCAACTAGCATTCAGTGCAAGCTAATTAAACTCTATAAGCAAATCACACAATCCTAGGGCAACCACGAGCCCCAAAATACCTCCAATGCCACGTCACTTCTCTAAGCCAAAGAGCAGATGTTGTCCCTGTCTAGTGGTTTTCTCTAGCCAATGGCTGGACATCAGGGAATGGTGGAGTCAGTCCAGGGACAGACAGCAAGGCAGCCAGTCTCACTGACGTCCTTGGAGCAAAACTCTTCAATGTGGCAGGATCAGCAATTTAAATACAGTTCCTAGTTGGTGGTGTATGTTGGTGATTGGTTACACCCAGCGAAAGTCAATGCCCATTGGTTATGTCCAGTGAGGTGCAATTGCAACTGGGAATGTTCTTTGCACATGTCTAGGGAGCTGTGCTCCCTACCAGTTGTAACCAGTCATTGCTAAGCCTGCCTATGGCTAGTGCCCCTCACAGCTCTTCATCAATTGCAAGCAGATATGGCTAAGCAGTTCAATGGCTGCTGTTCCTTAGTGAGTCCCAGCATGTCCCAGCATGTCTATGGCAGATGCTCCTTACAGTATTTTATTTAGAGAAAGGGTCTCACTGAGTTGCTTAGTGCCTCACTAAATTGCTGAGGCTGGCTTTGAACTTGCGATCATTATGCCTCAGCCTCCCAAGCTGCTGGGATTACAAGTGTGCAACACTGTACCCAGCTAGTTTTAATTATCTTTAAATTTATCAAGGTATGTCCTACATTTAAATAAATGTGTGTGTGTGTGCGTATGTATGTGTATATATATATTAATATTAGTTGTTGATGGACTTTTATTTTACTGATTTTTTTTATGTGGTGCTGAGGATCAAACCCAGTGTCTCACATGTACTAGGCAAGCACACTTATCACTGAGCTGCAACCTCAGCCCCTGGCCCACATTTCTTTGGTGTCTGTCTCTCCATGCTAGAGTGTAAACTCTGGGAGCTGAAACATTGTCTCTTTTGTCTGTAGCCGGATCCTCGGGGCTTGATGTTTAGACAAGCAGCAGCTAGAGTGCAGCCACATGCCAGGGAGACACTAGGCTACCAAGAAAGTCCCTGGCAGGGCGAGACCCCAGAGCCCACTGCATTTGATAAGAAATGATGGGCCAAAATGTAGTATCTCTTTCTCCATCATCTTCTTAAGGTTAATTTGTTGGAGGATATAGAAATGTACTTGTTCCCTCAAGGAAAAACAGAGCAGGTGGTTCTCAGAGGACTCTGGGAATCTCATCAACTCCTCTGCATGAAATCCAGAGGGACCTCGGCTTCCTGGATTCTCCCCGCCCTGTATTCACGCCCAGGTTTAGGGCCCTCCTATGCAGAATGGACTTGGCCTTCACCAACAGGAAAGAACAGCATGTTCTTTGATGGACCTTTATTTTATTTATGTATTACAAAGTTAGGTCATAGATCACGTTATGGCTTCCACCTTGTGCCATCTTGAATTAAGCACCTCTTGGAGCTCTGGGAAAGGCAGCGGTCATGAGGATGCTCAGGAGTCCACTGGAGGTCCCTTGGTGGGCACTGAGGGTACAGCTGACAGCTGGCACCCCTTTGCCGACCCGGGAGTGGACCCGAGGAAGTGGCTCTGGCCTGCCTTCTCCCCTGCCCACTGCGTTCTCTTGCTTTCTGTGGCCAGATGCTCTGTGGTGCATTAACTTCTCTTTTTAATATGCAAATGGCTGAAATTGACAGCCAGGTGTTGGTCTTCTGGGGACTAGCCAACCTGTTCTGTAGGAGGACAGGAGGGGAGTGTCCCAGGCTTTGCAGTCTGCACTCCTGCATGCAAAAGCACCCACGGAGGATACTTAAGCAATGCTCTGATAAGATCTTATTTACAAAATCATTGGAGGGATTTGGGCTGAGGGTTTTGATTTGTCAACCTCTGGTCTGCAGGACCTCACAGCTTCAGGGCTCAACCCCATCGCATTGTCCAGATCAGAATGAGGTACCCTTGCTTGGTTTCCTCAGCTGGGGCCAAACAGGCAGCAGTGGGACTACGTGAATGGCAGGAGCACTGTTTCTAAGAGAGGTACCCAGGGAGACCATGTGAGATTTTAGCTCATCGAATTCAGT
The DNA here is from genome assembly GCF_001458135.2 of Marmota marmota marmota. NCBI lineage: Eukaryota > Metazoa > Chordata > Mammalia > Rodentia > Sciuridae > Marmota > Marmota marmota. The sequence goes on from NW_025999932.1 coordinate 37,236,561, forward strand.
CTGGTAGTCCATTAGCCTTCATTGAATAAACACTAATTAACTGTGAATGTGCTAAGTACTTTGAGTTTGAAATATAAAGATGACCGCTACATGGGTCCTAATAATAGCTTGAATGTGCCAGGGTTGCTGCTAAGTACTTTTGTACACATTATCTCATTTAACTTCCAAATTAACACTATGAAGAAATTAAGGTTCAGAGAAGTTAAGTAACTTGTCTAAGGTCACACAGTAGCAAGGGGGTCAAACTATCTACTCCAATGCCTTCAATGCCAGAGTTCTTAACCCTTTTGACTTCCACTATGTAATGCTGCCTCCTTGTTCTCATGACCATTTCTGCCCTCAAAAGAGCTCATAGTTTTTCTCTCTTTAAACCACTGAACTACATCCCCAGCTCTATTTGTTTATTTATTTAGACAGGGTCTTACTCAATTGCCTGAGCTGGTCTTGAACTTGAAATCCTCCTGCCTCAACCTCCTGAGTCACTGGGATTATAGACTATGAACCATGCCTGGTTCATAGTCTCTTTAGACTTTATTTGTAAATTTTCTCTGCCTTTTGTTCATTTTGAGTCCCTTTTCTAAGAGACTTTTTGCTGTTGATAAGGACATTTAGGTACTAATGACTTTGTTCATAAAGTTTCTCTACTATTGAAAATATCATGGGGGCTAGAGATGTAGCTCAGTGCTGGTAGAAAACTTGTCTACATAGGACACATGAGGTTGATCCTCAGCACCAAAAAAAAAAAAGACATGGGGAGGGGATAGAGACTGCATTGGGTCACTTTCTGCGTTTGGGTTCTGTGGGCCACTTATAGACTTACCACAAACACACTCTGGTAAGTGGCAGAGCACTTGCCTAGCATGGGTGAGTCACTGAGTTCGATTCTCAGCCTACATATCAATAAATAAAATATCAAGATCCTCATATAGGTTTGTAGGGGTTCAGCCTCGGTTAATTTGTCTTTCTAAACTCTCAGAAATTACAATATGCATAAACATTTTAGTTGACCACTTGCTTTATTATTCAGCAAATTAGAAAACAAGTTGCAGTAGATTAAATCCATGCTTTCTCAGAAGAGGCTACTGTGATCTGAACGTTTGTGCCCTCCCAAATTCATATGCTGAAATCCCCACCCGCAAGGTGATGGTATTAGGAGGCAGAGCCTTTGCAGGTGACTAGGTCATTAGGGTGCTACCCTCATGAATGGGTCCCAGAGGGCTGCCTCTCCTTCCAACACAGGAGGACACAGCTGTGTGGGTTTAGGAGCCCAGCCTCAAGAGCTCTTGCAGATGCCACTTTCATCCTTTTAAAATGCTCCTATTTGGGGGGCTGGGGTTGGCTCAGTGGCAGTGCACTTGCCTAGCATGTGTGAGGCACTGGGTTCCATTCTCAGCCCACATATCAATAAATAAAATAAAGGTCCATTGACAACTAAGAAAATATTTTAAAAAATAAATAAAACAAAATAAAATGTTCCTATTGCCACATAATAAAGTCCAAGTCAGGCTATTGAAGGATGAGAAAAGATGTAGAAAGAGCCCCCACTGATAGCCAGCACCATCACCCCAGACGTGGGAGTGACGCCACCCGAGACCCTCTAACCCCACTCCAGCCATGACCAACTGCAAGGGTCACTCCAGGAGAGACCATCAGAAGAACCACCCAGCTGAGCCCAGAGCGGTGAGTAAATAAATGTTGCAAGCCATGCACGTTGGGTAACTTGTTATTTAGTGCTAGATAACAGGTACAGAGATATCGACCAGAATATTTATGCCTGAGGTGAGAGATTGTCTTGGATTTCCTTAAAACTAATCTGATAGCAGGGAGAAGTTTGTGCGGGTGTAGATGAAATAGGATTGGTTATTACTTCATAATTGTTGAAGCTAGATGATGGATGTGTGGGGAGTTCATTGTTCTATTCTACCTTTTTTGTAAATTTTTTATTTTTGGATATATTTGAAATTTTAACTAATAGATGTTTTTTTAAAAAAAATGAGTCAGTATTCAGAAAGTAGAATGGTGGTTGCCAGGGCTGGAGTGAGCAGGAAATAGAGAGTTAGTGTTTAATGGGTAGAGTTTCAGTTTTGCAAGATATAAAAAGTCCTCCAGCCACTCGTGGTGGTGCATGCTTGTAATCCCAGCAGCTTGGGAGGCTGAAACAGGAGGATGTTGAGTTCAAAGGCAGCCTCAGGGGCTGGGGATGTGGCTCAAGCGGTAGCACGCTAGCCTGGCATGCGCAGGGTGCTGGGTTCGATCCTCAGCACCACATAAAAATAAAATAAAGATGTTGTGTCCACCGAAAACTAAAAAATAAATATTAAAAAAATTCTCTCTCTCTTTCTCTCTCTATTTAAAAAAAAAAAAAAAGGCAGCCTCAGTAAAAGCGAGGCTCTAACTCACTCAGTGAGACCCTGTCTCTAAATAAAATACAAAATAGGGCTGGGGATGTGGCTCAGTGGTCGAGTGTCCCTGAGTTCAATCCTCAGTACCAGGAAAAAAAAAAAAAAAAGGTTCTCCAGATGGATGGTGATGATGGTTGTACAACAATGTAAAGGTATAAATACCACCGAACTGAATGGTTAAGAGAGCATATTTTAATTTATGTGTTTATTTTATTTACTATATTACCACACATTAAAAATTGGGAAAATATGAGTCAGCCTTGCAAAACAAGTGAAAACCATACCTTTCAACATTATATTACTTATTGTTTAATGTTAGATATTATAAGCCTTTATATCTGGCCTCACAAAAAAATTAGAATAGGAACAAAGAAATCAGGCCAAGAGGAAATAGTGCACAAATAAAGGGCAGAAAATTTAGACTTCTAGTTCTCCAGACATCACAGGCTGGAGATTCTGTAAAACATGCATTGGGCTCAAGTCTAAAAATTAAATATTAGGGGCTGGGTGCAGTGGTGGCCCACCCCTGTAATCCCAGCCACTGGGGAGGCTGAGGCAGGAGGATTTCAAGTTCAAAGCCAGCCTCAGCAATAGCAAGGTGCTAAGCAACCCAGTGAGACTCTGTCTCTAAATAAAATACAAAAAGGGCTGGGGATGTGGCTCAGTGGGTTCGATTCCCAGTTCCAAAAAGAAAGAAAGAAAGAAAGAAAAAATTAAATAATAGGAGGATATGTTGATCCAAGATCTTTTCCTTCCTTTCTTCCTTCTTTTTCTTTTCTACTTCTCCTTATCCCTCTCCCTCTCCTTCGGCTGCTTCTTCTTCATACTGAGGATTGAACCCAGAGGTACTTTACCACTGAGCTGCATCCCCAGCCATTTTGTTTTTTTATTTTGAGACAGGGTCTTGCTAAACTGCTGAGGGTCTCACTAAATTGCTGAGGCCAGCCTCAAATTTACAATCCTCCTAAATCACTGGGATTGTAGTTGATCTAAAATCTTTTTCAATTACCCAAGTGTCAGTCTGTGCTAAGCATTAGAGATACACTAGACAGCAAGACGCATCTAGCACCAGCTCACCCAGACCTTCTTGTTGGCCTTGGGCACGCTCCCTAGTACCCACGAAACACCTAGACAGGTGGCTGAGCAGGGGTAGCTGGTTCTCCCTTCCCCCATTAGGATAGCCATCACAATGGGCACCAACAATTCCAAATATCAAAGACTGCGTTTTCAGCCTCCTGTAGCTGGTTGTGTCATGAGATTAAGGTTTGGACAATGGCTTATGAGGAAAAATAACATGAGCAACTTCCAGATTATGCCCTTAGAGAGAAGGGTCACAACCCTCCTTCAGCTTTCTGTCCCATCACTGGCCAGCGCAGCCCCGTGGATGAGGGTAACAGGGCAGGACAGTGGCAGGGCTACCTTGCGATCACTGGGATTTTAGGGGGTCCTTCCTCCATAAAAAAATGTGTTCAAAATTGTAGTAAATGCAGTATTTACTACTTCATTGTCATGATGGCAAATATAACCCAGACTGGATTTTTTATTATTATATTCATTTCTGTATCTTGGATTATAAATGAAATATTTTCATTTTTCTTTTTTCGGTACCAGGATTGAACCCAGGGCACTTAACCAATGAGCCATATCCCCAGCTCTTTTAATATTTTATTTAGAGACAGGGTCTCGCTGAGTTGCTGAGGGCCTCACTAAGTTGCTAAGGCTGACTTTGAGCTCGAGATCTTCCTGCCTCAGCCTCCCAAGATGCTGGGATTACAGGCCTGCACCACTGCGCCTGGCTTTATGAGTTCTTAACACACACTGCAGGTCCTCGGCACTTGGCTGCTGTGCATAATTGATAGGTTTGTTGAAGAGAAGAAATAGGATGTCAGGAAGGGCTTCACTAGATAGGACTCCCCCCTACAAAAGAATATACATTTGCCTTTCTAAAATATTTTTTTTTAGTTGTAGATGGACACAATACCTTTATTTAATTTATTTATTTAAAAAAATTTTGGCTATTTTATTTATTTTTATTGGTGCTGAGGATGGAACCCAAGGCTTCACATGTGCCAGGCAAGCACCCTACCACTGAGCTACAACCCCAGCTCCCACACCCGCCTTTTCAACTCAGCATCATTTTAGATCTTTCTGACATCTAGCTTAATTTTTGTGTCTTAATGAATACAGATATTAGACCTGGTTCCTGGAGGCCAGGAAGCTTCCTCCAGAGAAGAAAGAGAGAAGTTGGCCCAATTGATGACAGAGGGTTGGGGAGATAGTTTCAGGCTGAGAAAATAGCTTGATCAACAAAGCCTGGCGAAGTTGTCCTCGCCTATAAACAATCCCAGCATCCTGGGAGGCTGAGGTAGGAGGATCATGAGTTCAAAGCCAGCCTCAGCAATTTAGAGAGGCCCTAGGCAACTTAGCAAGACCCTATCTCAAAATTTTAAAAAAAATTTTAAAAGCTGGGAATATAGCTTAGTGGTTAAACATTCCTGGGTTCAATCCCTGGTTCATAATAATGACAATAATAACTTGAGCAACAGCTGAAAGAAGACAGAGAGGAATTGGGGGAACTTTATTATGGCTGGAACTTAGAAAGCCAGGGTGTGTGTGTGTGTGTGTGTGTGTGTGTGTCCTTTGAGCTGTGCTTTGGGCCACCCGTGGGGTTTTGCCACACCCTCTAATCTCCTATAGGAGCCAGCAGGCCATGAGACTTGGAGACTGTGGCCCAGGCTAAGGGACCACTATGTCCAGCTTCTGCCATTGTCATGCAAGACTTCAGGCCCAGGATTGAAAGAGTTACGCATTTTTCTAAAGAAGCCAGAATTTTGATTTTTATTTGTGAGATCCCTGGCTTCTCAATGTAGGCCATTAATTGAAATTAAAAACAAATAGACAAACACTGGACGCCCTGCCCAGCCCCCAGGGCTGCCAGCTGGCACCCTCTGGTTGAAGTGCTCTTGCCCCTCTGCCGGTGCCAGACTTTTCTCTCCTTAGTCTCCAGAATCAGCAGCTTCCTTTAGGGATTGGGGAGCATGGTCGGATTTGGAATCTTTAAAGGGCTAAAAACAGCTCACTTCAAGTGCTTCGATTCAATTTGGGCTAATACCACGGCTGAATGTATGCCACGAGTTTCAATGACACTCAAAGAGACGCCAAGTGAAAAAAACGAACACCATTGCTTCAAGAATGCGAAGAGCAGAAGCTGCAGGGTGACAAGTTCTGCAAAGCTTTATGTACTACTTACCATAATGTTTAAGTTAAATACGTTTTCATCCTGTAGTTGGACATCACATGATTGGGTTTTTTTTTGGGGGGGGGCATGGGTACTGGGTATTGAACTCAGGGGCACTCAACCACTAAACCACATCCCCACTCTTATTTTGTATTTTATTTAGAGACAGGATCTCACTGAGTTGCTTAGCGTCTTTTGCTGAGGCTGACTTTGAACTCTCCATTCTCCTGTCTCAACCTCTGACCCCCTGCGCCCAGCTACATGATTGGGTTTCTGATTGCTTAGACAGGCAAAATTTCTTGTCATAGAGTTTAATTTTAATAGTTCTCTTCCAAGGGCTGTTGGACTTGTAGCCTTGAAACTATTCATACTTGTTGGAGAAAATGATGTTTGTTAAAATGTTTGTGGTAAAGAATGTGTTTATTTCCTTAAAATGATCACGACTGAGGTTTTTTCTAGAAGGTTGCATTTTCTCACCAGCCTTGTCATACATTTATGCTGAGCATGACCTCATTGATCTAGTTACAAATAATTCAGCCAGTGTATAGGCTGCCCGTTTCCTTATTTAGTTAGGGAAAGTATTCAAAAGCCTTTCTTCCTTGTAAAGGGGATTTTTGCAAGTAAAGGAAGTCAGTGTTTTTAATAGATTATTCTTTAAGCACAAAGCAAACTTGAATCTTTCCAATCAATGTAAGTAGATTTTGAAAACTTGGTGTGTGGTGTCGCTCAGGAAAAGTTGAGAGAGGAAAAGATGGCTTGGAATAAAGCTATAAGGAAAGGCACCCATCAAAGCCCTTCTGTGCCTGCCTTGCATCCTCCTAGCCCATCTTTTTTAAATTAAAAAAGATTTTTTTAAGTCATTGCTATGGCAACAGGTTAGGGTGATACCCCATCAACCTCTCCCTTCAGCTGCCTGTCCTCGAATTAACTAGCTTGGAAGGGATGCCTGTGGGGACCACCAAGTCATTTGGACATGTTCGAAAACCTGGAAACTAGAAGGGAGGGACCCACTTTGGAGCAACCCTTGAGAAGTTGGGGGCAGCTGGCCCATTCTGAGGTTCATTCTCTCCAGAAATTCAGAGTGCCCAGCAGAATGGAGTCCCAAGCTAATGCAGCCTTGGGCTCTCCCTCCTTCCTGTTTTACGCAGACCATGAAGTCCCTGGGATATCTTCTTAAATTCCCTATTGAGAGTCTGACTCCTCAGGAGTATTTTAAATACAGGGAGTTTATTCAGAGAAAAGGTTACATGTGTGATACAAGAGGCTGAGCCCACCTCACATAGGGAGATTGCAATCAAAAGTCACTGGTATCTGGGCAGCAGGGACAAACAAAGGTAATGCCACCAGAGACTAAAAGATGAGTTACACAGCACAATCACAGGAGCTGGAACCATGAAGAAGACGTCTCTGCATGTGGAAGTGCTGCCCCTCGCTTCTATGGCTGGTGCCTCCCACTGCAGCCAAGGGCCCTGGAAGCCTCCAATGATCTGCTCCTTGTGGAGCAGGGGAATGCCTAGGAAGGGGTCAGAGAGCAAACTGGGCTAGACTGGGCAAAAGGAACAGGTAGAGGGAAAAGGAAAGCCAGAAAGGTTGAGACTGGCCAAAGAACTTGAAATTGGTGATTTTAAAAAAGAAAATAGAAGTTTTTGTAAAATTAAAGGGACCTTCCCAATTATTTGATACTATATATTTCTTTGCTCTATCAGCAGAGAGGGCCTGGACCTGAGGACGTCCTGGTAGTAATGAGCACACTTAGCTATTAGATCTTGGTTTATGATATTATTCTTCAAAGTAAAGAACAAGGGTTTCTTAGAGAAATGGCTGGTTCTAGGGCTGGGCAGGAAATACAGGAGATGAGCCAGCATTATCTAGTGCCAAAGAGAAAGGAAGAGTTTCAAAAAATAAAAGCTCCTGTAATGATTGTGTTATGCCAAAGGGACATGGGGGGAGCAACTGAAAGAGCTCCCAGTGGCCAACGCTGGAAAACTCTGAGCAAGAAAATAAAGCAGTACTGAATAATGATCCAAATGATAAAATAAATATCCATGTGTCCATACTCATAAAGGTAAATGATTGAATAAATAAATAAATGGAAAAAAAATTCTCCAAGGCCACAGAAAGATTTCAAATAATTTGTATAGATAGTTCTTCTCTTAAGAGGGTAGAACCTAACCCCTTACTCCTTAAGTGTTTGGCTGAATATACTGAGTGTTAGAGTCTGTAAACAAGTCAAAATAACACCTGGCATTTTGCCAGGGGAATGTTAGAGTTCATAAACAAGTCTGGATGGTGCCTGGCAAAATGCCAGAGGGAGTGGTTTGAGAAGTAACAAAAGCGAGCCATTAAGTGTGGAGATTCCTTATTGGTTGACTGATGTATCTAGTTTATGCTAATTAGATAAGCTGTGTGGAATGTATAAATACTGCTCCTGTCCTGCAATAAACGGCTCCTACTCCTGCTGTATCAACGTACACAAGTTATTCGTCACCCCCCGGTTATTTTGCTGCAGCCGGACTGCGGCAACTGAGTTTCTTCCAAAAGCTGTAGTATGGAGAGGGGTAAAAGGAGCAACTGACAAACACTACTTCAGCCAGGAGCTCAAGGTCAACAGGGTGATAAGTTCAATACCCTTGATAGCATCTGATCAAGGTGGCACTGTAACTCTGTAGTGTCTCCCCCCAACAAAACACTGCTGAATCAGGATAAAAACATCAGACAAATCAGAATGGAAGGACATTCTACAAAACCAGTGCTCTTCAAAACTATCAAAAGTTGGGCTAGAGTTGTGGCTCAGTGGTAGAGCGCTTGCCTAGCATATGTGAGGCACTGGGTTCAATCCTCAGCACCACATTTAAATAAATAAAGGTATTTTTTTTTAACTATCAAGGTCACTAAGTTCTAGGAAAAGTCTGAGAAACTATCAACCCAAGAGAAGCCTAAGAAGACAGTGATTAAATGAAATGTGGGACCCTGGAACTGAAAAAAAGACATTAAGTAAAAACCAAGAAAATCTGAATGTAGTATGAATTTCAGTTAACAATAATGTATAAATATTGACTCCTAATTTGCCAAATGTACCACACCAGTGCTAGGTATTAATAATAGGGCAAACATTTGGTTTCCCTGATTATTTTTATCTATAGGATCTGAAACACAATAGGGCCCCCACCCTCAGTAAACGTGCAGCCTGCTATAATAGAGCCTACAATAAATGCCATATATGCAATAATATAATTATGTGCAAGACACAAAAACAATTTAGAGGACAGTATCTGAGTCACAAGGAGCCCCAAAGAGGTTGGAGGTAACATTATTATCCAAATAAGATTCAAGAAATAGGAATTAACTAGGAAGATAACTGAGGAGTCATTGAGTCAGGCCTAATTATAAACGTGTATATAGCTGGGGCCTTTCAAGAGATCTACAGCATATTGATCTTTAATGATCCAATCCTTGGTCAGGTCATCTGCGTTTTGGTGACCGTGCCACCACATTCTGTCCATGTGTTTCAGACTCATCTCCTCATCTGTCTGTTCAGCTGGTTGCTTTGCCTCAGCTACCATGCGTGGTCCACGCCACCCACACCACCTGCCTGGGGTTACCGCTGCTCCTACTTCTAGTCGCAGATGAAGAGCCAACCCTCAATGCAATGCGTGGGATCTCGCTTCCCCCAGCATCAGCCCAAGAGGCCAAGGGACAGGGTCCAGGAGCAGGGGATGTTGTCTCCCCATGGGACAAACCTGGACCAGGAGGAGTCAGGAAACAGGTAAGAGATGGCAGAAAACCCTCTCTCCCCTTGTCTCTCCCGTGGACCATTCTGAGGTGCAGTTTTTCCGTGCAGCCAAGGAGGAGATGTTCAATCAGCCGCTTCTGCTGCGATACCAATGTGCTGCTTTAGGGCTCCCAAAAAGTAGCAGCCAGGGCTGGAGTTGTGGCTCAGTGGTAGAGCGCTTGCCCAGCATGTGTGAGGCCTGGGTTCGATTCTCAGCACCACATATAAATAAATGAGTAAGATAAAGGTCCATCAACATCTAAAAAAAATTAAAAAAAAAAAAAAGAAGTAGCAGCCAGCATTTGTTTCCCAGTCTTCCCCATCCCCACCTCTTCCCTTTGCTTTCACCCCTGCTGGAATCACACCTCCCCAAACCATTAGCTTTGTCCTTGACTAAGATCCTGTTTTTGTTTTTGTTTTCAGGAAAGTTAAGCAAGTTATTGTGTCTTTGGGCCTCAGTTTCCTCATCTGTAAAATGGAAGACATAATAGTACCTACCTCACAGGGATTAAATGAAATAATTCACCTAAAGCACTTACATCAGTCTTAAGCGGATAGTAAGCACTTGATAAAGTTTAGCAATTGCTATCTAGAGAAACTCCTCAATTTTGGATCTTTGCCCAAGATCACTTAATTGGCAGTGACTGGAATACAATGAGAACCCAAAAGATGCATTTTTTTTTTTTTTTTTGGAGAGGGGGTTGGGTATGGAGATTGAACTCAGGAGCATTAGACCTGAGCCACCTGAGCCACTGGGATTACAGGCATGCACTTGAAGACTTGAAGACTTCTTGTATTCAGAGAACTTGAGAACATAATATTCCTCTGAAACTACACATTATAAACATGATACTACAAATAACATAACACATATAACAAAAATAAAGTGCATTATGAATATAAATGTTCATAAACCAAACTGTCCCTTTTACATTAATGAGGAGGTCTTGACTGGGGCGATTGTCCCACCAAAGCATAGGATAGACAGGGCTTCCAGGCATCCTTCCGAGCATGCTCAGTGTTATTCAAGTAATAGTGAGACTGTTAATACTCCTTACAGCCTTTTCTCATGCATTGTTTGCTGCCTGCAATTTGACCTTCAGTATGATTATTTTCCAAAAGGCATTGAGTTTTGTTTATGCAAGTCCTCCAGGGAAGGAAAACACTTTGAAGTTTTTAATCTAAATACTATTGAGAAAACAAATTTGTAGGAGTGCTTGTGGACACACTGGTGAATATGTCACATAACAGCAGTCCTAGTGGGTGGGCGGGGGTGACTTAGGAGAAAGGAAGAAAGAGGCCCCTGAGTCCTGAGGGTTGGAGCTTAAGGAAGTAGAATGTGCCAACAGTTTATAAGTGAAGAAAGGGCAAGCTGAGGGTCTGAAATTTAATGTTACTCTTTAAAACTCTTCCTAGTGACAACAACGAAATCTTGTATTACAATGCATATCTTGCAGATATTGCAAATACTCAGGGAAAAGGAAAAGGCGTTTCCTATGTATAAATGCTGAGCACTGGGAAACTTGCCACAGCACAGAGGAAGCAAGAAGTGGCAGTGGAGGTGGTGACAAACCCGGAGCAGGAGTGACAGGTATTTCAGGCCTGTTGACCTCTGTAGATGAGAACCATCCTCAACGACTAGCGAGGTATAGTCTGGGACAGATTGCAAAGAAGCACAGGATTTGGAGTGAGAGGCCTCAGGGGTTAAAGAACTTACTTTTCTGATTATCAACCTAAAATAAGGATGTTAATAACACTAATATTTACTTTATTGGATTGCCTGGATTCAAGTCCTAATTTCTGTCATCATTAGTTTCCAGTTTTTAGATACTGGGAACTCACTTTGCTTTGTAAAGTATCTTTTTTGGAAGGGATTCCCTTTGCTGACAATTGACTTGAAGTCAACTTGTTTCAACTAAAGCCTCTGTATCCTCTGTCTTCCAACCAGGAAGCCATCTATGGTCATGGGGATCACTGAAGATGCCCACTTTCTGACAGAGAGCCAGAAACATGTGAATATTTAGATATTGTCCTTACGTTATTTCATATGAATTTAAAGGGCATATGATTGAGTAAATAAATGGAGAAGAAGAGACAAATCTCCCTTGCCGATTTCCAAATAATATATAGATATTCTACCCTTAAGGGTGTGGGAATAACTCTCCACTCCTCAAGTGCGGACTGTGTATAGTGACTTCCTTCCGAGAGTATGGAAAGGGGGCAGGAGAGTAACTTTACTGGGGAGAAACTTGACAACATTACTTTAGTGAGATAACCAAGGTCAAAACCAATAGTAAAGAATCGTGTAGTGTCCTTGAATGTACACTAGATACGATGCCATGAGAAAGGCATTTTACGCCAGTGATCCTTTTCCCCCAAGCCCACAAATTGTCTAATCACGAGAGAAATATCAAACATGTCCAGGTAGCTGGTCATTCAAAAAATAAAAAAAATAAAAATAAAAAACAAGCTGAGTGCAGTGGCATAGGCCTCTTAATCCCAATGGCTTGGGAGGCTGAGGCAGGAGGATCGAGAGTTCAAAGCCAGCCTCAGCAATTTAGTAAGGCCCTAAACAATTTATCAAGACACTGTCTCTAAACAAAATATTTTTAAAAATTTTTAAAAGGCTGGGAATGTGGCTTAGTGGTTAAGTGCCCCTGGGTTCAATCCTCAGCACCAAAACCCAAACCAAAACAAAACAAATCCCCTGCCTAACCTGTATTTCTCCAAACTGTCAAAGTCATCAAAAATAAGGAAAGTCTGAGAACCTTTTATATCCAAGAAGAGCTAAGGAAACAGGACAACTAAATGTAATGTATTCTGGAACAAAAAAAAAATGACATTAACTTAGAATTAAGGAAAAGTATAGGCTGTATTTAATAATGATTTATCAATATTGGTTTATTAAGTGTAACAAAACGTAGCAGCTCCTGTGAGATGGGACAAACTGGACAGGGGGTGGTAGTGTACATGGAAAACCCATATACAAAATTTGTATACAAAAACCTGCAATTTTTCTGTAAATCTTAAACTGCCTTAAAAATAAAGTTGATTAAAAAAAAAAAAGTTTACTAAGGCTGAGCGCGGTGACACATGCCTGTAATCCCAGCAGCTTGGAGGCTGAGACAGGAGGATCTGGAGTTCAAAGCCAGCCTCAGCAAAAGCGAGGCACTAAGCAACTCAGTGAGACCCTGTCTCTAAATAAAATACAAAATGGGGCTGGGGATGTGGCTCAGTGGCTAAGTGCCCCTGAGTACAACCCCAATACCTGGTACACCCCCCACCCCTCTACACACAAAAAAAATTTTACTAAGAAGAAAAGCAAAACAAAATTTAAAAAGAATAACAGAATAGGATTAATGACAAATTAATTATAGAGATAGTAATTGCTCTAAAAGTTCTATGGAGGAAAAGGATCACTTGAGGCCATAATTACCAGGGAATGCTTCGGGGAGATGGGGATTTGCAATGTCTCTAAAACACTGATAAGACATTTACAAGTAAAAAATGGACCAATTTCACCTTTTAAGTAATTGCAGTGTCTTGATTAATTGATTGATTGTTCTGTAAGTCCAAAGTAAATTTAAATATTGCTAGCACTATTTAGTAGTTTTTAAGTATTGGTTTTATGAAATAAATCTGAAGATACAAAGGGAACTTCTTATTTGTGTTCTTTCTAAATGTTTTTAAAATAAAATACTTTTTATAATTAGAAACATTTAAAACAAAACAAATAACAAAAAAGAACAGGCGAAACTTTTGACCAGCCTCTATCTAGACTATCCCACAAACAATATCTGCTCCTTCAAATAGCAATGAGGAATGAAACTAATTCAGAGTAATTGAAAGAGACAAACTGAAGTCCCTTGAGGGTTCACATCTCTTTCCCTCTGCAGTGCCTGGCATGGTATTCAGAGCTCCCAGCTCCAATCTGGTCTTTTTCCTCAGCCTCTTTGACTATGTGCCTCCTCCTGCTCATTAGGAATCACAACATATGCAGGGGAGTTATAGAGAATCACAGGAGAATGTTCTCTGCAACACTCCAGGACACATCTGAAATTACAGAGGAAATTGATGACCTTCTAGTAAAATATAATGTATCCAAGTTGATCTAAGAAAAGGAAGAAAATCTAAACAGATCAATATCCATAGAAGAAATTAGAAAGGTAATTTAAATCTAACATTTGAAAAAGCACCAGGCCCAGGTGGCTTTGCATCTGTGCTTTGTTGACCCTCCTGTGTAACAGTGCTCCAAGTAACCTGTTTGCTACTGACCTGCTGAGAGATAAGGAGCTTGTGCTAGAACATGAATCAACCTTCCTTCATCAACAAAGTCTTACCAAAAAAAAAAAAAAAAGAAGTCAAACTAAACAGGTTTATGGTGGTGAATACTTTACTGTCTGCAAATCACATTGTTTTATGAATAGATGATTTCTATGTTATGAAAAACTAGTTTAGGCCATAAGAAAAAATAAAAATCTCTAAACCATTATATGAAGTTGTCTGAATCTTAAAATCGAATTAAGGTACCATCAGCAAAAAAGGAAACGAAGGAAGAAAGGCAAGAAGGAAGGAAAGAAGGAAATTAGGGAGGGAGGAAGGGAATGGAAGAGGCAGGAAGAGTCATCTAGTTACTGGAGATCTGACAGGGAACAAGGCTGTGGTGGAGACTATGGCCTTGAGGAGGAAGACTGATCAGGGCATAAAAGCAGAACACCAGCAAGTGCTCTGAAGAAAATAGAGCAGGGTCACGTGGTAGAGAGTTATTGGGGTGGGGCTGCTAAGTTAGTTTAACAAATAGCAGAGGCTATTTTTTTTTAATATTTATTTTCTAGTTGTAATTGGACACAATACCTTTATCTTACTCATTTATTTTTACTTGGTGCACAGGCTAGGCGAGTGCTCTACCACTGAGCCACAACCCCAGGGCCCAGAGGCTATTTTTTTAAATAATGTTTTTTAATAGTTAATACGCTGCACTTAGTACAAAATTCAAAGGTAAATCAGGAGAGAGTACCCACTTGGGAGAAGAGGAGAAAATTCCAAATTGGTGATTCAAAACAAATTTGTAACTTGAGAGAAGCAAGAGTAGGGGCTGTGGGTGATGGTGCTTCTGCCCAGAAGGCTGGAGGGCCTCAGGGCCAGGACCTAATGCTCTGCATTCATAAACAATTTAAATCACTGGAAACATTATTATCCATGGTTAAGTTATTCCTAGATGTTGTTTTTCTTTATCTTTTTTTTTTTTTTTGGTACTGGATTGAACCCACAGGCACTTACTGAGCTAAATCCCCAGCCCCCCCCGCCTTTTTTGATTTTTATTATGATAAAAATGTCAAAACTTTGTTGAATACAATCAAACCGACAATATTTTTTTATTTTCTAAAATAGAAATGCCTTTGTTGTGTATTTGAGTAATCTAGAATTTATTATACAAAAAAAAAAATCACGTGGAATCCCACCATCTAGTCATAATCAGAATGAATAAATTTGTGTACTCTAAAAATAAATGAGTAAGATAAAGGTATTGTGTCCAATTACAACTAAAAAATAAATATTAAAAAAATAGCCTCTGCTATGCAGCTAATGTGGATTTCCCCACCCCAATAACTCTCTACCAGTGACCCTGCTCTATTTTCTTCAGAGCACTTGCTGGTGTTCTGCTTTTATGCCCTGATCAGTCTTCCTCCACGAAGCCATAGTCTCCACTACAGCCTTGTTCCCTGTCAGATCTCCAGTATCTAGAAGTCTCTTCCTGCCTCTTCCTGCCTCTTCCATTCCCTTCCTCCCTCCCTAATTTCCTTCTTTCCTTCCTTCTTTCCTTTCTTCCTTCTCTTCCTTTTTTGCTGATGGTACCTTAATTCGATTTTAAGAGTAAGACAATTTCATATAATAGTTTAGAGATTTTTATTTTTTCTTATGGCCTAAACTAGTTTTTAGAAAATTCTGGATAATTTTCTATGCAAATATGCAGGATTAATAAAGATGGGGTTGTGCTCTTCATACTGTTGCTTTCTTTGACAGTACATCACAGGTGTAATTTAGGGCAGCGGATTTGCACAAGTTTTGCTCTATGTATCCAGTGTTATCTTTTTTCATTTCTTCAAGAAAATTTCCAGTAACATCCCCTTTTTTTATATTTTATTTAGAGACAGAGTCTCGCCGAGTTGCTTAGGGCCTTCCTAAATTGCTGAGGCTGACTTTGAACTCAGATCCTCCTGCCTCAGCCTCTGGGATTGAGATGGGCATGCACCACCACACCCAGCTTCTTTTCCGTTTTTTTTTAAAGAAGATTTGGAAGAACCGGTCTTCCTCAAAGGAAGAGGTGAGTGTATGTACAGGGTGCAGACTTGGAGCTTTCTAGCCTAATGAAGGGAACAGTAGGAAAAAGTCTTACATTGCTTCCTGGGATTTGGAAGCTTCTTTTCTAACCAAAGCCCCAACCCACCCTCACAATCACCCCCCTTTTTTTAGGGTGCTGGGATTGAACCCAGGTCCTTGTGCATGTAAGGCAAGCACTCTACCAACTAAACTACATCCCCAGCCCAAGTCTCTACCCTTTTCAAAGGATAACCAGAGCTGCCTGTCCCAGTAACCCACCCAACTGCTCCTGTGGGAAGAGAGAGAGAAGGGGCAAGAGGGAGGCAAAGGGATGGGGTGAGGATTTCTCCAGCCCCAGCTTCTCCCACATTGGTATCCATTACATTGCCTCCTTGCTGAGCCACCTAAAATTCTCTTTCCCTGCTATTTTGTCTGACAGAGATTCTTTCCTTGACCAAATTTCAGTTACACTTCTCTGAGCCTTCCTCTCCACCAGGCCTCTGCTTCAGTGTATTAGCAAGAATCCTGCTAAGTTAGTTTAACAAGAATCCCCTCATCCTTGAGATCTGATCAGTATTGATATCTGAGCAAGTTCCTCATCTGCTGCCTTTGATGTCCAAGTTTTTGGCCAGCCTTTAGCAAGCATTCCTGTTAGGTCAAGTTAGCAAGTTGTCTCCTCCCAGTAATTTTCCATTCGCTGACCCACTCACTCTGCTCCTGTGTTCAGAATTAAGTCTGAATGTCTTTCTCTTACTACGATAATCATTATTTATTTATTTATTTATTTTGTACTAGGGATTGAACCCAGGGGCACGTAACCACCTAGCCACATCCCCAGCCCTTTTTATTTTCTCTTTTGAGACAGGGTCTGGGTAAGTTGCTCCAGGCCTGGCTAAGTTTCTGAGGTTGGCCTTGAACTTGTGATCCTCCTGCCTCAGCCTCTGGAGCTGTTGGGATCATAGGCATGTGTCACTGCGCCCAGCTGCAATAATCCTAATAAAGTCTCTCCTTACCATTTTAACAAGTATCAGAATAAATATTCTTTGTTATTATCTTACCTTCAGGCTGGCAAACTGATTGAACTTGATCTTCTCTGCAAATCAACGGCTCTCCCCTCTTCCCCTGGCTGTTGATCTAGAGCTCAGCCCTTATCTTTCAGGTTGATGGAGACCCTCTAGCACAAGTATTGCTCCATCCCTTTTCCTGTCACATGATAATTGCTCAATTTGTACTTATTGAATTGCACAAATGCTCTCATCTGATCCTAACTTTAACACTGAGGCATCACTAGTGTCACCCTTCACAGAGGAGGATGCTTGTTGGGAGCATTTATGTGATTTGCTCCAAACTCTCTCCAAAATATGGTAGAGCTGGGATGCAAACCTAGGCATTTCCACTCCAAAATGCCAAATCTAAAAATGCTGTTGACAGGGAAGGCACATCAAAGGAGGAACAAAGTGAAGAGCAGACCCTAAGTGACAGCAATTTGGCGTTGACTAATGAACACTTTGCCCTCCTTTCTTCCAGATTTTTCTTCCTCCATTCAGAGCTGTCTCTATTGGAAGCTGATGGCAAACTCAGCTTTCATGTGGTTCAAACAATTTTCAACTAAACAAATAGAAGGCTTAACAACTAGCAGGAGGTCACTTCCCAGAATAATTTCTTATTAGAATGAAATCCCAAATTGGGCCGAGCTGCCCATGTGGGTCAGCCTGAGGGCATCTCCCTCAGTGTAAACCAAACTCTTTTCTATTCCCTACACCCCACCAGAATGGCGAACATCAGGGAGAAAGTGTCAGAAAACCTCCCCAACTCAGCCCCCCGTCTGCCTGGGCTCTGAATCTGTGTCCCTTCTTCTTATCCCCCATTAAGAAGAGACACATAACGAGGCATGGTGCACATGCCTGTAATCCCAGTGGCTCAGGAGGCTGAGGCAGGAGGATCATGAGTTCAAAGCAGCCTCAGCAATTTAGCTAGGCCCTAAGCAACTCAGCAAGGCCCTATATCTAAACAAAATATAAAAGAGGGCTAGGGATGTGGCTCAGTGGTTAAGAATTCCTGGGTTCAATACTCATTACAAAAAAAAAAAAAGACTCAAAGTCATTCCTCCATCAGAAAGGAAAGACACACCCTCATTGTTGAAGACACTCAGAGTTCCCACAACCTTTCCAGACAGGAGGAGATTCCTTGGCTAGGTTCCAGAACCTGAAGTCAACTGCCTTGGCTTCCTCCACAAGCACATTCTCACATCTTATAATGGTGTCGCAGCTAGGGTGTAATATTCTAGGTGTCAGAGAACTTAAGAATTTCACAAGTTCTTTCCAGCACTGTCTAGTACCTTTTCCACTCTCCCAGAAATAGCTGTTGGCCTCTAAAAGCACACCTATGTGCAGTTCCTCCTTGGAAAACTAAGATCTATTCATCAATAGGACACTATTGGTTCTCTGCTAAGCACTTTCTTTATTTTTTTATTTTTTATTTGAATAGATGATTTATGTGCATTAAAAAATATAAACAATAAAAAGGAGTGGTCGCGGTGGTGCACATCTGTAATCCCAGCCACGAGGGAAGCTGAGGCAGGAGGATCACTTGTTCAAAGCCAGCCTCAGTAACTTAGTGAAGCCCTAAGCAACTCAGAGAGACTCTGTCACTAAATAAAAGAGAAAAAGGGCTGGGGATGTGGCTCAGTGGTTAAGAGCCCCTGGGTTCAGTCCCTGGTACCAAAAAAAAATTTTTTTAAAGGCCGGGAATGCAAATCAGTGGCAAAGCACTGCTAGGTTCAATCCCCAGTATACCACCCCTCCAAAAAAAAAAAAAAAAAAAAAAAAAAAAAAAAAAAA
>NW_025999932.1:37255158-37257895 GCF_001458135.2 Marmota marmota marmota
CCCCCCCCAAAAAAAAAAAAAAAAAAAAAAGAAAAGAAAGAAACTTATATAGCTCAGTGGTAAAGTGTTCTTGAGTTCAATCCCTGGTACCAATATCAAAATCAGCCAAACAAAAACAATAAAAAAGGTGTGAAGTGAAATGTGAGTCTCACTTCTACTTCTATACCAATATGTTACAGATTTAGAATTCTTCTGTGTATATTCAAGTCCTCTTGCCTTTTGCCCACATGATAATATAATAAACAACCTGATTTTCACTGAATGTATATGGAAGATGGGAGCATTTCTGTTCAGACAGGTCTAAAGGCTTTTGTGGCTACAGAGCATTGCATTTTATGATGGGCCAGTATGGTTGGAAGTCAGGGACTCTTCCCAAACTATGACTTCAGATACTATATCCACAGCCTTGTGATAGATGTATGGGTAAAATGTAAGAGACAAAATTCTTGATGAGAAACTGTAAAAGCTGGCCCTGGTGGCACATACCTATAATCCTATCAGCTCAGGGTGCTGAGGCAGGAGGATCCCAAATTCAGAAAATAAGCAAGATCCTAAGCAACTTAGCCAGATCCTCTCTCAAAATAAAAAGGGCTGGGGATGTGGCCCAATGGTTAGGTGCCCCGGGTTCAGTCTCTAGCATCATCAACAACAACAAAACCCAGAAACCATAGAATCAAATGGTTGTTTGGTTACAGGATGCTTCAGGAAATAGCTCCAGAGAAAGAACATTTTGTTCTTGCTTTTGATATGGACCTTCACTAGGCCAGGGTCAGGTCCCCTCACCTCCTACCTTTTTTAGCTTGGGAGCCTGTAGTTTTGAAGCCCTTATTTTATGCCCAGGGGAAAGGGGACAGACTGTGGAAGAGATTTGTCTCAATCTTCACCTGTATCAGTGTGATAATTGTTTGCAGTGATGTTTCCTGTAAGCTCTTAACTTTTGGTTCTCTGGTGGAAAGGCTGGGGCAGTCAAGAATTGGGGAAAGGGAGTGGGCCTTGGTGGCGCACATCTGTAATCCCACTGGCTCTGGAGGCTGAGGCTGGAGGATCATGAGTTCAAAGCCAGCCTCAGCAAAAGGGAGGCACTAAGCAATTCAGTGAGACCCTGTCTCTAAATAAAATACAAAATAGGGCTGGGGGGGATGTGGCTCAGTAGTTGAGTGCCTCTGAGTTCAATCCCCAGTACCAAAAAAAAAAAAAAAATTGGGGGAAGGGTAAAAAAATAAAATAAAAATGAAAGAACTGGGGAAAGGGAAATCAAATGAAGATGTGAGTTGGAGGGCTCCCAGGAAGAAAAGCTGGCTCCAAAGTCAAGGAGAATGGGAGGGTGATGGAGAACACTCAGGGATGGGAAGTGCAGGCAGACTCCTGACAGGGCAGCTCCAGGCCCAGCCCAGTCTGCCATGCTCTCCTCTCCCTCTAAGGCAGTTAATTCTGCCTCTCCTGTCAGCACTGAGGCTTCTCACCTCCCCTAAATTCCCAGGTGAGGGAACCTGGGCAAATGTGGTTCTCGGGAAAGACATTTCTCCAAATCACAAGGAAGGGGTCCTCGGGTTTTCTAACGTCTGGAATGGTGCAAGTGTTCCTGACAGACCTGAGTCCAGGCTCTGTGCTCCTCACTCCTGGCCAAGTCAGAGGAGGGGCATGTTGTTGTCTGTCCCTGTCCCCAGTCCAGCTATAATGCACCCTGCAAAAACATCATCTTGGGTCTCTCTCTTGAGACTTGCTTCAAAATAAATTGGCTTTGGGACTATAGTATGTGTATGTGAGTTGGTCTTGATCCATGATCATAGATCAAAAATCACTGCCTTTAGCCGAACGTTCTCTCTGATATGCAGATGCTAACTCATAATAAGGAGAGTAGGGAAGAATAGAAGTTCTTTGGATTAGACAAAGGGGAATGAAGGGAGCAGGGATGGGAATAGGAGAGACAGTAGGATGAATTGGACATCTTTCCTGTGTTCATATATGGATACACCACCAGTGAAACGCCACGTCTCGTTCAGCCACAAGATGGGAAGTTGTACTCCATATGTATGATATGTCAAAATACACTCTACTGTCACGTGTAACTAGAAGAACAAATAAAAAAAATTACTGCCTTTAATCCAATGGTTTCTATGACCCATCAGCAGCATTTAAGGTAATTCCTCCCTCCTTGGATCAACACTTCAGTACAACACTCTCCAGGGCATCCCGCTACCTTCTAGTCCCTTTCCTCAGCCTCCTTTACTGGTTCCTCATCTCCCTCATTTTTATGTGTGTACATGTCCCAAGGATCAATCCTCAGCCCTCATCTCTTTCAACAGCGCTCTCTCTTCTCTCTCTCTCCCTCTCTCTCTCTCTCTCTCTCTCTCTTTGTGATACTGGGGTTTGAATCTGTTATGCCAGATTCATGGGACCCCAATAGA
This sequence comes from Marmota marmota marmota, assembly GCF_001458135.2. Taxonomy (NCBI): domain Eukaryota; kingdom Metazoa; phylum Chordata; class Mammalia; order Rodentia; family Sciuridae; genus Marmota; species Marmota marmota. Next base: position 37,257,567 of record NW_025999932.1, read on the forward strand.
CCTCCAGGAGCCGAATCCCATGCAATCACACAAGAGTCGTTATTGCAAGCTCAAGCCGGGACTCACAACTGTTTCCGATGCAGCAGTCCCAGGGAGTGAGTCCTGGTCCTTTGTTCAGTGAGATTTTATAGGTTTTAGGGGAATACTCTATGCATCACAACATCATACAGCAGATCGTTCCATACCGCAGGAAAGTCAAACAACAATTCTTTTTTTTTTTTATTGGTTGTTCAAAACATTACAAAGCTCATGATATATCATCTTTCATACATTTGACTCAATTGGGTTATGAACTCCCATTTTTACCCCAAATACGAATTGCAGAATCA
>NW_025999932.1:37258927-37273077 GCF_001458135.2 Marmota marmota marmota
AAAGGGATTCAGTTTCATTTTGTTGCATATGGATTTCCAATTTTCCCAGCACCATTTGTTGAAGATGCTATCCTTCCTCCATTGCATGTTTTTAGCCCCTTTATCAAATATAAGAAAGTTGTAATTTTGTGGATTGGTTTCCGTGTCCTCTATTCTGTACCATTGGTCCACCCGCCTGTTTTGGTACCAGTACCACGCTGTTTTTGTTACTATTGCTTTGTAGTACAGTTTGAACTCTGGTATCGCTATACCTCCAGATTCACACTTCCTGCTTAGAATTGCTTTTGCTATTCTGGGTCTTTTGTTTTTCCATATGAATTTCATGATTGCTTTATCTATTTCTACAAGAAATGACGTTGGGATTTTGATTGGCATCGCATTAAACCTGTAGAGAACTTTGGGTAATATCGCCATTTTGATGCAAACAACAACTCTTAACATTGATTAGCACATTCACTGGCGGGAACAAGTTGGGTAAGGGTGATTGGTTAGTACAAGAGGGGGATTCCTTTGAACTGATTGGTCTAGGCCATGAGGGGTGTACGTGCTAAACTACATGGTTTCCCAACATGTTATCAACCACCATAAACTACTTGGGGGTCATCTGGCATCCCAGGTATTTTCCTTGTTTCATGCTGATTGGTGGTTGCTAGGGGGTTGCTGTGGGTCCTCACCTAGCCTAACTGAGTCAGGGACACCTGTCGCTGCAGATCTCTCCTGTTATTTGCAGACAAACAACTCAGCAGGGTGGGTATGTACTAGGAGTGCTCTGTGGGGTTTTCCAAGGACAAGGGTCATGCCCCCTTCCTTGGACAGGCTTTGCTCTGAGGTAGAGAGAAGCTGGTTTCTCAAAAATGGAGTCACATTAGTTTCTCAAACCCAAGGGTGCTTAACCATTGAGCAACATCCCCAGCCCTTTTTTATGTTTTATTTTGAGAAAGTGTCTCGCTGAGTTGCTCAGGGCCTCACTTAGTTGCCGAGGCTGCTTTGAACTCACCATTCTCCTGCCTCAGCCGCCTTAGCCACTGGGATTACAGGCATGTGCCTGACTCCTTCAATCTCTTCATATCTGGTTTCATGATTGTGTGTGTGTGTGTGTGTGTGTGTGTGTAGTTGGGGATTGAACCCAGGCCTTATACATGCTAGGTAAACACTTAAATCCCTAATATATTCATGACTCTCAAATTTACTTATTTAGGCAGGATCTCTCCTAGAAAGTGAACATGCTGGGCTGGGGATGTGGCTCAAGCAGTAGCGCGCTCGCCTGGCATGCGTGTGGCCCGGGTTCGATCCTCAGCACCACATACAAACAAAGATGTTGTGTCCGCCGAAAACTAGAAAATAAATATTAAAAAATTAAAAAAAAAAAAAAAAGAAAGTGAACATGCTTGTAGCTAAATGCCTGCTTGGTGGCTCAAACATGTCATTGGCTTCCCAAAACTGAGATTCTGATTTTACCCTCAAAACCTGCTTCTCAGAAAGAAGGAAGGAAGAAAGAAAGGCAGGCAGGCAGGCAAGAATAATCCTGAAGAACCTTGCTAGACTTTTTTCTCATATCCTATCTCAGTCTAAAACCTATAGTCTTTATGATGACCTATGTATATGTGACTGAATTTAATCCTGTTTCCCAGCTTATTAGAGATTTTTTTTTTTTGGACTGGGGATTGAACCCAGAGGCACTCTACCATTGAGCCATATCCCCAGCCCTATTTTGTATTTTATTTAGAGAGAGGGTCTCACTGAGTTGCTTAGGGTCTCACTAAATTGCTGAGACTGGCTTTGAACTCACGATCTTCCTGCCTCAGCCTCCCAAGCTGCTGGAATTACAGGCATGCACCACCATGCTGGGCTTTTTAAAGAATTTTTAATAATTGAAAGACCAGGGCTGGGGACATAGCTCAGTTGGTAGAGTGCTTGCCTTGCATGCACAAGGCCCTGGGTTCAATTCCCAACACCACCAAAAAAAAAAAAAAAAAAAAAAAAAAAGACCAAATGAGCTTCTGTCTTTCGTAGTAGCCTTACTTTCTCTCAGTTCATTCTCTGTATCCAACCCTGTTCTAGGTGCCAGCAATACAGACCTGACCAAAACAGACAAAAATCTCTGCCTTCCTAGGTGACATTCCAGTGAGGTAAACAGACAGCCAAAATAATCCTAGCAAATAAGTTGCATAGTGCTGGAGGGTCCAGGCTGCAGAGAAAACTCAGAGAGGTGAAGTAGACCGAGTATTGGGGGAGGGGATGGGGTTCCATGGTGAGTGTTGGCCAGGGAAGCAAGGGGTGGTCTCAGTGGGCAGGTTGCTTCTGGATAAAGACCTGAAGAATGTGAGGATGTGAGCCAGAGGGTTCAGGGACAGAGGACAGCAAGGGAAAGAGTCATCTGCCCTGTTCCTTTAAGGGGTAGAGTAAGCAGCAGAGGAGTGGAAGCAGTGTCCTCTGTGGTGGAGTGAAGAAGGCGGGTAGCAGATGAGACCACAGGATGACAGGCTGGCTCAGACCTCTGGTGAAGCCTGGAACACTGGCCATCCTAGGAGCAGTAGATGCCCCAGCACCAGACCGTGGCCTAAAAGTTCCACTTCTCACTCAAGGAAACCAGGGTTTCCTTGGATAATCACTGATTCCAGAGTTGGGGCAGGAAATGAACATTATTATCATACTGGAAAGCAAGGAAGCTTTCAGAGATGACAAGGTTTGTCCAAAAGCCTTAAGTTAGGAGCCAATGAAAAGAGATTCCCAACATTCAAAGATAGAATAATGTGAGTATCTGTAATGGATTGAAATACATCAACTATATTAAAATCCATGAGTTTATAATTATAACAGAAGGGGGGAAAAAAGCTCTCATAGGTCACCTTTACAGGTTGCTAGGGAACCAACTCATTGCTCTGAAAACAGGTTTAAAAAGGGAAAGAATCAAACATTTGTCTTTTCTATATGAGCAGTGTTTCAGGGTAGCTAAATTGTTGTTGAGGGAAACCTTCCAGCCCACAGATGAAAGAGGAACAGTGGAATTAGGATGCCATAATTTTTCAATTATTAGAAATACTGGATCTGATAGATAATCAACAAGGACGGGTAAAACTACTGGAGGGGGACCCTCTGGGGGACTTTATAATAGATGGATCAAATTGGCAATACCTGAACCGACTAACTAATCTCAACATCGAGGGGAGATGAAAACATACCACGTGCCCCGATGTGGTGCCATGGGGTCCCAATGCCACCGATGAAGTAGTTGTCAAAAAATCACATCTGAATCCATCAAGGCTCTGGACCTAATTGGACACTTCAGGAAACACAGGGCTTAAGGCAACACTTAGAATGACACCACAGGGATGCAATCAACAAAGTTCTGAGTGTGGGAAACTCAACAGGACAAATGACCCAGTTTCTCCAACAAATAAATTAGAAGGAAAAAGAAAAGAGAGCAGGGGAGCTTGTAAATTAGAAGAGACCCAGGAGACATATTTAGCCAACTGCAACGTGTGTGGGGGTCATGTTTGGATATTAATGCAAACAAACCGTAAAAACAATTATGAGGAAATTGAACAGGGATGGAATATTTGCTCATATTTATTTATTCAAATAAGTATTTTTTTAGGTGTGATAATGACATTCTGTTTCTTTTTAAATGGAGTGCTTATTTTTTTAGAGACACACATTAAAATATGTAGGATTGAAAACCTGTGATGTCTGGGGTCCATCTCAAAATAATCCCAGTGAGATGACAGGAAATGCATAGGGGAGAAAGGGTTGGTGTAAGCAGATGTGGATAATTATTGAAGTCTATTAAGGGCCTATAACATTATTTTCTGTTTTTGTCTGTATTCTAATTATTCCATTATGCAAAGTCATTTTTTTAAGTGGGTGGCAGGATGCAAGCCACATATATAGAAGTCATAAAGAAAGGTTTTCTAAGACAAAGAGGATTAATAGTCCCTATTTTCTACCTGCAGAGCTAATACATAGGTCACCCTTTAGAACCATTTTTCCTTTAGTAACCAATAATTTAAGGCAAATTCTACAAGAATGATTTCAGGGAAGATAACATTTCTTTTTATGGACAAAAGTGCTAACAAGTTGGGAGTTGTCTAGTTGAAGTGTAAGGAGACGTCACAGTTATCTATCTCAGCAATGACAATGACCAGCCTTTGGCTAAGGATGATGAAACCATGAAAGAGACATAGAGTGCTTCTAGGTCATCTTCTCTTCCCTCCCTCAGTTCTTTCTATCTCTTTTTTTAAAGTATTTTTTAATAACTTTATTTTATTTACTTATTTTTATGTGGTGCTGAGGTTCGAACCCAGGGCCTTGCACGTGCGAGGCAAGTGCTCTACCGCTGAGCCATAACCCCAGCCCCCTTTCTATCTCTTTTACGCTGTTTTACTACTCCCAGGGAGCAGGGCTACTGTGCCCAGATGGGCAGGCTGTGTACTGCAAAACTCTAGGGACTACAGAATCTGTGTGAATAGCACTTCTCAGATTTGGACTCCTCTTGCTATTCTGTGTTTGGACTCTCAGCCCTAATAAAGGCTAGTTCCTTAGCACTCTGCCTTTGGTCTCTGGTCAATGAGTAACAGTGGCTTAAATCCTATGAGGTTGCAAAAGTGGTATTCATCTAGTATTTTTAGTAATATATTTTTCCCTATGATAATTTTTCTGTATTAGGAATAATCTTTTTTTAATTTCATTTTTGAGTTGTAGTTGGACACAATTCCTTTATTTTATTTTATTTTTATTTTATTTTCAAGGATCGAACCCAGGGCCTCGCACGTGCTAGGTGAGCGCTCTGCCACTGAGCTACAACCCCAGCCCCTGTATTAGCAATAATCTGACAAACAATTTCCACATCTCAGCCATTTACAAAATGAAGGTTTATCTCTGGTCCAATAGGGAGAGAGAGAGAACCTGGATCTCTGTTCTTCCATTCTCTTTCCACCAGGTCTGCTGTCACTCTGAGAAGTCCTTCACTGGGTCTACTGGAAGGGAAGAGAGAGCATGAACAGCTGTCCCCACCTGAGTGGTCTCTGACCAGGGGTGACCCTGCACTCATGGTCTGTCAGGGAGAGACAGGAGACAAGCTGAAGGCCAAGATGTTTTCAAATAACCAGCTCCTCTCAGCCCCACCAGGGGCGGTGACCGTGCCTATCCCAGTTAATAAGGCTCCACTTCAGAATGACCAGCCATGGCACTTGCCCCCTCTCAGAGGGGAAAGGAAGAGGGAGAGTTTTGGTTGACACCTTTCTGGTGCTTATAATTCTGTGTAGATAGACTCCTTGCTCCTTCTGCCAGGTAGTAACTGCTCTTAGGACAGAGAGGAATCTGCCATAACCCTTTACTAGTTAAATCCGGGGGAGTTTCTGGATATGGACTTCCAACTTTGATGATTCCCTGGAAGTCATATGTAAAATTTTGGGTTCCTGTGGCAATTTTCTAGGAAGAGGGTCCACGGTTTGGCACCCAGAGGACCCCCGATAACTACTTTTTCTGAAAACTCAAAATAAGGTCTTGTATTGGTTGGGGTTCTCCACAGAAACATAATCAATAGGAGGTATATGTATAGAGAAAGGGGTTTCAGGAACTGGTTCACAAGACTCAAAAAGAGTCAATGTTGCAGGTCAAGCCTGAAGGTTGTCGGGTTGGAGAATTCCTTTTGCTCAGGAGAGGTCAATGTTGTATTGGATTCAGACCTTCAACCGATTGGATGAGGCCCACCCGCTTTAGGGAGGGCCAACTGCGTATTCAAGTCCATCTATTTAAATGTTAGTCTCACTTAAAGGCACCCTCACAGAAACATGGAGAATAATGCTTGACCACGTAAATGGGCACTGTAGCCCAACCAAGTTGAAACACAGAATTAACCATTATAGGATCCTTAACCCAAACAAAAGGTAGAGGTTAGGAACTACTGTTCTAAGAAATTTCCCCATCTCCTGTCCCCTTGTCTCTATTCAGGCTTCAATGCTCACACCTGTGCCTATCCTAGGTCTGGCAACAGGTAGAAAAGTTACCTTCTAATTGCTCCCTTCCAGCAACTTCCATCTAACCACACTGAAAAGAATTGGGTCAGGAATTCCCAATTTGGCTTCAGTAAAATGTTAAATAATGTTAAAGAAAGCCTTACTTTTCTTTAGGAAATTAAAAAAAAAAAAACAGTTTTGACAAAAGTCTCCAGAAATATGACTTAATCCAAACATTTTTAACTTTCCTTCCCTGAATATGTCAAAGATAGTATTAATTGGTGAAGGTCGACCTCGCTCATGTTTCTATCTTATATCTCTGCTTCTGGCCATTTGTCTTGAAGAAATCCCCCAGCAAAAGAAAATTCCTCGAACTGGCGGATTACACTTTTATTCCTTTGTGGTTCTGTGTGGTGTTGCAAATGCTGCTGTCACCTAATTTTGACATCTCTACCTTACTTTCACAGAAAGAGCAGCACTGTAAAAGATGGTCAGGCAGGGGTGGGGCAAGAATCTTCTGCTCTCTGGTTACTTTTTTGTTTTTTTAAAATGAGTTCCATTTATTTTATTCATTTATTTATATGCAGTGCTAAGAATCGAACCCAGTGCCTCACACATGCTAGGCAAGTTGCTCTACCACTGACCACCATCCCAGCCCCAGCCCTAGCCCCAGCCCTCTGGTTACTTCTTTATAGAAGTCAAGGCTGATGATTTACTACAGGTATTATTCTCTCTTGTCCGCCTTCAGCCTAACTTAATTTTCATCCAAAAGAGTCCAATGAGCTCCATCTGCAAGCAATGGGCAATGCCTGCCTTGTGCTCTAATGAAGTATGGCTGGGGCTTCCCTCCTGGCCCTGCAAAAGAAAGGATGTTCTGTTAGGTGTTGAGGGACCTGGATGGGTCAGTGCTGCTCTATTAATATAAAATGAGATTATTCACCAGCTGTTGTTGCATTGCTTTCAGCAGAGCCATTGAAATGGTCACAAAATAGCAGTGGCTTCCAGATGGGAGGGGCCAGCGTTTGCTGTCCAGACCACCCCGTGGGCACATCAGGTAATAGGCTTCACACCTGACCCTGCAGAAATGTGATCGCGCATGAAGGGGTGTCACATGCCTGGACGGTGCTGCTGGAGGAAACGCTCCCCCTTTCCCTTCCTGCTGACTTTTCCCTATTATTTTCCTCCCATGTTTGTGTGGCCACGACTTCCCCTAAAATCTATTCAACAGAAATTGTTAGATGAGGTTGAAGTTAAAGCAGATCCAGCTGAAAAGATAACAAATTTCACACGCTCTTAGAGTTAGTCTTTTGCAGCTCGTGGCAGGACCTACTTTGTGTTTGATTTTCAGAGACTCCTAGAACATTATCCAGGATGGGAGGCAGGAGGATGCCAGGGAGAGGTTTTTGCCTTAAGCAGCAAGCTCCTCAGACTTACTGAGCATAAGGTCATGTGCATCTTAGTCAATGGCAGACTCTGGTCCTATAAGTCTGAGGAAAAGCCCAAGAATCTGCATTTTTTTTTTTTTTTTGGTACTAGAAATTGAATCTAGGGTGCTTAACCACTGAGCCACATTCCCTGCCCTGTTTTATATTTTATTTAGAGACAGGACAGGAGATGGTAGAAATTTCTCTCTAAGTTGCTGAGGCTGGCTATGAGCTGGAGATCCTCCTGCCTCAGTCTCCCTAGCCCATGAGGATGAAGCCCTGGATGGTCTCCCTCCCCCTGACCCCAGGAAAGTTTCTTTCCTTTTTACTGAGGGATCGTATAACCCTCACCACCACTTTTATTTATTTTTGATTGTGCCTAATTTTTTTTTTGCATCTAGTATCCAATCTTTAATCACCTTCCCTAGGAGACAATGCATTTCTTAAAAGTAAATTTCCCAGCAGGCACTGTGGCAGGGATGATCTGATTCCAACTTTGCCAATGTGGGGCAAAGAGACTCTGGACGAGTTGCTTAATCCTTAGAGTCAGCACCTTAAAAAAAAAAAGTATGTGTGGAAGGAAATTTAAAAATTAAAAAAAAAATAGCTTGGAAAAAAAATAATTCTCTACCTCACAAGATTATTGTTGACTTAAAACAAGATAATGCATGCTTCTATATCCCATGAAGTAATGTACATAAAGTCATGAGCAATATTTTAAAAAAGTCATGCTTAAAAACAAATATAACCCTGAAATTTCCATTGAGAACTGCTAAAATGTTTTCCTGTAAACCATTTTGAAAGGAAATCTTTCCAAGCTTTCCCCATACCCTGCCTAGTTTAATGGGTTGACTAAATTCGATCTAGCTCTTTCCTCATGACTCAGGGTCCTTATTTTGAACATGAGTGACTGCACTGCCCTGGAACACAGAGATGACCTCAGGCAGGGGTTTTTCAGCATCTAACCCCCCACCCCACCCCTCTGCCCCACCAGCATACCCACAGCCTCTATTCACATGTCCCGAATAGGACTTACCACACTGAGGCAAAAATATCTGTCTATGCAGCTTCTTGGCTCGGGACCCTCTTTCTCCGGGCAGGGGCCAGGTGCTCAGCAAATGTTTGCAGTTGAATGAGAATCTCCCTGGGCCCCACTTAAGAGATTGGGCGTCCTGAACTCTGGCAGCTTGTGTTCATTCATTCAAACACTTAAAACTGCGCCCGTCCGTACCCTCAGCCAAGTGCTGAAAGCTCTGCTCTGTTTTATCTTTTCAAGATAGCCAAGGACAGAAATTATATTCTTCCTTAGAACTTTGGAATGGTTTTCTGTTGCTACAGGGCCAAGAAGTTATTTAGCCTTCTGGTGTGTCTTCAATTTTTTGGTTTGGGATTTTTGTTCTGCTTTCTTCGACAGGAAGGACTTTGGAGCCAGGCAGCCCTGGGTTCAAGCACTGATCTACAGTGTTCCATGCTGGGATTCACTTAGAGTCTCTGCTGCTCAGTTTTTACATCTGCGGAATGGGGTAATCCTCAGTCTGAAGAATTAGCATGTGCATGGAGATAGAGTTCCAGAAACACCCTTACTGCCCTCTCCATGCATTTCATTATACATAGAAGTGATGAGGATACCAATGGTGCTCTAGGTGGCCCAGGCTGACAGTTCTCTTCCCAGTCATTCTCTCCCCACCTTTCATACTTGCTCTCAGAACTCCCTTTCCTACTCTCAGAGCTAAAAATGTCAATACTGTCTTTTATTGTTGGAGCATAAGCAAGTAACCCAAGCTCAGTGGATAAATTTACAAGTAAGGCTTTTGAGATGTTTCTGAGAAATATTTTTCTTTCTGATGTAGGAGGCAAGTGAGGAGAAATGCTCCTCTTCATTATATATATATATATATATATATATATATTTTTTTTTTTTTTTTCTCTATGGGACTACATGACAGTAGAATGCATTTTGACATATTGTACACAAATGGAGCACATCTCCTCATTCCTCTGATTGCACGTGGTGCAGAGTCACTCCAGTAGTGTAATCATACATGTATATAGGGTAATAATACCTGTCTCATTCTACCATCCTTCCCATCCCCACAGCCCCACCCCTCCCTTCACTCCCCTCTGCACAATCCAAAGTTCCTTCATTCGTCCCTACCCCCCATCCCTGCTGATCTCTATGGATCAGCATCTGCTTCCTCTTCCTACCTTTAGATGTAGTTTTGTGTAAATCTAAATTCCTAGAACTATGGCAGCCTTCTTTGACCATGAGGGACAAGTCTGAGGATGAAAACCAACCAGGGATGAACTGGGAATGGTAAAGGGGGAAAGTAGAAAGCACAGGGTTTGGGTGTTTGATGATATTGTGTGCCTACAAATAAACCAATCCTGAAACTGATACTCCCAGGGAGAATTAGTGTTATTATTTAAGCTATATTTAACTACATATTCTATTACCTGTTACTTTATTATACATTCATTGTGAAATTGAGGAGACTAAGTCTTGTGGTGGGGGTGGGGGGGAGAAGGAGGAGACTTCCTGGGGGCACAGCAAAAAAAACCCAAAACAGATGAAATTCATTGCATTTGGGTGTGCAGTATTGATTTCTGCTCTACTTCCGTGAGGAAGCTTCTATAAATTTCACATGGTTTGTGAACACTCTTGGTCCCATGGACTGATCTGGGAACTTGAAGAAATACAAAGATCTACATCAAGAATGGTGCCTGGATGGGTGCAGTGGCATATGCCTGAAATCCCAGCTACTCAGGAGGCTGAGGCAGGAGGATTGCAACTTTGAGGCCAGTCTCCGCAACTTAGTGAGACCTTGTTTAAAAATAAAACTTAAAAATGGCTGGGAATCTAGCTATGTGGTAGAGCACTTTCCTAGTATGTGCAAGGTCCTGGGTTGAATCCCCCGTCTCTCTCTCTCTCTCTCTCTCTCTGTCACACACACACACACACACACACACACAGAGAATGGTGCCTGATGAAAAGAGAAACACACCTAGGAATAGATGTACTTCTGGGTTACATTTGATCAGAGATCATGTCTTTTAGGCAATTAGAATGGAAATATGCAATAAATGATGATGCTATTATCGATGTACTACCAGCATGATCTTGGCTCCTCTTTGATAGCTGGAAAAGAGTGAAAACTAGATATTCTTGGTTGGTGCTATCCTTGGGGACAGTCCTGGCAGTTGGCCTTAGAAAGCCTGTGACCTGGACAGGATAAAGACAATAAGGGGTCAAGCACCAATTGGCAGCAACAGTTTGTGCCAAGGAAGCCCAGCAAAGATTCTGTGACTATAGGAGGCGGTGAAAGGGTGCCTTACATTTACCAAATGTAAGACCTCTAACCAGAACAGGCTCAACAGAAGTCTGATGATGATCTGGAGTGTGGCTACCTGGATTCTCCTCAATTAGAATTTTTCAATCATCAATGATAAGACTTAAAAAAGTGGAATTTATCAGCTTAAGTCACTGAAAAAGGCTCAGGATGCAAATTATGTCCCCAGGGTTCTTTTTCTCTCCTCTGTTGGCTCAACCTTCCCCTTGGTCGCTCTGTGCGGTGGATTCAGCAGTCACAGATGAAGAATCTTAAGCCACAGGTCTTCTAGGTTCTAGACCAATAAACAGTTTCTTTCCTGGCAATGTCTACAAAGGCCCCAGGTTTCTCTCTGAATAGCTTGGCTGAGGTCCTGAGCCCATCCTGGAGGCAACAATCACTGTGGCAGTGGTTGGAGAAACTGTATCAGTTATAGGTCTTTCTGATGGAATGCAAACAGGTTTTCTAAAAGGGTAATTGGGCTGGGGATGTGGCTCAAGCGGTAGCACGCTCGCCTGGCATGCGTGCGGCCCGGGTTCGATCCTCAGCACCACATACAAACAAAGATGTTGTGTCCACTGAAAACTAAAAAAATAAATAAATATTTAAAAAAAAAAAAATAAAAATTAAAAAAAAAAGGGTAATTGACTCCTTTACACAAATGAACAACAAAAAAAAAAAAAAAGGAAGGGAAAAATTCATGAATTACTCCACCTTCCAGTGTGTTTTTTTTGTACTAAAATAATGTCAATAGGATTTGCTTCTTGACCTCAAAAGTATTGATAGCTGAGATTACCCTCCCCACTGGGAATTTCAAAAACCAAGGAGAAGTTGCTTTGATGACAGTAAATAAAATGTTTGGGGTTCCTCATTTGAATTGGTTCCTACAATCAACAGGAAACTCTTAAGGTGTTAGTCTTGGTGTACAGTCACAGGTTTGTGGGTAGTAAGGAATGAGTGTTACTATGAGTATGTCTTTTTTCTGATTGCCACCAGAGGCAAGAGTGTAAAGATTGCCCAACCTTAGCTTATAGTTCTTGTTATTATGAACATTTATTTGCTATGTGATCTGGGTAAATTTTTTAACCTTTATGTTTCAGTTTATTAATCTCTATAACTGGTAGATGATATTCCCTACTTACCATGTGGGGTTATTGGAATTACATATGTCGAATCATTTAAAACAATGTTTAGAACACATTAATTATTCCTTAATGTTAACTTTTATTAGTTTCATTGTTACAGTAGGCCAATGATTACTAATAAAGGTACTTTTTTTTGCAATTATGACCATTTCACATTCATGGCAGACAGAGACTTGGTTTAGATTTTTTGTTTGACAGTGAGATTGACTAGAATCATAATTGTTCATATTGTGGATCAGAAAAAATTCTTTTCTTTTTAAGTTGCCCAACCTGTCCTTGAACTTGCATTCCTCCTGTTTCAGCCTCCTGGGTTGCTGGGATTCCAGCAATGCACCACCATTATGGCTAGAAAACATTCTTTTTTTTTTTTTTGGTACCAGGGATTGAACTCAGGGGCACTCGACCACTGAGCCACATCCCCAGCCCTATTTTGTATTTTATTTAGAGACAGGGTCTCACTGAGTTGCTTAGTGCCTCACTGTTGCTGAGGCTGGCTTGGAACTCAAGATCTCCTGCCTCAGCCTCCAGAGCCGCTGGGATTACAGTCATGTGCCCCTGTTCAGGGCTGGAAAACATTTTTATATCATTTGGTGATGTGTTTTCACCTGCCTGGCATGCTCCCATGAGCAACTGGGCTGTAAACTTCCAAAAGTAATAATTCCCTTCATTTGTATTTTTTTGTATGAAATAACACCAACAAAAAGCTCAACCAAAGATCTAGGGAGGAGACAAACTAAAGATTTCTTTAATTAGTATGTTTTGCAATCTAGCTTTGAACAACAAGCTCAGAGAATGTCTTTTATCATTTCATTGGTTAATCTTGCTTCTATTTTGTGTCTTGTTATTTTTTTGAGCACTTGGAAAAACTGGACTGTCCAAATATGACATTAATAATTATTTGAAATTTATACCATGATGAATTGGAGTTTTCTTATAGCTTTTGGTTATTTTTGTTTTGGTTGATTAATGTAGTCGTGGTTGATAAAATTGTTCAATGAATCCGGACTTATCTTGGCTCCGGCTGCTTGCATTCCTAACTGTAATGTGCCTCTCTGTGAGGGCAGCAGGGATTAAGCTCTGTGAGCACATTATCCACAGCTCTATCTCTCAGCTTTGGATGCTATTACACAAGGCTGCATATTGATCTGAAAGAGGGGAGAGTGGGTGGGGCTGGAGACACGCTTAGATAAAATGAAGTACTTTTGAAAGTGCTGGAATGTGTAGCTACCACAGGTTTTATTTCCAAACTAAAGTGAGGGGCGGGCGTGAATTTTGCCTCATTGCTCTGAAAGTCAAACTTAGATAGCTGACAGACTACTTGTACAAATATAAACACTTGCCAAACATGTTCCTGAAGTAAATGCCAGGGATGATTTGGGAATCAAAAGCTTCTGGGTCAACAATTTATGGGTTTAAATCTGAATCTAAGGTTTCTCCAGGACAATTCAAGTTGTTTTGCTCTGATAGAAGCTTGATGTCATAAATGAAAAAAAAATGTGTAAGTATTCTGTAACATGTTAAATTTAATTCTTTGATGACCAATAAAGTTTATCAAGTACTCAAGTGTGTGAAGATAATGTTCATGTCTAATCTGAATCTCAAAAGCTTGAGTTATTAGATACCTAAGTAATAATAGTAAAAGTTGATTTTTGTTTTTGTTTTTTTTGGGGTACTGGGGATTGAACTCAAGGTCACTCAACTACTGAGTCACATCCCCAGCCCTATTTTGTATTTTATTTAGAGACAGGGTCTCACTGAGTTGCTTAGCACCTCGCTTTTGCTGAGGCTGGCTTTGAACTTGCACTCCTCCTGCCTCAGCCTCCTGAGCCACTGGGATTACAGGCTTTGCCACTGTGCCCAGCTTAGTAAAAGTTTTATTAAGCTTTTTTTTTTTTTTTTTTAATGTATTAGGGCATTAGACAGACTACTTTAAAGGCATAGGAATTTGTATTTCTGTTTTATAGTCTATCTGAAGCTGAAAATTAAAGAAAGTTTCCATGGTCACAGTCTAGTAAAAGATAAAGGCTGGAATTGAAATGATGAAGGTCTATCTGTTGCCAAACATGTGTCCCAGGGCAGCCATAGAACTTTCTGTGATAATGTTCTAGATCTTTGCTACCCTATGGTGGCTATTGAGCACCTGAACTGAAACTAGTGCCACTGAGGAACTCTTTTAAAAAAGATTTTTTTTTAAGAGAGAAAGAGAGAGGGAGAGAGAGAGAGAGAGAGAGAGAGAGAGAGAGAGAGAGAGAGAGAGTATTAATTAATTATTTATTTATTTATTTCTGTCGTCATACA
>NW_025999932.1:37273870-37281766 GCF_001458135.2 Marmota marmota marmota
GAGAGAGAGAGAGAGAGAGAGAGAGAGAGAGAGAGAGAGAGAGAGAGAATTTTTAAATATTTATTTATTTATTTTTAGTTCTCGGCATACACAACATCTTTGTTTGTATGTGGTGCTGAGGATCGAACCCGGGCCGCACGCATGCCAGGGGAGCGCGCTACCGCTTGAGCCACATCCCCAGCCCCTCTTTTAAAATTTTTGTTAATTTAAATAGCCACATGTGGCTTGTGGCTGATGTATTAGACAGCGTATCTGTAGGATATCGCATTGCTTGGCCTATAAATGCCCAAGCTACTGTGATCTCATGTGTAGCCCATCTGGAGAGCAAAGAAAGAAAGTGGGAAAGAGTACTTGGAGAAAAAAAATATCATTTCATCCAAATCAAAGTTATCTACACCACAGAATCTAAAGGGAATAGATCTCAAAACTTAAAAACTCATAAAATTTGGTAGGGAAACTTCTTTTGAAAACTGCTACTGTCCTTATTACTTAGGGATTGTTAATGTATTGGCAATGTTCTTTATAAGGGGCGTGGTAATTTGAAAAGGGGATGAAAAAAGGTGCCCAGAACTGTATTGTTAATGCAAGTGATTTTAGTTCTCTAGGTATTTTCAATCCAGGAATAGTGGGGAGAAAGGAATATGTTTACAATCAAACTAACCAACCAACCTTATTGACTTCTACTTTTAGGTGTCTCCTGTGTCCTGTTGTTTTGTCTCCCATAAATAGCTTTAGTGCTGAATATTTACAAACTGGAATCTTTAATACTCCATCTTAATAGACAGAGTAGGTCTCCTATAAACACTGATTTGCAAACAATGAACAGGTTCTGAGTGGTGCAATGAGATCTTGTGCCATCCTGCTCTGTCATGCCTGGTGGAGAATCATCCCTTTGTTCAGCGTATCCACACTGTATATCTGCCCATTAATCACTTAGTATCTGTCTCAGCAGATTGACTGCCAAGGTATGGCAGTGTTTGTGTTATTTGACCTAATAATGACCCCCAAATGCAAGCATTGTGATGCAGGTGATTTGGAGATGCCAGAGAAACTATAAAGTGCTTTTTTTAAGTGCAAAGATACAGGGCTTGGTACTATCTGTGATTACAGGCATCTTGAACTTACAAATATGAATTTTGGAGGGACACATCTTCAAATCATAGCAACAGGTGAGCAAGAGGAATGACTACACAAACTGAAACAGCAAGCAAAGTCCTCTGAAGTTGAGAGAGAAAGCTATCATTTTGGGGTGGAAAGATAGTGCTATGATTTTGGATGGTTTGAGTGTGTCTTCCAATGTTCATATGTTGGGAGCGTGGTCCTCAGTGTGGCAGTACAAGGAGATGCGGGAGACTTCAAGAGGTGGGGCTTGTGCAGGTCATTGGGAATGCTGACTCAGAGGGGTTAACAGTTCTCATGGGATCTTAGTTACTGCAAGCGTGGGTTGTTGTAAAAGAGCAAGTTCCATTTCTCCTAGCTCCCTAGCTTCGTGTCTTACCATGTGATCTCTCCCGCTCACATGTGTTTCTTCCACAGTGCCATCCACCATCAGGTGACACAACCAAAGGGTTATCCAGCCTTAGGTATTTTGTTATAGGAACCAAAAACAGACTAATACAGATAGTAAAACTAATCTCAATATAGCAATTTCAAGAATTTTAGAATTTGATTCTTACAAAAATTCAGTGAATCAGAATCCTCCTTTGTAGATGGTAAAGAATACACAAAAGAGGTTAGTGACTTTTCTGGCCTCACTTTTGTAGGAAGATCTGAATTTTCAGATTCTGAAATTCTCTCTGCTGTATTGTTAAACCATAATGCAAAGAAAGACCACCGACTCCAATTTTAAATCAAATTAAAGCAAGCTTATAATTCTGGCCAGCCGGGATTGTCTCTCCCAAAATCTGTGGGTCAGAGAACAGTACTCCAGCTCTCTAGGAGCACAGTTTTATAGCACAAAAAGTTGCAAAAGGCGGGTATCTTGAGAACTTACAGATAACAGGATTTTGACAAGCATAATACAAAGGCAGGTAGGTTAATGATCTAAATGGTTCAACATTTCAAGTTAGGAAGTAAATTTAGATCTCAACACCAGAATTTATGAGGCATCGTTAAGGTTTCAGAGAGGGTTGTTAGTTATCTGGTCAGGGAAAACCAGGCATGGGTGAGTTCAAGGCACGGGCAGGCATTCCAAGCAAGTTTAGAAATCACAGTAATTTATAGTAAAACAGAAATTAACTTTTCATGACTTTGTGACGAGATGGCTCCCAATCTTAAAATGGAATTAGGCTGGGTTCATCATTACCACACTAATGTGAGTGGGAAAGATCACGTGGTGAGACGGAAGCTATGGAGCTTTTTCACAACAACCCAGCCTTGCAGTAACTAACTAGGATCCCATGAGAACTGTTAATCCCTCTGAAGTCAGCATTCCCAATGACATAATTACATGCACTAAGCCTCACCTTTTGAAGTTTCCTCCATCTCAATACTGCCACACTGAGGATCACGCTTCCAACACACAAACCCTTGGGAGACACACTCAAACCACATCCAAAATCATAGCACTATCTTTCCATCCAAAGATGATATCTTTCTCTCTCAACTTCAGAAGGACTTTACTTACTGTTTTGTACTGCCATAATTTGTGTAGTCATTCCTCTTGCTCACCTGTTGCTATGATTTGAAGATATGTTCCTCCAAAATTCACATTTGTAAGTTCCAAGATGCCTGTAATCACAGATAGTACCAAGCCCTATACTTCTGCACTTAAAGCTTCATGGGAAAGGTGATCACTTAGGCTAAATATTTAAAGAGGGAATTAGACAGGTAGAGATAGCAGTAGGGTCTTTTAGGTAAATGAACAAAAAATGTATGGAAACTGGAAAGGTTAAAACATATTTGGGGCCTGGAGTTGTGGCTCAGTGGCAGAGCGCTTGCCTGGCACGTATGAGATCCTGGGTTCGATCCTCAGCACCACATAAAAATAAATGAACAAAATAAAGACATTGTGTCCATGTATAACTAAAAAAACATTTTAAAAAACATATTTGGGAAAGGTTAAGCAGAACCTATTAGCTAATGCATGAGTTTTATGCAGAGGAGCCATATCTCCCAGTACTGGGGACTGAACCCAGGGAGTACTTTACCACTGAGCTACATCCTCAGCCCGATTTATTTATTTATTTTGACGGGGGCTTGCTAAGCTGCCCAGTCTGGCCTCACATTTCAGAATCCTTCTGTTTCAGCCTCCTGAGTTGCTAGCATTTCAGGCCTGCACTACCACACCGAGTTCACATATGGACTTAACCACCAGATGGGGAGCAGTTCAGAAATGCCTTGACATACAATGGTAGAGGGGGAGGATGTACTGATAGGGAGCAGAGATAAAGTGAGAAAAACCCAGAGAGGTGAGTCAGACTATTGTAGAGGGGATGGAGAAGTCAAGAGGACCAGTCGGGAGGTGAAAAGGTAGTCTTGTAGGGAAATGGGAAGACAGAATCTAGAAACATTGAGTGGTGAATTGACATGACTGGAGGAGGGAGTTGAAGAAGAGGCAGGAGGTAAAGATGGCTCTTGGCTTTGAGTGGCATCCCTGGAAGAATGATTATGCCATTAGCAGAGGACTAGGGTTGCAGAGAGGAGCTTAGGAGGAAAATCACGAGCTTCTGCTTGGATCTGCTTTGTCTGTGTTGCTTGCAGCACGTTGACACCTAACTGTCCACTAGCAGGGCTCCTGTGGCCTTGGGAAGGTGTATAGGGAGTCAGAGGAGAAAGAAGGGTCTGACTGAACACCCAGGTTAAGAGCCTTTCCTTCCTGTCTCTGTTCTGTCTCCCTCCAGCCCTAAGAGTTGTTTTCTTGCCTGATGAGTACAATGCTAGGTATATGGTGGGCACTCAAGATAAATTTGGAAAATAAATCCATTTTAAAGTTGAGGTTGTCGAGGTTTTTAGCCCCCCTGTTTCCTCCTGACCTGCGGGAGAGATTGGGAGAGCACGCTCCAACCAGGACGAACCAAGAAAGGTAAAGGTCCACTGGCCGCCCACATCCAGCCCTCCCTAGCCAGAGGACAATCAAACAAGCCAGGGAGAACAGTCAAAGCAGGATCTCGTTTAATGAGAAAACATACACAGCTAATATAATGTACAGGAACCAATCAGGGTAAAGGTCAGCAGGGTGGGGAGAATTTACATCTACACCCATCCTACAGGCAGTACTGGGAGACCCGAGCTACCTGAGCTGTCCTTGAGGGCAGAAGGGTTCTGAGCCTATACTAGAGGTGGTCGGATTCTTCATCACAACCCAAGGCAATGCCTTCTGGCTAATCACTAGGTGCTATCTTAGCCACATGTGGCCCTAGGACTGGGAATCGGGTAGCAGCCAGCAAGTTAAGTTTCCTCTTTTCTGATGCAACAAGCCCCACATTACATCATGCCCTACAGAGGTGTCTGGAGAAATTTCATAACAAAGATGATGATCAAAAGAGTAAGGCAAAAGAGAAGGAAATAGTTGGTGACAATGAGAAGTACCAAATTGAGGCCTTGGATGTGGCTATTTCCCAGAGACAAAGGATTCCAAGGCCTGCCACGGAGTGTAAGTGGTAGCAATCTGGTCAAGTTAAGGATGTTGAGAGATGTTAGGGCCAGGAATAATGTCAAGGAGTAAAAATGACTGGTAAACCCAGGTAAGAGGGGCCCTTGCTCTGGACTGTCCCTTTACCTCACTTTAGCTTTCTTCTGTGGCAAAGGATTCATGCCACTGGAACCTACAGCCCTAGACTAACTCTTGGATGCCAGGGTCCTAGCATTCCTTGCTCAAGTGGCCAACCCTATTTTTAGGGTCTTTCCCAGGCCTCTTGCTGGCCCATTCTCCTGGGGACATATCATGCCACTGCTTAAACACCCCGCTACCTGAGCAATGGCCCAGGGTCACCTTTGGTAGTGGGTAGGGAAATTGAACCCAGTCTTTTTTTATTCTTCTTATTGAGACAGGGTCTTGCTGAGTTGCTGAGGGTTTCAAAAATTGCTGGCATTGGCCTTGAATTTGTGTTTCCTATCTCAGCCTCTCAAGTAGCTGGGATTATAAGTGGGTGCACATGTTCTTTTTCTTTCTTTTTTTTTTTTTTTTTTTGGTGCTAGGGATTGAACCCAGGGCTTTGTGCATGCGAGGCAATACTCTACCAACTGAACTGTATCTCTAGCCCCTGCACATGTTCTTAATATCTACTCTAGTAAGGGATGGAGCCAGGACATGGAAGCAAAGGGAACCAAAAAGAGGGTTGTGGGCTTCAGGCTGACATCTAGGTCTTGTTATGCTGCTGCATTCTGAAGCTGAATTCTGAGACAGGAAACAAATTGAAGCACAGGTTTTCAACTTGTTGAAGAGGTGCTTTTGTCAATGTTAGAGGCTAGAATGCATTTTGTTTAAATTGGTAAGCTTGATCTTATAACTTTGAAATACTTAGACCTGGGATAAGTAGACTTTCATTTAATAATCTTGCCCAGAGACAGTCAAATATTAGGAGTCTTGCTTGGTATAGTGGTGTACACGTGTAACTATATCAATTTGGGAGGCTGAGGCAGGAGCATTGCAAGTTTAAGGCCAGCCTGGCCAAGCTATTAAGATCTTGTGTCAAAAAATAGAAAGGACTGGGGATGTAGTTCAGCAGTAAAGCACTCTTGGCTTCAATCCATAGTACCAAAACAACAAAAACAAACTAAAACATTTAGGAGTCTTGAGAATCAACAGGTTAAATAGGTCTTCCTGCTACGATCATTAGCTTCCTTCTCCTTTAATACCTACTTATACTTTTTGGTGAGTACTTGTTTTATTGTGTGTCTCTCTAGTGAACATGAAGGAGTGTGGAGGCAGGAGAGAGGCTGTCTTATTTACAAATGGATCCTGGTGCCAGTGCAATGACTGACATGTAGCAAGTGCTCCCTGAATATGTAAAAAATGATGTTGAAAGACTTCAGTGTTTGATTACTGCAGGTAGGGCGAAGAGAGGTGATAGAAGGATATACAGCAACTAGATAAGAGAATACCTGCTAAGTTATGAAGGAAATTGAGCAAAAGTCTGGAAAATTTCTCTTCCAATCAGTCAAGGAATGGTGAATGTGAAACTTCTATCTCCTTTAAGAACCAGAGTTGAGTCAGTACATTCATCCTAAGTCTTAAATGATCTGTTGTTTTTGTTTCCTTCAAATGAGTGGTTTACAAGGATCAAGTGTCAAACACTGAGAGCCTGATTTTCTGAAATGACCAGATCACTGAGGTGCATTTAAAAATAAGGAAAAAAGAATCCAACTTTTTGGATTTCCTTGACAAACTGAATCTTCCAGGAATCATGATTTGAAGCCTTTAATTGGACTTGTGTTTATCACAGGTCACATCTCACCACTCACAAAACAAATGCCCCTGGACATATCCTAATAATGGAAGGTTCTAAATTTCTGAATCCTGGACCTCAGGTTCTTTAAGGCCCTTTTCCTTTGAAGATTGCCTTAAACTTTTTTTTTTGGTACTAGGGATTGAACGCAGGGGTTCAAAATGGCCACATCCCCAGCCCATTTTGTGTTTTATTTAGAGACAGGGTCTCACTGAGTTGCTTAACGCTTTACTTTTTGCTGAGGCTGGCTTTGAACTTGCACTCCTTCTGCCTCAGCCTCCCGAGCAGCTGGGATGCACCACCACACCCAGCTTAGTTAAATTCTTAGTGCTATATTTCTACCAAACTCTGACCTCAGTTCTTTTGAATTATATATAACATTGCATATCAGCTTATATCTACTATAGATTCTGAAACTGAATTATTTCACATATGATGAAATGAAGCTTGTTTGCACCAGAAAACAGCTATTCGTGTCACCCTTCCAAATTTCCCTTGGTTGTTCCTTTGATGATTCCCAAAGGGAGAAGCTAGACTTAGAGTCTGAAGACCAGGGATTGACTGCTGCCTGAGGTTAAGATTACATGTGGGGCTGGGGATGTGGCTCAAGTGGTAGCGC
This sequence comes from Marmota marmota marmota, assembly GCF_001458135.2. NCBI lineage: Eukaryota > Metazoa > Chordata > Mammalia > Rodentia > Sciuridae > Marmota > Marmota marmota. The sequence goes on from NW_025999932.1 coordinate 37,280,879, forward strand.
GCTCGCCTGGCGTGCGTGCGGCCCGGGTTCGGTCCTCAGCACCACATACAAACAAAGATGTTGTGTCCGCCGAAAACTAAAAAAATAAAATAAATATTAAAAAAAAAAAAAAAAAAGATTACATGTGAAGCTCCTCCACAGCTCTGGCTCTCACAGGGGCTGGTAACCCTTATTCTTCCCTTTTGGGTCTAATTGTAGGAAATTGTACTGCTGTTTCTTGTCCTTCCCTGGGCACCTCAACATTATTGTTCCCTTGAACCAACAATTTTTATGAAAATATTTTTTTATGTTGATTTGATTTTTAAAAAATCAATTTTTGTAAAAGGCTAAAAAAAATCATATGTAAAGGTGAAATGAGGTGTCTGGAACGCAGGAGGTGGTAGCACAGTCCAGATATAGGTTGCAGAATAGGATTTGGGAAGATAATGAAGAAACTGGGTGACGCTAGAGTGTTAATTTGTTTGACAAGTATTTATCTCTTGAGTTCCTACGAAGTGCCAGGCCCTGTTCTGATGCAAGATACTCATCGGTAAATTAACCAAAAGTCTCAGCTCTCATTGAGCTCAATGCCAGTGAGAAAGCCAGATAACACATATTAACACGCTTGTCATATACATACATACGTACTTGTGGAGGAGAAATCAATGCTATTTATAAAACCGAAGCAGAACAAGTGAACAGCGTTTGAGGGTGGCTGCTATTTGAGGAGACCCCCCAAAAAGATAAAGAGCAAAGCACCCGGGACAGTCTTCTTCCTCTAATTTTTTGGGCTGCTGGACCGAAGCGAGCCTTTCAGGAGCCCCGCCCCCTCCCTCCCGAAAGGGCTCCTGGTACAGCCCCCGACAGGCTCCTCCCTTTGTCCCGCCCAGAGGCGGTCTTAGGGCGGGG
>NW_025999932.1:37281888-37284103 GCF_001458135.2 Marmota marmota marmota
TCCCCCTGTGTGCCTTGAGAGACGCCGACCACTCCGTCTCTCACCGGCGGGGGCCGACCGCGTCTCGCGCGGGCTGCTGGTGCAACCTTCCGCTGGGTTCAGCCCCTTTGGTGCCTCCCGCGCTGCCGCACATGGAGCCTGGGTTCTGCCTGTCTCCGCGCCTACCTTCTTCAAGCCGGGCCCAGGCGGGCGGTGGCGGCCCGCAGAGGGGGGTGGGGACCAGCCTGGTAACTGACTTGAGGGTGGTGGATGGGGGAGGGTAGGTGCGCCAAGACCATTTTCTTATATTCCAATGCTGTCCTTAGGATAGCCTTGCTGAGCAGTTCCAGTTTATACTCCTGTTACTACTGGCAAGTGGAGCGAGCTGAAGGTGGACAATAGTTTACCATCTATTGTGTTGAGGCTTCAGAAAAGAGGTTATTCCGACCTCGGCTCTTAGGACCTGTTTTCTTAGTCTTTCTTGGAGTGGGAGTGTGCATAGGATGATAATCTCTTTGACATGTTTTACCTGAAATGAATTGGATACATAGATTTCGTCCGTCCTTGCATATCCCTTTTGCACCAAGCTGGTAGATTTTCCAAGTGGTTGCAAAACTGTAAACATTCATTGTGGTCACTCAGTTCGTTGCTACTCAGCATGTTGCCATTGTCTCATTAAGGTGACATTAGCAGCTACTATTTGCAAACTCTGCTTATTGAGGCAGCACTAGAGGTCTCTCTGCAGCTACTAAAAACCATGAACTATAATGCATAAACTTCACTAGCACTCTTGACCTCTCAATTTGATAAGGAAAAAATTGTTTTTAAATCGAGAGTGTCTTTTCTAATACTAGATAACATGATTTGCAGTTTTGTAATTTTTGCTAAGGGGCCAGTATTTATTTTATCCAGTCTTAAAAGAGAGAAGATTGGGGGGGGGGTAAATATACTGTTCTGCATTCTCTTTATGAGAAACACAACTCTGGTAATTTTCAAAATTAAATACTAATTGGGGAAAACCTAGGGAAATATCTGTGGAATTCCCGTTTGAATGAGACAAATAAAGGTCATCTAAGTCCTGACCATTCTTAAATTCCTTTGTGAGAAATGTCTAAGCAAAAGTGAAATTTAAGAATAGGAACAAGAAGTGTTGGAACTGCCTCCTGTTATTGGTTCACTTGATGACAAGAGTTAATTTTGAACTTTGACCACCAGCAATTTTTCTTGAAGCCTACTCTTTCAAAGCAAGTTGCATAGTTTGAAAAATACTCTATTACTTCTAGCGCAAAAATTAATATTATTATTTCCCTCCTTGGGTATTGGTACAGGTTTTTATCTTATTATTTCCCTCTATTACCGTGTTCCAGGAGCTTAATAATATTATGTATAAATTCAGAAACATAATAGATACACAGCAAATACTTGCTGATGAAAAGAAGGTAACCTGTGACTTCTGGATGCATGAAAAAGACAGCATGGTTATTAAGTCATTCAACCTGATATTGCAATTCCCAGGATACATTAGTGTAACTAAGACATCAAATAACAGACATTCAAATGGTAGTTCTGTCATGCAGACACTCTACTGAGAACTTCATGATAACCTCATTTAATCCTTATAGCAGCCTATGAGCTAGGAATGGCAATATCCCCATTTTAACATGAAGAAGGTACTTTAGATGCTTTTTTAAAAAAATATATATTTTTAGTTGTAGATACACACAATACTGTTATGTATTTATTTTTATGTGGTGTTGAGGATTGAACCTAGTACCTTACCATGCTAGGCAAGTGCTCTACCACTGAGCCACAGCCTCAGCCTCTTTAGATGCTTTTGTAGTGTTATGTTTGGGGATGCAAAAAGGAATTAGATTCAGTCTGTACTTCAAGGAGTTTATAATCCAGTGTATGTGGTTGGGGCTGGGGGGGTTATACTTACAATGCATTACATTTATAAGTGTTATAGATATTCTGAAAATGCACAAGAAAACCCTGACTTGGAGCAAGAGATGTCCAGGTTGATTCTTTTTTGTTTGTTTGGAGGGTTTGAACCCAGGAAAGCTTAACCACTGAGTCATATCCCCAGCCCTTTTTTGTATTTCATTTTGAGATACAGTCTTGCTAAGTTACTTAGGGCCTTGCCAAGTTGCTGAGGCTGGCTTTGAACTTGCGATCCTCCTGTCTCAGCCTCTACCACTCTGCCCAGCCTGGTTGATTTTTTTTTTTTTTTTTTTTT
>NW_025999932.1:37284130-37306138 GCF_001458135.2 Marmota marmota marmota
TTTTTTTTTTTTTTTTTTTTTAGTTGTAGATGGACACAATATATTAATTATGTGGTTCTGATGATTGAACCCAGTGTCTCACACATGCTAAACAAGCTCTGTACCACTGAGCCACATCCCCATCCTCTGATTCTTAATGGGTGAATGGGAGTACGCTGACCGTGACAGGTGAAAGAAAATTAACTCAGAAGGGCAGGAGAAGGGGCATTCCAGATTTGAGGAAGCAGTAATTGAGTCCTGAGAGAATGTAGTAGGAACACTGAGATGCAGAGAGAGGGTGCTTGAGATGTGACTAAAGGGTACCTTGGGTCAAATCTGGTTAAGGGCCTTTATTGTGGATTTAGAAATAACTTAAGACTATATGCCATGTCTAATTTAGTCATATCCACGAGAAACAATTACATTAGAACCATACTACAACTTAGTTCTGTAAGTAGTTGTGATTATCAGATTGTTCCAATATAGTAAAATGCACATTTATTTATTTGTTTTGTGCAGGGTTGCTTTGCCACTGAACTACATCTTCAGTCCTTTTTATTTTTGAGACAGGATTTCACTAAGGGCCTAGATTAGCCTCAAATTTGTGATCCTCCTGTCTCAGTTTTCGGAGTCACTGGGGTTACAGGTGTGTGATAGGGTGCCCAGCTGTGAAATGCACTTTGAAAAGATACAACCTAAATTACACAACCATCTGATACACATTATAAGATAGGAGCAAGAATAAAATACACATTTTCTAAAGAAAATGAAAGGATATACCTATGTGAGGGCCTGGTCTGCAAAGAGGAATTTTCTTGAGTTGAGATTGGAGAGGGCTGTAACCTGGAATAGGGATTTGATGCTCCTCCTCTTTCTTTTAGCCTTCCTCCTCTTCCTCATCCTTTTCTGCATAAAGCTCACAGAAGGAAATAAAGGTTATTTTGAAGTTTATGGATAAAAGGAGGGGAGTGAGTAATTACCTCTGGGCAGTTTGGAGTTTGGGTAGGGGAATGGATTTTGTATCTAAACCAAGAAGTATATAGGGAAAAGGAAATTTTTAATTACCTTTTTTTTGGTCTGGAATATGTATTTCAGCACCAGACATTTTTGTGCAAGGCATTGATTCCTAAATTTATTCCTTTAAAACATTAAAACAACAACAACCTTTTCAAATATACTTAAGTGCACAAAACAGAAATTCTTATTCTGTTTAACGACTACTTTTAAAACACAACTGCCATCCAAGTTCACTTTTCTATTTCTTGTTCCTATATGCTTTAAGGATGTGACATTTTTATCAGTAACTAATAATAATAGTTAGAAAATCTTAACATTTATTATTTGTAATGTGCCAGTGTTATATGGAGTATTTATTTGGTCTTTGCAATAGTCCCGTGAAGTAGTGCTATTATTTTCCCCATTTACTTTTTTTTGGCGCTACTAGGGATTGAACCCTAACCCTTGCACATGCTGGGCAAGTGCTCTACCACTGAACTACATCACTAGCGCCACCCGCCAGTTTACTACTGAGGAAACCTGAGGCCTACAATTCTTAGATAACTAGCTCTAAGTGTGGTAAGTGACAGAGCTTGGGTTTATGTTGAGCATTATGAGTTGGAAGCCAGAACTCTTGCTCACTCTGCTGTCCTCCACTGAGGGGAGTCTAAGATTTGACATGTATGAAGCATGTCTGAAAGTTATTGGGAGAATATTGAAGAAATCTGGACTGTATCATAGAAATTCCTGTTTTGGTACTTTAAAACATTGCTAATAAAATTGTTGATACACTATTAATCATTTTGATTTATTTGCCTTTTTTAAAACTATTACAAAATTTTATTATTATTAACAGAGTTTTACCAAAAAATGATAACCCGTGTCCTTGAGCTTAATACTTAAATGTTTTAATAATTCATATTTCATTTTATATTATTATGGTTGAAATATATTTTATCACCTGAAAATTTAACTAGCACTACCAAACTTGTTCCTGTTTCTCTGGAACTTACATCGGTTAAGTGGTATGGCCTGATTGTCTAAGTTTAAAACTTTATTCGTAACTCCTTTCCCTTCCCTTATTTATCCTTCTTGGTATTAGCCATCCCAAAGAGCCCTCATATTGGTACCTTTGTTACTGACCTTATTTACAACTGCCCCTAATTTAGACCCTTATTTTTTCCTGTGCAAGTATAATAGCATACCTAGTTTCCTGTCTTCAGTATCCTCTTTCCCCATTTATCTTGTGGATTGATCTTTCTAAAAATCTTTCTGTATTACATTTCTGTTCACAATGCTTCTCATTGCCTTCAGGATAAAAGTCCTTAGTGTGCCATACGTAATTCCATATAAAGCCCTACTTTACTTTTCCCATCTTACTTACCACTTTTTTGCCTGTATCTTCCTTATGCCAGTGATGGTAAAGTACTTGAGATGGTTGAGTAACCAGGTCAGTTTTTTCTCCACGCATTTATAAATGCTATTCTATTATATGCCTTCTTTGGCTGTCTGTTTAGTGGGGCTCATCCTGGCAGACTCTTCACTCAGACTCTTTCTTATAGCTCTGGAACACCAAAATTACAATTCTGCCACACCATGCCATTCTAATTAAAAAACAACAAATAATTAAAAAAAAAAAAAAAACAAAACTCTTCAGAAGTTCTCTAAAAGGGATTCCTAATAGAATATTTAGTACTATTAGTCCCTGTTCCTTTTTTTTTTTTTTGTCTCTAGTGTTTTTGTAAATGAATTTTCCTTCACCATAATTGCTTTTATGCACAAATCTATATATGTATAGGTATTAATGTATATGGGCTCTGTCAAAAAACCTAGTAAAAGTAGGGATTTTGGACTCTCACTGGTCATTAAGTGACCAGTTCACAACATTTAATAAATACTCTTTGAGAAGACAGACTAGATAATATACTTGGGGAAAAAAAACAACAAACTATACATTTGGGAATAAAAGGTACAGTATTATTCTAAGATAATTTCTTTTGGTGTTGACATCATGGCATTGATACTGTTGCGTAGCTTTCCTTTAACAGTGTCTTCTGTTGTAATATATTTCTGTAATGTGAACTAATTCATATTTGAATGAAAAATAGAGAAAAGATATTAATACAAAATCCATATTGGTTCATATTTGAGTTTTACTAGCATATTAATGTTTAGCATTCCAAGTAGCAGCTGTAGAACACAAAGAACAGAGATGCAGGGTTACAGAGCAAGCCTAAGAATGTGCACCTTGCTCGGTCACCCATTTCTTATTTTTTTGGCTCCATTTAATCAGATGCTCTGTCTTAAAGGTGCTGCTTATTGCCTCAGTCATCCTGGTACATGACACCTCTTTCTTCCTAAATTGGCAGAACGTGAAGTTTTTAGGAATCTACATGTGATATAGTAGACATACTGTAATTTTCTTGAATTCACTAACAGGACATGTATTCTTCATCTTTCTGACTCTTGGATTACTCATGTTTAGTTGGTTTTGCCAATTCTTCTTTCTACTCATTGATTATAGTAGTCTGTATTGGGATTTTGTGAGACTCTTCAGTAAGGACTTTTTCTTGCTTATATCGGCAACTCCCTTAGCTTTAACCATCATTGGGGGGTGTGTGTGTGTGTGTGTGTGTGTGTTTGTAAGGGGCTTAAATCTATTGAAAATTATTCACATGAATATCTCAACAGCTCATCAAACTCAACCTGTCTGAAGCCATGTTCTGCCTTTGTTTTTACTGTTCATGGCATCATTGCCCTAACTGTGACCTGATTTTGAAACTTGAGAGGCTTCTTGGCCTCCTTCCTCATCTCCCACATTGTCAGATGCCAGTCATGCAGCTTGAATCTCTGTGCTGTCTCTGGATTTCGGCCCTGCCTCTCTCTTCCTCTGTTTCCAGCCTGCTTTAGACCTTATTACCTATTACCTGGCAGTTTAAAAATTGCCTCCAAAGTGGTGCTTTTCCTCCAATTCAGAAGATTTTTTTTTAGTAAGCCAGATGCTCCATTATTTCTCCAGATTCAACCTTCCTTTTCCCCTCTCCTGGCCTTTTAAGCTTTAGCAACACTGAACTTCTTATAAGCTTATACATAATCTGGAATGCTATCCTCTCCTCCTAGCCAGTGCTATTTCTATTCTCAGGGCCATCCTGCTGACTGGAATATCCTTCCCTCCTCCTGTTGCCTACTCCTTTTAAATCCTGAACTCTAGGTTGGGTACCTTTTTTGCTCCTGAATGAACTCTGAGTATATCTTTCTCACTGCAATTACGTTGAAGTATTTTACTTAATATTTTGTCTGTTTCTCCTACTGGATCATGAGCTTTTTGGAGGGTATAAACTCTGTGTCTTCATTGTCTGCCACTTATTACAGTAGCCAGAACAAAGTAAGCACTAAAATATTTCTCAAATAAATACATCCATACTAGTTTTATAATCCATATTAGCATAGTAATTTTCCCAAAGTATATTTTTTAATTGAAACTCTTAGTTTTTTAGTCTCTTTTCCAATACTGCTTCCCATTTCAGGTATGATATTTTTATTATGACAGACAAAATATTGGGAGATTAAGGTGCATAGTGAATTAGGGATTAAGGCACAAGCCTTTTGAGACTAGTTTGTTTTTACTTAATGTTTTCAAGGTTCATCCATGTTGTAGCACATATTAAAATTTCCTTCCTTTTAATGATTGGATAGAATTCCATTGTATTTTGTTTATCATTCTTCTATCAATGAGTACTTGGGTCATTTCCTATTCTTTGTAAAAAAATATTTATTTTTTAGTTGTCTTTGGACATAATACGTTTATTTTATTTATTTTTATGTGGTGCTTAGGATTGAACCCAGGGCCTCTCATGTGTTAGGCGAGTGCTGTATTGCTGAGCCACAACCCCAGCCCCATTTCCTACTCTTGACTGTTGTCTCCCCACTGTTTTAAAAAATTGCCATCTTGGGGCTGGGTCTGCGGCTCAATTGGTAGCGCACTTTCCTGGCATGTGTGAGGGTCTGGGTTTGATTCTCAGCACCGTATATAAATAAATAAAATAAAGGTCTCTCAACATCTAAAAAAAAATTTAAAAAAAATGCTGTCTTTTGCCAGATTACAGGCCAATAATATAGGCCTGTAATCTCAGGAGACTGAGGCAGGAGGTTCGTGAATTCAAGCCCAGCCTGGGCAATTTAGACCCTGTTCAAAATAAAACTAAAAAAGGCCAGGCACAGCGGTGCACACCTGTAATTCCAGTGGTTTGGGAGGCTGAGACCAGAGGATTGAGAGTTCATAGTTAGCCTCAGCAAGGGCTTGGTGCTAAGCAACTCAGAAACCCTTCTCTAAATAAATTACAAAATAGGACTAGGGATTTGATTCAGTGGTTGAGTGCCCCTGAGTTCAATCCCCATTATACACTCACACGCACTAAAATATATACATACACATCAAAAAAAAAAAATAGGAGTTGGTGATGTAGCTTAGTGGTATAGTGTTCCTGAGTTCAGTCCTCGGTACCACAAAAATAAATAAACGAATAAATAGATAAATAAGATGACATCTAATTTATTGAAGATATTGGGTCATTTTTTTTAAATGTTAAGTTGTACCATATGAGATTGTCTTTTTGCAGTTTAGAAACAGCAACTATAGGCAATTTCATATAGTTTAGCCTAATAGAACATCCCAATTACAAGGTTTGTGTGTTTCCCTGTGGTGGTGCTCAATTATTTCTCCTTTTTTCTGACCATATTTAGGATTTTTTAAAAAATTGAAGTTAAATTTAAAGGCTTGAACAGCTTCAGGGTAAGCTTTTTTGGGGGAGGGGGCTATCAGGGATTGAATTTAGGGGGCACTTGACCCCTGAGCCACATCCCCAGCCCTATTTTGTAGTTTATTTAGGGACAGGGTCGCACTGAGTTGCTGAATGTCTCACCATTGCTGAGGCTGGCTTTGAAGTCTCTCTCTCTCTCTCTCTTTTTAATATTTACTTTTTTTAGTTGAAGTTGGACACAATACCTTTATTTATTTATTTATTTTTATGTGGTGCTGAGGATTGAACCCAGGGCCTCACACATGCCAGGCAGGCGCTCTGCTGCTGAGCCACAACCCCAGCCCCTGGTTTTGAACTCTTGATCCTCCATCCTCAGCCTCCTGAGCTGCTGGGATTACAGGTATGCACCACCACCTGCAACAGGTTAAGCATATTTTAATTAAAAAAATTTTTAATTGATGACACTGTACTTTGGAATACATCCCAATAATGATATTAAGATCATCTGATAAAGAATAGTTTAATACCACGGATATGAAAGTTGCTACATTTGCTGAGATGAATTTTAGTTATTTAGGTGAAATGTGACATATACTGCATGACATTTGAAGGAAGAAAAAGCAATATGACCTTTTGTTATCCAGTAAAAGAGTTACAAAATGTATTTTTAGAAAATCTAACTTTAGAGTTAGTGATATCTCTATGACTGACACTTCCTTTATATTGAAGGTAAAGGACTAGTAAGTGTAAGGTGGATGTAACTATTCTTTTTCTTAACAGTTTTGCTATTAAGAATTTTTTATTTATATATTTTTTAGGTGTAGTTGGACACAATGCCTTTATTTTATTTACTTATTATTTTTTTTTTAAAGGGGGGGGAAGGGAGAGAGGGAGGGAGGAGAGAAAATTTTTTTTAACATTTATTTTTTAGTTTTCGGCGGACACAACATCTTTGTATGTGGTGCTGAGGATCGAACCTGGGCTGCATGCATGCCAGGCGAGCGCGCTACCGCTTGAGCCACATCTCCAGCCCCTTATTTACTTATTTTTATGTGGCGTTGAGGATCGAACTCAGGGCCTCGCATGTGCTAGGCGAGCGCTCTATCCCTGAGCTACAAACCCCGCCCCTGTTAAGAAAAATTTTGTCACAGCTGAGCATTACCAATTACAGTATGGTAAAATAGATCATGACTGTATTTATTTTGAATTAATCATCCCTAATGGTTAGGTTTTCTTGGTCATAGAATTGTTTCTTTACATGCCAAAATTTCTTTCCTTTTCTGTGTTGAAATGCCAGGGTTTCTAAAAATGTCTGATACATTTTCTTCCTTTTAAAATAGAATATAATTTAGCTATTTTCATGGTTTATAAGAATCTCCATTGTATATTTATGGACACTTGGTTTTCCTTTTCATGAAAAAACATTCTTAGATTAGTTAAAATTTTGTCCTTAATTTTTGTACATGTGGAGTTTTTGCTCTTCATAATATTTTGGCCTGTCTTTTTCCCTTGCTTTCTTTTAGTCTATCCACTTTCTCTTTGATGCTGTCACATGCTTATCTATAGTAACCTCATCTTCCTTTTTTATTAGATGATTCATATATCCTGACTGGAAAACAGATTTATTAAACATTTATTTAGTGTTTTCTGTGTGCCAGGCAGACATTGTTAGTTCTCAAAGATTATAAATATGAAAATATTTTTTTCTGATGTAGACGTTCCTGTTTAGTGGGATAGGCTGGTACCTGAGTATATGCTTAGTGAATAGCATGGTAAGTTCTGAACTCCTGTTCAGAATGTAGAGCATGGGAGTGATTCTATACCTGGGGAGATTCATATTTGAGCTAAGTTTTGAAGGATGAGTTTGCAAGCCAGAAGGACAGATAGCATCAATAACAGAGATAGTGGCTAAGAGTCTTAAAGACCTGTTATATGCAAATAACAATTAATGTGACATTACACTCATTCTGTCTTTTGGAAACAGCATTCTGATTTGGCCTTTTGAAGCTAGTGTTCTTTCATTGGCTATATCTTGATGAGATTTTAAATCTAGGTGCTTCTAGCTCCTTTGGTTAATTAAGGTGCCTCACCCTTTCTGGCTTGTACAGATTAGGCCAATTTCTATCCCTGGCATTTAAATCTTGAGTGAGCTGATACTGAGACCTAATTAATTCACTCTGGCAAGAAGTACTATGAAGGAAACCATCCATTAATTTTGGCCACCTTGATCTGTGGGGATTGCTTTTATCCCTGTTTTCATAGGCCTGACTCTTAAGTTTCTCCTTTGATTCTGTGAATTGCTCTATATTCTTCCAATAAATTCTTCACCCCTACCCTCTTTTTCTCTTAAATTAAGTCACATCAGTTTCCATTGTTTCCAACATAACTTTAAGGTGATCAACTGTGTTGGGTTGACTGGAACTGAGGCAGTTCCCAGAACACAGTGTTGAAACTAGCAAAGATTCAGACAAACCTTTAACAAGTTAGTCACTGTAAACGAACAGTTGAGTGTAAAGATACTGAGTTCTGAAATCCAGATGTTCAAATGGAAATATTCAGTATGCAGTTGAAAATAATTTATGTACAACTAGCTAACTTCAGTTATTTCACTCAGCAACCATTTGAATTCTGAACCTAGTATGAGAGATGAAACAATGAAAATAATGATAACCCAGTAATTACTGAGCACTTGAAAATATAGCAAGACATTCTTTTATAGAAAACAAGCATCAATAATTCCTTACAATATTTTTATTATACAAAGAAAATGAGTGATTTGCTTAAGAACACGCAACCAGGAAGGGACAGAACTGGCATTCAGTCCCACATTTCTGACTTTAAAACTCCATTTTCCTAATAACCATGCTTCTACTATGTTTCAAAATTTTTGCTTCAGTAATGTGTAACTGCTATGAAGATGGTGTCAAAGCAAAACAAACAAAAACTCACTGTAATGAAAGTGTATTTCAAGGGCAGTGGGCACATAGATAAAGAATCACTCAGATTGACTTGGGGGAGTCAGGGAAGGCTTCATGGAGATGTTTAAGCTAAAAGAAAAATAGGTATTTCCTTGGTGTAATACATTTTGTGTGAGCCTGGAAATAGAGTCAGCATGGCATATTTCAGGGCAACTAAAGTACTTTGTGTTAAGTACAAAAGGAGCCATAGATAATAGCTAAACAGATGGTATGGCTGTATTTATGATCAGATGTTAGACAAGATTTGGCATACAGGCACTGCTTAGGTAATGTGGCCAGTAGTAAAACTTTGGAAAATAGTGCAAGCGATGATTAGAGTGACTAAAGCTGATAATATTGATGAAGGCTTATAGGCATATGAGGGAAAGAGGACCAGGGAAGGAAAGATTCCTGAGAAACCATATCCTTTCAGGGGACTAGGTAAAGATGAAACTGAAGAAAAGGTAAAAATGAGACTGAAGAATGAAAGAGATTCGGGCTGGGTTTGTGGCTCAGCAGTAGACCCGGGTTCGATCATCAGCACCACATAACAAAAAATAAAATGCATTGTGTTGTGTCCCTCTACCCCCAAAAGTAAATATTAAAAAAAAGAAAGAATGTAGGGAATTCAACAGCAAAGTGATGGATCAGAACTTTAGAATTTTAGGAGAGTTTCTTAAAAGAGAGGCAAAAATTACAGTGCTAAATGAGAGGTCTGATAAGGACTTAAAAATAAGCCATTCATTGTATTTAGTGGCTGGGGGCCAGTGAGAAATTGAAACCTGGAAGAGTGGTAGAGGCAGGAAACTAGATGATAATGCGGTAAGAAGCGAATTAGAGTTGAGGTAGTTGGACTTGTCAGGAGGACCTCAATTTAAATGTTTAGTAGTAATGGAAAGAAGGACCACACTTAACTTGAATAGGAAGTAGGATTGAAAGAAAGCTTTTCAATGTTTTCTTATTTGTGTGGAAGGGTGGAATTGACTGTTTCTAGGCTAAATCTAAGAGATGGAAGCAAAAGAGTTATAAGGACCAAGCTGGAAAAGAAATGAAAGAGCTTAGGGTAGGGAGGAATTGTTAGGAAGGTGTGAAGTTAGAGATATAAGTTGTGGCCGGATCTTGAAGGAGCCACAGGTGGAAAAGGACTTGAACAAGTACAGACATGAGCTACAGCAGGGAAACTGGAATAGATTATGCCCGGTGGCCTCTGTTTTCTTTGACAAAGTTATTTCATGAGGATGAGGGTCTAAGAGGCAATGCTTATAGGAAAGGTACTTTGGGGAATGCAAAATAGGACCTATCCAGGAATGAGGGCCCCCCATCTGTGGGAAGTCTAGATGGTTCATGACTTAGGATTTTTAAATTTGTGATATTTCTGATTTGCATTTTTTCATCTTTACTATGGTGTGAAATGATACATACTTCAAATTTCAAATTTTACTTTTCTTGAGCTAGTGATAACTTGGCTGCTATACATCAAGTTGGAGCTCCTAGTCAGCCACAGGATCATGAGGGTACAAAAATGTATTCTCCACAATGTACTGTGTTGCTAAGCTGTGGTATTCATTTGGCTAGGTGTATACAGTGCACTTTCAATTTAACAGTACCTTCAGTTTTTACAATGGGTTTAACTAGATATAACCCTGTTGTAAATCAAGAAACATTTGTACTCAATTGTTATTTTGATAACAGTGATGAATACTTTTCATTTGATTATATCCAGATTTAGCTGTCAATGCATTCTAGATTATAGTTAGAAATGAGACTTAAACCCAATTCAAAGTGTAGAAGTCATATTATAAAACAACAATAACCAACCTGAGCTACCAAGAACATTGGAATTTAATGATTTGAACTTTTTTTTCACCGAAGTAAAAATGTGGGGAATACCGAAATAATGATTGTTCACATACCTAGTTGGTAAACAAGTTTTCTGATTTCAGAAAATCAGGTATCATATTTTTAGAAAATTTTCAAACATATAAAAGTAGAAAGAATAATGTATTAAACTCCCATGTTTGCCATTGTAAAACAATTACAGTTATGGACAATCTAATTTTATTTATATCCTACCTACTTGTATCCTTTCCTAGATTATTTTGAAGTGTAACCTGGCAGTATTATGTTTAATCTGCCTAAAAAGTAAGACATATTTTGTTTTCACTGTTTTTTTTTTTTCCCTCGGTACCGGAGATTGAACTCAGGGGCACTTGACCACTGAACCACATCCCCAGCCCTATTTTGGATTTTATTCAGAGACAGAATCTCACTAAGTTGCTTAGCACCTCGCTGTTGTTGAGGCTGGCTTTGAACTCGAGATTCTCCTGTCAAGCCACTGGGATTACAGGCATGCGTCACCGTGACCAGCTAGTGTTTTTTTTTTAACAAATCAGAATGCTATTTTACCACTTAAAAAAACCTAAATAAAAATTGTCATATAACTAAATGCCCAGTTAAAAATACACTTTCGCAGGCTGGGGCTATAGCTCAGTGGCATAGCGCTTGCCTAGCATATGTGGTTCACTGGGTTTGATCCTTAGTACCACATGAAAATAAACCAAAAAAGGGCATTCTGTCCATCTACAACTACAAAAAATACACTTTTGCTATGACTTTATGATATTTCAAAGTAAAAATATCTACTATTCTACTACATACTTTTTTTTTGGTACCAGGTATTGTATGCAGGGGGCTTAACCCCTGAGCCACATCCTCAGCCCTGCCACATACTTTTGTTTTAAACATTTTCTTTTACTTTTTTTTTTTTTTTTTTTTTTTTGGTGGTGGTGGTGGTTTGTTTCTTTTGTTTTTTTTCTTAAGCCATTTGTGGCCATGTATAGCCATGGGGATGAACTTGCCTCTGGTTTGTCTTGGTAGCCTAGAGTTAGCACAAGAAACTGCTAGATCATTGTTTCCTAGCTGGTACTGCCTAAGGGTGGCCAAATGCAAATTTGGGTGGTGAAGTCAGTGCAGCCTTAGGCTTTTATCTCCATATGCTGTGTAATAGATATTTCCTGTGTGTAACAGGATTTAAAAGAGATGGAGAAGTACTATTTAGCTTGCTTAATAGTTCTCTTCTGATAATAAATTCTTTTTTGTGTTATTTAACTTTTATCACAAATAGGATATTTTCATAGTTAAGACCATATTCTGAATTTGTCAGTACTGGTGAGGAATCTTCTAGTATATTAGATTTTAGCTCCATCCAGTGATTAGGGGCCCTGCCACATTTTTTACTTTCATCTAGGTTTTTTTATTTGTGAACATGCTGACATTTAATGAAGACATGACATGTTTGTTACAGTGACCAAAGTATCCCTCTATATGCTTTTCTTTTGGTAAACATATGGAGTACTGGACCTGTTTCTGAGGAAATCATGTATATATTGTTCACAACAGTGCAGGTTGGGAGAAAGGGAGGTTGGGCAAATCTGTTTAGGGTAAAAACAAACTTGAGAGTTGGTCAAGAGCTCCTCTCATCTGACAGGCAGAAAAGGGAGCATGAACAGAAGAGAAACGTAGTTTTAAAAGTTTGAATTTACAACCCAGAGGAATCTGAGCTGGACACCCTGGCTGATGTTTTATTGGCATCCCTTGGTTGTGACTGCTGCCAAGTTTTGAGTTGAGGATTTAACTGTCAATTCTTGGGAATGGTACTCATATGACTTGAAATTACCTCTGTTTTTTTTTTAATTTTAAAAAAAAAATATATATATATATATATGTAAAAGTTCTTTAACAAGGAAACTTTTTAATTTAAAGAACTTTTACATCTATTTTCATAAGGGAAATTGGCCATAGTTTTTTAAATACCTTTATTTTATTTATTCATTTTTATTTATTTATTTTAGAGAGAGAGAGAGAGAGAATTTTAATATTTATTTTTTAGTTTTCTGCGGACACAACATCTTTGTTTGTATGTGGTGCTGAGGATCGAACCCAGGCCGCATGCATGCCAGGCGAGCGCGCTACAGCTTGAGCCACATCCCCAGCCCCTATTCATTTATTTTTATGGTGTGCTGAGGATTGAACCCAAGTGCCTCACACAAGATAGGCAAGCACTCTACCACTGAGCCACACAACCCCAGCCCTCTTTCTTTTTCACTGACGTATTGAAAAGGAGAAATTGGAGTCTCAACTGATTTGTATCAGCACAAGGGACTAAGACTCAAGGAAGTGAATAATTTTGGTGCTACAGACTTTCAGAATATGATTTTTTTTTTTTTTTTGGTTATTGTTCTTTTGTTTTCATGGGGTAGGGAATATCTGGTGTTTAGGAGTGTTTAGTGATTTACAGGAAAGATTCAGGACCTTCCTATCTTTATTCAGTTCCTCTGCCTAGTAAACTTTTAATAAAGTTATTTTGGCTTAATAACAGTACAGTAAATAAGTCACTTTTACATGAACTGCTCATCATTTGTTCTAATTGTCATTGTAACATTAAGTATAGCAGTAAAATAGTTGTCCCATGTGGGCTGGGCTGTAGCTCAGTGGCAAAGCGCTTGCCTAGCATGTGAGGCACTGGGTTCGATCCTTAGCACCACATAAAAATAAATAAAGGCAACTCTGTCCATCTACAACCACCAAAAAAAAAAAAAAAAGTTGTCCTATAAACATTAGTATACATTTTTATACTTTTGAAGGTGTGTTATTGACTGCTTATAATTTTTATAATTACCAGGAATATTTATCAGCTGCCATTGGTGATCAGCAGGACATATCCAAGTGTATATAATACAGAATGACTAGAAAAAAATAGAATGATATTGATAATTATATATCATAGAAAAATTAATCTTTGAGGCATATGAATTTAGGAAGGGGTTTTAAGTAATTTGAATGTATCTCAGTAAAATAAGGAACATTTTTAAAAAATTTTGTTGTAGATGGACACAATGCCTTTATTTTGTTTATTTTTATGTGGTGCTGAGGATTGAACCCAGTGCCTCACACATGCTAGGCAAGTGCTCTACCACTGAGCCACAACCCCTGTCCCAGAAACATTTTTAAATTGTAGAAATAATACACATAAATGAGGTGCATTTTGACAAATGATTACTCCCTTTAAGCCCAGTCACAATTAAGAATGTAGACTGTTTCTAGCTGGATGCGGTGGCACATGCCTGTAATCCCAGTGGCTCTGGAGCCTGAGGCAGGAGGATAACAAGTTCAAAGCCAGCCTCAGCAATTTTAGTGAGTCCCTAAGCAATTCAGGGAGAACCTGTCTCTAAATAAAAGATTAAAAAAGGGCTGGGGATGTGGCTTAGTGATTAAATGCCGCTGGGTTCAATCCCCAGTAACAACAACAACAACAACAACAACAGATGTAGACTATTTCTTGCTCCGGGGCCCACGACCACAAATATACGGGGCACTGGAGGAACCCAGCGACACCATCAGGGTAGTGCCTAGGATACATTGTCCATTAGATCTCTCATCAGACAAACCAGAGCAGGGTTGGACATCCAGCCTCCACGAAGCTCTATGATGAAATATTTGATTTAAAAAAAAAAAATTACCTCTGATCCATTTACTGTCACAAATGGACACAGCTTAACTTAATTATCATCATCTTAATGGCTCGCCTCTCAACCATTACTTCTGGCAAAATACCAGGGGCCATTCAGACTGGCTGTGGCTCTCAATAATTTCTGTCTACCCAAAACTTCTTCCATGTTCTGTAAGAGTAACTTCTTTTCTTCCCCCAACCCCTGACAAATATTAATCTGCTTTTTTTATATTTATTTTTTAGTTATAGGTGGGCACAGTATTTTTATTATTTTATTTTTGTATGGTGCTGAGGATTGAACCCAGTGACTCACATGTGCTAGGCGAGTGCTCTACCACTAAGCCACGCCCTGCCCATGCTTTTTGTTATTATGTATTAGTTTTCCTTTTTCAGAATTCTGTAAAATGTGATCATAGTAATAATATTCTTAGGTTTTTTTTTTTTAACTTAATGTAGCATTGATGTTGTTTTGGATTTTGTTTCATTGTATGAATAAATTATAATTTGTTTATTCATCTGTTGGTGAACAATGGGTTATTTCCAGTTCCAGATTGGAGCAGTGATGAGTAAAATTACTATGAATATTTATTTATAAGTCTTAATGTGTTTGTTTTGTTTTGTTTTTCTTTTGGATAAGTACCTAGGAGTAGAGTGGCTGGGTTATACATATCTATGTATTTAACTCTTTAAGAAACTTTGAAACTTCTTTTCCAAAGTGAAGGTACTATTCTATGTTCCCACCAACAGTGTGTAAGCTCCCATTTTTTCACATCCTCACCAATGCTTTGTGTTAGGAGTCTTTTTAATTTGTCATTTGAGTATGTAGTGGTATCTTATTATGGTTTTAATTCACATTCTTCTGATGACTAATGATGTCTGACTTTTTTTATATCTTATTATAGGCCAGTCATATATCTTCTTGTGTTTATTTAAATATTTTGCCCATTTTATTTATTTATTTATTTAGAGAGAAAGAATTTTTTAAATTTATTTTTTAGTTATCGGTGGACACAACATCTTTGTATGTGGTGCTGAGGATCGAACCCGGGTCGCACGCATGCCAGGCGAGCGTGCTACCGCTTGAGCCGCATCCCCAGCCCCTATTTTGCCCATTTTAAAAATTAGTTTTTTTGTTTTAAAAATTATAAACTATAAGTTTCCTTTAAAAATATAACAGATATGTTCTTTCTCATATACATGTATTGGGAATATTCCCCACCCCATGTTTAATTAGTTGTACATAGTGGTGGGATATGTTAACATACTTGTACATGTACAAAATATAACAGGCCCTCATCAGTAATTCCTCCCTCCCTCCCCTCCTCCTTCCTTCTAATACCCTTCCTTTACTCTACTCATCTACTTTTGATTTTCATGAGATTCCCCCCAACCCTGATTTTCCTTTTTCTTCTAGTTTCCACATGAGAGAAAACATATAACCCTTGATTTTCTGAGTTTGGCTTATTTCACTTAATGTTCTCAAATTCCAATTCATTTTTCTGCAAATGACATAATTTCATTCTTTAGGACTGATGAACACCTAGGCTGATTCCATAGTTAAGCTTTTGTGAATTGTGCTGCAGTAAGCATGGGTATGCATGTATCACTATAGTGATGACTAATTATTTAGGATAAGTAGCCAGGAGTGGTACAGCTGGGTCTTATGGTGGTACCATGCCAAGTCTTTCGAGAACCTCTATACTGATTTCCATAATGGGTGTACTAATTTACAGTTCCACCAACATAAAAGTTCCTTTTTCTCCGCATCCTCTTCTTCATCTATTTTATTCATCCCCAGTGCTCTGACACCTACCACCTCTTTTAAAATTTTATTTAGAGACAGTCTTGCGGAGTTGCTTAGAGCCTTGCTAAGTTGCTGAGGCTCATTTTGAACTCACTCTCTGCCTCAGCTTCCCAAGCCTCTGAGATTACAGACATGTGCTACTGCAGCTGGCTTATGAGTCTTTTTTAAAAAAATATTTTTATTAGTTGTTCATGGACCTTTATTTTATTTACTTATTTATATGCGGTGCTGAGAATCGAATCCAGTGCCTCCCACATGCTACACAAGCACTTTACCAATGAACCATGTTTTTACGCCAGTACCATGCAGTTTTTATTATTATAACTGTGTAGTATAATTTGAAGTCAGTATTGTGATGCCTCCAGCATTGCTTTTTTGCCTTAGAATTGCTTTGCTATTCTGGGTCTTTTATTCTTCCACATGAACTTTAGGATTTTTTTCTTTTTCTGTGAAGAATGTCATTGGTATTTCAGTGGGGATTACATTAAATCTGTATGCTTTGGGTCCTATGGCCATTTTAACTATTAATTCTGCCTATCCATGAACATGGAAGGTCTTTTCATCATCTTGTGCCTTTGTTTTTTTTCCTTCAATATTCCACAGTTTTTATTGTAGAGTTCTATTACCTCCTTGGTTAGATTTATTCCTAGTTTTTTTTTTTTTAAAATATTTATTGTTTAGTTGTAATTGGACACAATACCTTTATTTTATTTATTTATTTTTATATGGTGCTGAGGATTGAACCCAGGCCTCATACATGCTAGGTGAGAGTTCTACTGCTGAACCACAACCCCAGCCCCTAGGTATTTAATTTTAATTTTTTTTTAGGCTATCATGAATGGAATTGTTTTTCTTACTTCTTTCTCAGGAGGTTCATTATTGGTAGGTAGGAAAGCTATTATAGATTTTTGTATGTTAATTTTGTAACCCACTACTTTGTTGCTTTTGTTTATTAGCTTTAGTAGTCTTTTGGTGGAGCTTTTTGGATCTTCTACATATAGGATCATATCATCTGCAAACAGTGATTATTTGACTTCCTATCCTATTTTTATCCCTTTTATTACCTTCTCTTGCCTAATAGGTCTGGTTAGAATTTCTAGTACTGTATTAAATAGGAGTTGTGAGAGTGGACATCCTTGTCTTATTCCAGATTTTAAAGGAGATGCTTTTAGTTTTTCCCCATTCACTATGATGTCACCTTTGAGTTTGTCATATATAGCCTTTATTATGTTGAGGAAAGTTCTTTCTACTCTTAGTTTCTTCATTTTTTTTTTTTTTAATCATGAATGGGTGCTGAATTTTGTCAAAGGCTTTCTCTGTACCTATTGAGATGACTAAGTGATTTTTGTCCTTAATTCTACTCGTGTGATGAATTATATTTATTGATTTGCATATGTTAAACCATCCTGGGATAAAACCAACTTGGTCACGATGTATAATCTTCTTAATATGTTGTTGAGTATGATTGCTATTATTTTGTTAAGGATTTTTGCATATGAGTTCATCAGGGATATTGGTGTGGAGTTTTCTTTCCTTGATATGTCCTTATCTGGTTTTGGTACAAGTGTGATGCTAGTTTCATAGAATGAATTTGGAAGTGTTCTATCCCTATTTCATGGAATAATTTGAGACATTAATTTTTCTTTTTTTTTTGAAAAAAAATATTTATTTATTTTAGTTTTAGGTGAACACAGTATCTTCATTTTATTTTTATGTGGTGCTGAGGATCGAACCCAGTACCTCATGCATGCTAGGCGAGTGCTCTACCACTGAGCCACAACCACAGCCCGAGACATTAATTTTTCTTTAAAGATCTGGTGTAACTGAACTGAGATCTAGCTGTTCCTGGACTTTTCTTTCTTTCTTTTTCTTTCTTTTTTTTTTTTTTTTTTTGAGAGAGAGAAAAAAAAATTTTTAATATTTATTTTTTATTTTTCAGTGGACACAACATCTTTATTTTTTTATGTGGTGCTGAGGATCGAACCCAGTGCCCCGCGCATGCCAGGCGAGCCCACTGCCGTTTAAGCCACATCCCCAGCCCTGGACTTTTCTTTGATGGAAGACTTTTTATTTCTGCTTTTATCTCATTGCTTTTTATTGATCTGTTTAGGTTTTCTGTGTCCTCTTGATTCTGTTTTGACAGGTTGTACGTTTTTTGACAAGTATCCATTTCTTCTAGGTTCTCCAGTTTATTGGAGTGTAGGTTTTCAAAATAGTCACTAATGTTCTAGATTTCTGTGATGTCTTTGGTGACTTCTCCTTTTTCATCTCTAATTTTATTAATTTGGGTCTCCCCTCTTTTTCTTTTGGTTAGTTTGGCTAAGTGTTTATCAATCTCATTAATCTTTTTGAAGGACCAACTCTTGTTTCATTGATGCTTTGTATCTTTTTTTTTTTTTAATAATTTTTATTTATTTTTATTGTTTAATTTTCGGCGGACACAACATCTTTGTTTGTATGTGGTGCTGAGGATCGAACCCGGGCCGCACGCACGCCAGGCGAGCGCGCTACCGCTTGAGCCACATCCCCAGCCCCGTTTTTGTATCTTTTTTAAATCTCAATTTCATTGATTTCAACTCTGATCATAATTATTTCCTTCCTTCTACTAATTTTGTATTTGATTTCTTCTTTTTCAAGGGCCTTGAGATGTATCATTAGGTTGTTTATTGGGTATCTTTCTGATTTTCTGATGTAGACACTCATAGCTATAAACTTTTCTTAGAACTACCTTTGTAGTCTCCCAGAGGTTCTATTACATGTATCATTATTCTCCTTTGAGTCTTAAGAATTTTTAAATCCCTCTCCTGATCTATTTTTTAACCACCTATTCATCATTCAAAAGTGTATTATTCAATCTCTGTGTGTTTATAGTTTCTGTAGGGGTTTTTGGTGTTGATTTCATTCCATTATGATCTGATAAGATGTATATATTTTTTGTGTATGTGTGTGTGTGTGTATTTGCTAAGAGTTGCTTTATCACCTAAAATATGGTCTATTTTGAAGAAGGTTTTACAAGCTCCTGAAAAAAAGTGTATTTGGCTGTTTGTGGATGAAGTAATTATATAGATGTCTGTTAACTCCCACTTAATTTATAATATTTTTCAGGTAAAGATAATCTTTACTGAGTGTATGTCTGGGTGACCTGTCTGTTGCTGAGAGAGGTGTGATATCACCCAATATTATTGTATTGGGGTCTGAGCCTTTAATTTGAGTAATTTTTATGTAATTGGGTATACCAGCATTTGGGGTACAAATATTTACTATTGTTTAAATTGTTCCCTTTAACAGTATAAGTGACCTTCTTTGTCTCTTCTGAGTAATTTTGGCTTGAAGTCTGCTTTTTTGGATATCAGAGTAGGTACCTCTGCTTGTTTTCAGGCTTCATTTGCATGGCATATTAATTTCAGCTTGTAAGTGTCTTTACATGGAAAGTGAGTCTCCTACAAACAATATGTAGTTGGGTCTTGGTTTTTAAATCATTCTGCCAACCCCAGTCTTTTAATTGGAGATTTGAGGCCATTTACATTCAGGGTTGTTTTGGAGCAATGTTTATTATTTTCTGCCATTTTGATTTATTTCTAATGGTTAATTTGGTTTCTGTTTCTCACTTGCTTAGGTATGCCTCAAATGAAATTTGTTAATTTGTCAGTCTGGGTTTTTTTTTTTATTTCTTCTTTATGGAGTATTTCTTTAAGTATTTTCTGTAGCTCTGACTTACTGGTCATGAATTTTTTTAGCTTCTATCTAGAAGGTCTTAATTTCTCCTTCAGTTCTGAAGGATAGCTTTGCTGGATATAGCAATTTTAGATGACAGTTATTTTCTTTCTTTTTAAAATATATATATTTTTAGTTGCAGATGGACTCAATACTTTTATTTATTTATTTTCTGTGGTCCTGAAATTGAACCCAGTGCCTCACACGTGCTCGGCAAACACTCTACCACTGAGCCACAACCACAGTCGTCACCACTACCACCACCACCACATATTTTCTCTCAGGACTTGTGACACATCATTCCAAGTCCTTCTGGCTTAGAGTTTGTGCCAAGAAATTAGAAATAATTTGGATTGACTTGCCTTTAAATGTGACCTGATTTTTTTTTTTTTTTTAGGCTTTTAAAAATTTATCCTTGCTCTGTATATTAGGCATTTTAATTATAATGTGTTGTGGAGAATTTTTAAATTTTGTTTGGGATTCTGGGTGACTCTTGTATCTGGATGTCCATCTCATTCTCAATATTTGGATGTGTCTCTGTTATTTCCCAGAAGAGATTAACCATTCCATTAATCTGTACCTCACATCTCTCTTCAATTCTAGTGATTCTTAAATTTGGTCTCTTTCTGTTATAAGAATTCTTATATATTCTGGTCATTTTTACTTATTTTCTTTTCTTTAATACTGTATGAATGTTCAAGACTGGCTACTTTGTCTTCTAGCCCTTAGATTCAGACCATCTTTAGCATGGTCTGTTCTATTAAAAAGAGACTTGC
Organism: Marmota marmota marmota; assembly: GCF_001458135.2. Taxonomy (NCBI): domain Eukaryota; kingdom Metazoa; phylum Chordata; class Mammalia; order Rodentia; family Sciuridae; genus Marmota; species Marmota marmota. The sequence continues at coordinate 37,304,626 of NW_025999932.1, forward strand.
GACTGAATATTTGATTTATTATGTCTCTCATTTCCATGATTTCTCTTTGGTTCTTTTTCAATATCTCTGTCTTCGAATTGAATTACTTATATCAGTACCATTTTTCTTAATTCATTCTGTGCTTTTTTTTTTTTTCTGGAATTCATTGATCATTTTTATAATCATTCTTTTGAATTTTTTATTTGATATTTCATCTGTGTCAGTATCTTTGGAGTCATTTGCTGGTGAATTAAGAACTTCAGAAGATGCTGTGTGGCCTTGTTTCTTCTTGGTTCTTGTATTTCTGTGTTGGGTTTTATGCATCTGTTTGAATTTAGTTCTCTTCTACTCTTATGTGTGGACCTTTTTAGGGCATGGCCTTCTCTTGCCAAAGTGTCCTAGAGTGTTCTAGATTGAGCCCCTCTTATAGGGTGTCATCCACAGACTGTTAATTCTGTTTTTACTGTAGAAATGGAACTCTGTGAGTGGGACGTGAGGGCCTACTCTTAGTCTTTCCTACTTGGGGCCTGCCTGGTCATTAGTTTTGTTTTTTGTCTTTTCTACTCTTTGTATTAAAGTATTGCTGAAATTTGACTATGGTTAATTTGTATGTGGAACAAGGTATGCTTTTGGCTTGAATTAGTTCAATAGCAGTCTCTACTCTATGAACTTATAGTGTCCTTGTACATTCCTAGCACCTCACAGAAATGGGGAAATGTACAATGGCAACCACTGAAGCAAACAATATACAGCATTAAAAGAAATACCTGGTGCCTACTATGACATTTACAATACTAATTGCCACAAAAACCAGAAATCATAGTGTCAGCAGTTGCCAACAGCAAAAATAAAACAACCATGGACTAGATGTGGCATTAAAGCAAGCAGCAGGTATCAACTGGGTCATCAACAGCATTAATAACTGCAGTGATGTGAATGGTGGGGGCAGGAGTTACATAAACTATTAAATAGTTTTAAAAGATGGCAAAATACAGTCCATTAAGAGAAAAAAATTGTGGGGCTGGGGTTGTGGCTCTGTGGTAGAGTGCATGCCTCAAGATGTGCAAGGCCCTGGGTTTGATCCTCAGCACCACATAAAAATAAATAAATGAAATAAAGGTATTGTGTCCAACTACACCTAAAAAATAAATATTAAAAAAATGTGATAGGTATAAGAAAGTTTAGGATGCCCAAAATGTGAGGAGAGAATGCAGAAGAGATGTAGCAAATGCTAGATATAAAGAAAGAAGAAAAATAGGAAAAACAAAGTAAAGGGAGAGATAAAATGAGAGAATTTGGCTATTGTGGGGAAAGAAAGAGAAATGAGGAATAAAAAAGCCAACAGTGGCTCAGGAGGATGAGACAGGAGGATCGCAAGTTCAAAGGCAGCCTCAGCAATGGCAAGGCGCTGAGCAACTCAGTGAGACCCTGTCTCTAAATAAAATACAAAATAGGGCTGGGGATGTGGGGATGTGGCTCAGTGATTGAGTGCCCCTGAGTTCAATCCCCAGTACCAAAAAAAAAAAAAAAAAAA
>NW_025999932.1:37306160-37363860 GCF_001458135.2 Marmota marmota marmota
CCCCCCCCCCCCATTGGAAGCAGCTAAAGCAGTGTTCAGGAAAATTTATAGCTCTAAGTACCTACATTAAAAAGAAGAGAGTCTGCAAATCAATAACTGTCTACCTTAAGAAATTAGGAAAGAGAAGCATAAACTAAAAGCAAGCTAAAGGACGGAAATGGATTAAAGAGGAAAGAAATAGAGAATAGAAAGCAGTAGAGAAATCGTTTGAAAACAAAAAGCATTTGAAAACAAAAGTTGGTTCTTTGTAAATGTCAATTAAATTAATAAGCTGTTCACTGGACTAATTAAAGAGACATGATTTAAGTGACTAAAACCAGGAATGAAAGGAGAAGTTACTACTGACTTTACAGAAATAAAGCAGATTTTAAGGGAATGTGGACAGTTGTATCTCAGCAAACTGGATAACCTAGATCAAATGGGAAACTTCCTAGAAAGACAGAAATTACCAAAGCTGACTTTAGAAGAAATAAAAAATTTGAATAGACCTGTAACAGTAAAGAAACTGAATTCATAGCCAAAAAATGTTTGCGCACACATTCTCTCTTGCGCTTTCTCTCTCTCTCTCTCTCACACAAACACACACACACACACACACGCGCGCGCAAGTAAGTCTCAGGACATATGATTTCATTGGTGAATTTTTCCAAATGTTTAGGGGAAGAATTAACACCAATACTTCATAAACTATTTCAAAAAATTGAAAAGATCAGTAATACCCCATTACCAAAATCAGACAAATGTATTACAAGGTAAGGAAACTAAAAAATATAGACACAAACAACACAAATATTCTGAACTGATAGCATACTGAATGCAGCAACATGTAAAAGGGATTACATATCATAACCAGGTGGGATTTATCCCTAGGATGCAAAGCTGGTTCAATATATGAAAATCAGCATCATATACCATATTAATAAAGGACAAAAATAAAATGAACACCTCAATAGATGGAGAAGAAAAGAGACATTTGACAAAATTTAATACCCTTTCATTATCAAAGCATGCAAACTAGGAATGGGGAGGAATCCTCTTTGAACACCATTGATGAAAATAAAGAGCATCTTTGAAAAATCCACAGGTAGTTTCATATTAGTGAAAAATGAGAAACTTTCCAAGATTATAAACAAGGCAAAGAATTGTTGCTGTTATTCAACATTGTATTTCTAGCCAGGACAATAATAAGGTAAGAAAAAGACAAGATAACCAGTTTGCAAAATGAGAAGTAAAACTAAGTCTACTTGTAGATCCTATGGTTTTTTCCTATGTAGAAATCTTAAGGAACTGACTATTATAGCTAAATAATAATAATAAATGCATTCTAAATACAGTGGTGCAAACAATTTGAACATAAATAAAAAAAGATAACAGTGGTATGTACATTTGGGACCTTGATATAGATTTTTTTTTTTTTTGGTAGAGGGGATTGATCCCAGGGGGGCTTAACCACTGAGCCACATCCCCAGCCCTTTTGTATATTTTATTAGAAATAGAGTCTCTAAGAGTTGCTAAGTCCCTTGCTAAGTTGCTGAGACTGGTTTTGAACTTGTGATTCTCCTGTATCAGCCTCACAAGCTGATGGGGTTACAAGTGTGCATCCCTGCACCCGGCCCTTGATATAAATTATATGTGAGCTAAATATATTTGCTGTTGGTACTTACATTGTAATTTAGTGAATTAATAAGGGACAAATTTTGAATGTGTGGTTTGTATAGATGCACCTAACTTCATACAGTAATATGAAGTTACGTTTTTGGACTTGTTATGAAAGGTATTTTCACTATACTGTCTCACAGAGAAAGATTGTGGTATTCTCATTTGGGTTCAGAGTGGTTAAGTAACATACTCAGGATCACTTAGCTAGTTAGTAGTAGAGCCACTCATATCTCTTTGCATTGTGTCACTTTTTTTTTTTTTTAAAGAGAGAGAGAGAGAATTTTTTAATATTTATTTTTTAGTTTTCGGCGGACACAACATCTTTGTTTGTATGTGGTGCTGAGGATTGAACCTGGGCCGCATGCATGCCAGGCGAGCGCGCTACTGTTTGAGCCACATCCCCAGCACCCCCAGCATTGTGTCACTTTTTTAAAAATATTTATTTATTTTTTTAGTTGTAGTTGGACTCAATCTCTTTATTTATTTATTTTTATGGTGCTGAGGATCGAACCCAGGGCCTCGCACGTGCTAGGTGAGCACTCTATCACTGAGTCACAACCACAGCCCTGCATTTTGTCACTTTTGTGGCTTTAATACCTAAGAAGTATCTAAGTGTTTTTGTAGATCAAAAACACTACTTGTCTTTCAAGTATATAAGAATATAATTTTTCGCAGTTTGAATCACATCTTATGCTTAATACTTTATTGAAGTACAATTAACATATAATAAACTGTACATGTAAAGTGTGTAATACATGCTTTGACATGTGTATACTCATGAAACCATCACTTCAGTTAAGATAATGAAAATATTCCTAATTTGTAAGTTATGCTCTCTTTTAATTTGACATTATTTGTGCATTAAATTATTTCATGATATTGTTCTAAGATTTTAAACTCTTGAGACACAAAGTCATATATTTTAGTCATATTTGTACAGCCCTCCTGTACCAGTCAGGACTTTTAAAAATGATCCATTTTTTTAAAATGGATGCATTATAATTATTCATTAATTGTAATTCATTATGCCATATTCATAACATGTACATAACATAAGTTGATTAATCTCATTCCCTAGTACCTTCTGTTTTCCTCACCTCCACCTTCCTGGCCTGACCCACTTATTCTACTCTAACCTCCTATTATTTATTACTATTATTTTTTCAATGAGTGTATTATAATTTTATATATATATATATATATATATACACACACACACACACACACATAGGTAAAAGCAGAATTTATTGTGGTATAGCAATACATGGACAAAGCATAATTTGGTGGATTTTATTTGTCAGTACTTCTTCATGTCTTCCCATCCTCCCTTCCTTTAGATTACCTTTATGTTTTTTTGGACTCCCTTCTTTTTTCATGTAACTCTCCTTGCCCCCTTTCTATTACACACACACACACACACTCTCTCTCTCTCTCTCTCTCTCTCTCTCTCACTTTAGTATGAGAGAAAATATTCAATCCTCAACTTTCTTGAGTCTGGCTTATTTCACTTAGCATGATATTCTCCAGTTCCAACTATTTACTAGCAGATGTCACAAAATCATTCTTTATGGCTGAGTAAAACATCATTGTCTGTATATATACCACATTTTCTTTATCTATTTGTTGACAGGCACTTAAGCTGGTTCCATAACTTGGCTATTATGAATTGCACTGCTATAAACGTTGGTATGTCTGTATCACTATAGTAAGCTGAGTTTGGTTCTTTTGGATAAATACCAAGGAGTAGAATAGTGTGTTCTTGAGGAATCTCCATACTGCTTTACAAAGCGATTGTACTGATTTGCAGTTTCACCAACAATGCATGTTTACCTTTTCCAACACATCTTCAACAGTATTTATTTATTTATGTATTGGTACTGAGGATCAAACCCAGGCCCTTGAGCATGCTAGGCAAGCACTGTATCACTGAACTATACCCTTAGTCCCTAGCATTTACTGTTATTGAGAACTTAAAAGAAACATAAAAATCTCTGCTTCCTTAATTTAAAAAAAATTCTAGTTGATATCTAAGAATATCAACTAGATGTAATTTTCTGCAGTAGAATTTTTTTTTACCTCAGTGGAATTAGGATTTTTTAAGGGGTTGATACAAGTTTCAGTTTTGAGATAAGATTTACTATTAAGCTTATCTACTTGGTTTTATATTTTTTAAAATTGTAACAAATCAGTGGGACTTGGTAGAAAAGATGGTTTGAAGTTTCCTATTCATTCTCAATTTCCTATGCTAAAGATTTTGTAGATCAAAAACACTACTTGTCTTTCAGAGATGAACCATTCAAATAGAAAATTTAACATAGTTTATAATTAAATGTAATATAATTTGATATATTACATATTCTGAAGCTGTGTTGCTTAACTATAGGGATGTATTCTGAGAAGTGTGTTAAAAGATTTCATCATTTTGTGAACATCATAGAGTGCCCTTTCACAAACCTAGACGGTATAAGTTAGTCACTTGATATAGATATATGAGGCTGCTGCTAGCATACACAGCATACTTTCTTTTAATATTTATTTTTTTAGTTATAGTTGGACATAATACCTTTTTAAAAATATATATTTTTTAGTTTTTTTAGGTGGACACAATATCTTTATTTTATTTTTATGTGGTGCTGAGAATCGAACTCAGTGCCTCACGCATGCTAGGCGAGCACGCTACCACTTGAGCCACACCCCCAGCCCAATACCTTTGTTTTATTTATTTATTTTTATGTGGTGCTGGGAATGAACCCAGGGTCTTAAATGCGCTAGGCGAGTGCTCTATACCACTGAGCCACAACCCCAGCCCCTCACAGCATACTCTTTTATAGTATTTTTTAATTTGATTTTTAGTATTGAGCTTTGAACCTAGGGCCTTCTACCATGGAGCAACGTCCCCAGCCCCTTCTCCCACCCCTTTTTTGGTTTTAATTTTGAAATCAGTTCTTGCTAAGTTGCTGACTCTGGCCTTGAACTTGGGATCATTCTTTCTCAGCCTCCTGAACGGCTGGGATTACAGGTGTGTGCCAGCTTGCCTAATGAAACTATTTTTTAAAAAAGCAGATGGCGTACACACTGAGAAAAGATGTTTTTTTAAAGTATAGTATAATATATAAACCAATAACAGTTATTATTATCATTTTCAAATATTATGTACTGCACTTAATTGTATATGCTATATACATGTTATGTGAATAATAGTGCAGTACTGTACTAAGACATTGTAGATATAGGTGGCTACGAGGCACTAGGCAATAGGGAGTTTTCAGCTCTGTTATGTGCGTATGGAACTGTCATTGGATGTGTGATCCGTTGTTGATGTTATGTAGTGCATGTCTATACATTCAGAATATTATGTGACTATTTAAGAATGTTGCTATATTCAGAATATTACTTATTCCAGTACTGAAATTCTACATTATTTGCTTTTATCTCTTAATTACTATTAGAGAGGCTGGTAAATGTTTCAAATTGTGGATAGTCTGACTAGCACAGGAAGAGAACAGGTAAATCTACAATCTCATACCTCAAAGTTATAAAACAGATAAATCTATTACAGGTAGCATGCAGACACTGAAAACATCAGTTTTTTTTTTCTTTTTTTTTTAATATTTATTTTTCAGTTTTTGGTGGTCACAACATTTTTATTTTATGTGATGCTGAGGATCAAACCCAGAGCCTGCACATGCCAGGCGAGTGCATTACTGCTTGAGCCACATCCCCAGCCCCTGAAAATATCAGTTTTAAGTCTTAAGAAATTCACTGGTAGAAATACCAGAGAAAGACTATAAAATAAGTATTTTTAAGATCATTGAATTATTTTAAGAAGGAATAAAAGAGCAGGAAGAAACAAAGATACTACTAAAATAGACTAGACTAGTTGCTAAACATGCAGCATAAAAGCCACTGAGGTTTAAAAAAGCTCATTGTATAGAAGAAATGGGATTTAAAGTTGGAAATGCAGATTACAACCTATAGACAGAAAAGGGGAAATATGTTAATGATTACTTACCTTTCTTTTTTTTAAGTATTTAATTTTTAGTTATAGGTGGACAACAATGTCTTTATTTTTACTTTATGTGGTGCTAAGGATCAAACCCAGTGCCTCACGCGTGCCAGGTGCACGCTCTACCTCTGAGCCACAACCTCAGCCCTACTTTACTTTTCTTAAAAATTATTTAATTAATTTATCTATTCATTTATTTTTATGTGGTGGTAAGGATCAAACCCAGTGCTTCACAAATACTAGGCAAGTACTCTGCCACTGAACTACAGCTACAGTCCCTGGTTACTTACTTTTTAACACAGTTGTGCCAGGTGCTTTTTTAAAATACTTACCTCATTTAATTATCAGAACCACTTTTTGAGGTAGTTTAATATCCCACTTGCAGAGAGTACTGTCACAGAGTAAAAACAGTAGATGAAGCAACATCAGTGAAGAAAATGATGAGCTAAGTTTTGAATATCATAAGGAACTTTTGGGGATTTCTGGGGAGTAATCTGGAAGTCACTTGAGCTCAGGAGAGAGATCTGGGCTTAAAATTTTAAGCTGCTTAAGTTCTCAAGGTTGTTGGGCTTGCTGAATACACCCAAATCTGTTTACTTACAAATAGAGTAGTTTATTTAAAGGTTGCTGACTAAAGGAAGATGTAGTTGAAGGGATGATTTAAGTCTGACATCTGACATTTTCTATCTACCTTGGCAAATCTGTAAAGAAAAAAATAGATTATTTGTGGCATGAGATTGAGGTAGAGGAATGGTAGACTGGGGAGTGACTGTTAAAGGTTATATATATAAGATTATGTGGTGACAAAAATATTCTAAGATTGATTGTAGTGGTAGTTCTACAACTCAGTAAATATACTAAAAACCGTTGAATTATACACTTTAAATGGATGAATTGTATGTTAAATGAATTATATCTCAAAGCAATTCTAACAAAAAGTATTCTTCATATGTAAATGTGTTGACCATGACCAAGAATAAACACAGTTTAGCAAAAAAAAAGTTAAAAAAAATTATATATTAACTTCAGATACAAGAATTTCCATATCTTTAAATGTTCACTAAATGTTTCTTGATGTATATATTTTCTGTTTGTAACCTCATTGAGAAGTTACACATCACTGCATGGTTCAGAATTCATCAGGAAACATCCAAATGATTTAGAGGTATTAGAAAGTACTTGATAATTGAAGCCATGGGAAAAAAAAATATATATATATATATGATAACTTAGAAGAGATTTGTACAATGAGTAGTTGAATGGGCCTATGGGTTATAGACAGAACCTAGGGAAGAAAAACATGGATGGATGGAGGAGGAAGGTGAAAGGGGAAGAAAACCAGGAGTATGGTATTATGATTAGGAAGATGAGAGTGAACAAATGGTTTGAATAGAATTCTCCTTCAGCAATGTGACCTACTAAGTAAGGATTGTGTTCCACTAGTGAAAATTGCTGATGGTTTTGGCAAGAGCAGTATTGGTGGAATTTTGGATGGAGTAGGCTAAATGAATGGAAGTGAAGTTAATACAGTGCATATTTCTTTTTTAAAAGAATTTTGGCTAAGGAGAGGTGTGTCAGAAGAAAACGTAGGTTGAGGAAGGTTTTTAAAATTTATTTTTAATTTGTTTTTAATGTATGATGAGAAAATAAAAGATGAAGAATTGAAGAGGAGAGGATAATTGATAAAGCAAGGTGACAATCAGTAAGAATGAATCAGTACAAAGAGCTGCCTCTTGGGACTGTCCTTTCTATAGAATAAAAGGAGACAAGGATGTTTAAGGATACAGGATACTGAGAGAGGGATTGAGAAGATTTGGATGTTCATGATTGAATATTAAGCAGTTGCTACTATCTGATGATTTCTCTCTTTTTTTAATGTTTATTTTTTAGTTGTAGTTGGACACAATATCTTTGCTTTATTTATTTATTTTTATGTGGTGCTGAGGATCGAACCCAGGGCCCTGCACGCTCTAGGCGGTCTACTGCTGAGCCACAACCCCAGCACCCCTGATGATTTCTCTTTTGTCAATAAATAAGACTGGTTGCTGAGAGGAAGGAAAAGGGAAGGGGGCTTGAAAACAGTAGGTTTTTTGTGCAGATTCTAATCAGGGAAGCCTAGAAAGATTTCTAAACAAAAAGCATTGAGAGTTTAATTGAGGTTAGAGATCTAGAATGGAGGTTGAGTGATTTCTTTTTTGGAGTGAGAATTAAAGCAACCCACGGTTAATATTTTGCCAGGACAACAAGGTAGAAGAGGAGGGGGCAGAGGCATTGAAGTATGAGGACTGTGTAAGAAGGAAGCAAAACAGGAAGGACTTGATAGAAAATCAAGGAGTTCAGGGATTTAAGTAATCTTTGTGGAGCTAGGTCAATTTATTAAATGGCTAATTTACAGGAAATTTTACAGTGCCTTATATTGGGTCTAGAGAATTTCTCAGAGTTGTGCTGCTATGGATAGGGATTCCCCAAATTAGTGTACAGTAGTGTTCAATGGAGAGTCTAGTCATTTCGTGGAAAATATTCAGTGTTTCACAGTTTTTGAAAGAAATGTAAAACTGACAAAATTTATTCTATTTGGAGTGATAGATTTGTAGCTGGTTCTTAATAAAAAGGATTACGATAGAATCTTGGTCGTGGTGAAACTGAAACTGAATGGGGTGAGGAGTAAGGGGAAGAGCATTGGTCTGTGCCTGGTCAACCTCTTAAACTGGACCGTTTGAAGGATTGTATTGACATTACCAGAGGTATTGTCAGGATTTGAACCAGAGAGAATAGGCATTTGACAGGTCTTCAATGAGTGGTGACAGAAATGAGAATGGGCACAAGATGATAGGTGATTATAAAACTTTTTCATTTGGGCAAAAGCTCTATAGAGGTTGTTGAGACATTGACCCTGACATAAGTGGAATAATTAACAATGATGATGAAGATAGTTAACATTTATTGGAGGTTTTCTTTGTGCCAGGCACTGCCCTTGTTATGAATGTAATGCACTCCACTATTGTCATGTATGAAAGAAATTAAAAAAATAAAAAACTCTAAATGTAACTGGATTCCTTAATCTCAGGAATCCTTTGAAGTGAGAGATTGTCTTCAAAGAGACTCATAACAAGGGCTGCAGTTGTGGCTTGGTGGTAGAGTGCTTGCCTAGCACACGCGCGGCACTGGATTTGATTCTCAGCACCACATAAAAATAAACAAAATAAAGGTATTGTGGTATCCATCTATAACCAAAAAAACAGAGACCCATAATATTCCCAGAATATCATGAGGTTTACATGTTGGGGAGCAAGGATTCAAACTCAGGCTGACTCCAGAGCAGATGTTTCTAACTACTTTGCTGTGTCATCATGGGAAAGTACGTTAATGTAATTTGTCCAGCATATGTAGTCTATGTGTGCTAAATAATTCACATTGTTTTAATTACCTTAAAGGAAAACTGTTCAGTAGGATTTTGATGATTTCTAATTTGGTGGTGATTGTGTTACTATATATTTGTGTTTAATTAGAACAGTGTTCTAAGTGTGTGGTTCCTGGACTAATAGCATCAACAACATCAACTGAGATCTTGTTAGAAACAGCAATTTTAACCTTGTTTCAGATCTGCTGCTTGAGAATCTTTGGGAATGGAGCCTAAAAGTTTGTTTCAACAAGCTATGCACTTCTGATTCAGGCTAAAATTTGAGAACAGTTAACCCAAAGTAGAATATGGGAAGGTGAATGAGATTTTGAATTAGATACTAGAGAGGTGTTGAGATTATCTAGTGTTTTGGGGGTCACACTCTGAATTGAATTCTGGTGGGGAATTATTAACCTTATTTTTTACTTTGCATGATTGCAGTTTAGTAGTTGATGCTACTAGGCAAGAGTGAAATGGAAGCAAAATGTCAGTGGATCATCATAACTGTTGTCAGCCCAAATTACATGCTGGGTACAACATCAGCATTATTTTCTTTCCTTTAAACATTTAAAAGTAATATTTTATACACAAATAGATAACAAGTTTTGAAGCAATAATAAAACAAATATCCATGAATCCAGTATACTATTTAAGAATTAGAACATCACCAGTGCCCTGAGAAACCGATCCTATTCCTATTTTCCTTCCAGAATTAATCTACTGCCACAGGTTTATATAAATCATTGCTTTGCTTCTATAGATTTACAATACGTTTCATCCTGAAATTTCTACAGTACTAATTTTGCTTGCTTGTTTTTAAAAAAAATAATATCAAAATGTTTTTTTAAAAAACTTAGCTTTGTTCACCTAACATTTCTGGATTTGTTAATATAGCTGCATGTAGTTCATTCATCCTTATTGCTGAGCAATAATTATATTTGACAGTTCATTTATTCTTTTAATGAACATTTGGGATGCTTTTATTATTTTTAAAAAATTTTTCGCTATTACAGACCAGGGACGCCAAGAAACTGCTTGTATATCTCATGGCACATATATGCAAGAATTCCTGTAGGGTTTATACCTTGGAGTAGAGCTGTGATGTCATTTGGGTATTTTTCTACTTCACTGGATTTTGCCGAATTGTTTCCCAAAAGTGGTTATACTATTTGACAGTTTACCAGTTGTTCTACATCTTTATTACTAATTTTTGGTAATAAAGTAAATGCAAAATGGTATCTCAATGTGGTCATAATTTGAATTTGCCTAATTAGGTTGACCACCTTTTTATGTCAGCTATAATTTTATGATTTAAAAAATGTATTTTTTGATCTTCCTACATATTTTTCTATTGTCTCTTATTGGTGTATAGGAGAACTTGATATATTTTGGGTAGTCACTATTTGTTATTTAAATATCTTCCCAGTTTGATTGTGTGGAATCTTAAAGAATAGAAGTCCTTTGAACTTTAGATAGGGCAAAGGGGAGGGAGGGAAAGGGAGGGGGCATGGGGGTAGGAAAGATGGTAGAATGAGATAATCATTACCCCCAGTACATGTATGAAGACATGAATGGTATGACTCTACTTTGTGTACAACCAAAGACTTGAAAAATTGTGCTCTATAAGTGTAATATAAGTTGAATTGCATTCTGCTGTCATAAAATTAAAATTTTTAAAAAAATAGAAGTCCTTAATTTTGATGACATTGCTCTACTTCAGAAATCTTTCTCCATTCAGGGATCATAAAATATTTTACTTTAAAAAATTAAAGTGTTGCTTTCAAAGTCTTCAATCCATCTGGAATTGATTTTTCTGTATGGGTTAGGATTAGGGTCTCCAATTTTTTTTTCTTCTCATTATGAGTTATTGGTCCAGTACCATTTACTTAATAGTCTTTTCCCCAGTGGTTTGCAATGCCACCTCTGTCATACCAAGTATCCATGTGTTTGGGTTTTAGGTTTGTTTAGAGGTCTTTCTTATTGGTGAATTTATTTTCTATTTTTAGATATATATTTGTTATATATCCTTAAAAGTAAAGGATTTTTATTATAGATAAAATTAACAGTAGTAACGCCATTAAATGTCCAGTGTTCGCATTTCCCCAGTTGTGTTCTATATGTAAAGCTTGTGTGTATATAAAACCTATAGTTTTTGTTTAGATCAGTTGCCAATTAATGTCTATTTGTTGTGACTGATTGATATCTTAAACCTCTGTTCATATATAGATTTCTTCTTTGTTTCTCAAACTGCCTGTTCGCCCTTTTTGCCTTGTTGCTTTTGTTTTAAGAGAAACAGAGTTATGGTAGATTTTGCTGATTGCCATGCCAGTGTTGTTTAGTATGTCTCTCTGTTCCCATGTTCCTAAAAAATGGTTATTAGATATAGAAAGCCTGTTCTGATTTATTTATTCACTAATTTAAATATAATTCTTATATAATTCATTCATTTAAAGTATATAACTGAATGATTTTTAGTATATTTGTAGAAATGTGGAACCATTTTCTGTCTATAGATTTGCCTACTCTGGACATTCACAGAGATGAAATCATATAATATGGGATCCTTTGTGACTGTTTTTTTTCATATGGCCTGTATTCAAGGTTCTTGCATGTTACTAGTATGGGTGAGCACTTCATTCCTTTTTGTCACTAAATATTTTACTCTGTGGATATACTATTCTGTATCTGTCCTTGTCAATTGATGGACATTTGGGTTGTTTTCACCTTTTGGCTATTGTTGCTGTGTTGCTGTGAACATTTGTGTGTATGTTTTTGAACAGATATAGGTTTTTATCTTGTAGATGTATACCTAAGGGTAGAATTGCTGTATTATGGTAACTCAGTGTTTAACTTTTGAAGAACTGTCAGATTGTTTTCCAGAATATCTATACCAGTCCCATCATCTGAGGGTTTTAACGCCACCCCTCCACGCCCCCCCCCCATAGATCCTTTTAGTATTTATTTCTAAGGCCTTAGTCATATCACCTTTTTGATTTCCAACATTGGTAAATTTATGTCCTCTTTTTGTTTCTTTTTGTCTTGTGTCAGTTTTACTGATTTTTTTGATTAGGGGAGGGTCCTGGGAATTGAACTCGGGCACCTGGCCACTGAGCCACATCCCCAGCCCTATTTTGTATTTTATTTAGAGATAGGGTCTCAGTGAGTTGCTTAGTGCCTCATTTTTGCTGAAGCTGGCTTTGAACTCTCAATTATCCTGCCTCAGCCTCCCGAGCTGCTGGGATTAACAGGTGTACGCTACTGTGTCCAGCTGATTGTGGGTCCCCCCCACCCCAGAGAGATCTTTGTTTCATTATTTTTTCCCCTTTCCTGTTTAAAATTCCATCAATTTCTGTTCTTTATTACTTCCTTCTTCTTGTTTGGGGTTTATTTTGCTTTTTAATTCTGGTTTTAGAGCATGTCAAAATATCAGTTAACCTCTTTCAATCTATTTTCTTCAATTTTTTTTTAGTCGTAGATGGACACAATATCTTTATTTATTTATTTTTATGTGGTGCTAAGGATCAAAACCAGTGATATTGAGTAAAACTGAGAGTTTTGGGTTTTTATGTAATTTTAGTTCATCATTTAAAATCTAACAATGGTTAGTTCTTAATTGTTTATTTTTTTAGTTAATGGAACTTTGTTTTATTTATTTATATGTGGTGCTGAGAATTGAACCCAGTGCCTCACATGTGGTAGGCAAGTACTCTACCACTGAGCTACAATCCCAGCCCCAGTTAGTTCTCAATTCTTAAGATTAAATTGCTTCTAAAAAATTTAAATCTCAAACACCTGAGACCATACCAGCAGTATCAATATTTTGGGACTTAAGTAATCTTTATTTTTCTTTTTAGACCATGCGAAGACACAGAAATGAGGTGACAGTTGAACTGCGGAAGGTAAGAGAAATATGCCTTTAAAGAAAACAAGTTAAATGATTTTTCTGATGTTAGAATTCTGTTTAACTTGAATAATGAAAATACTGTGACAAATTAGTGGTCATCCCTAAATAAAAACAGCATAAAGACACATCATTAATTTGCAGTGGTATATACTCACAATATCTTCCATTTATCAAGTGTACTAGGTACTGTGAGTAGTACTTTATCATCATTGAAATTTTCAAAGATCTGATGAAGTTGGATACTTTTCCTTCATATCCTCTTTCTCTGGGCTATGTACTACTAGCTAGGATTCCTCTCCCCTTTCCCATATAAAACTTCCATATACTTGCTAGAGGTATTTTAGGAAAATAGAAGTAGGAAAAACCTTGTATCTTACCAGTCAAATGCAACTGCTGTTAAAATGCTCTCTTCCATTATTTTAAGAGTTACTGTCATCAAATTTTCCTGCTTAACCCACTTTATTTAAAGCAAATATTTAAATTGCCAATCAAGAAGATATACATAATGAATTCCCTCTAGATACATGTACTTTCTAAGAATAAATTCGAAATTTATTTCAGACCCTGATGTTAGTCTTAGATTAGATTCTTGTCCTGATCTAATTCACTTCTAAAACTCTTTCCTATATTAAATTACCATCTTGGAACTTTCAGTTTTAAATAAAAGAAATGTAATTCTGAAAGTATGTACCCTTTCAGAATCTCTAGAACCTTTTTTAAAATTTATTTATTTTTTATTTTTTCTTTAGACCCTTTAAAATCTCTAAAACTTTAAAAAGTAACAGTACCGTTTGCCAGATGAATCCATCGATGAGGTTAGAACCCTCATAATTTCGTTACCTCCCAAAGGCCCCAACTCTGAAAACTGTTGCATTGGGGACATTTCAGGTACAAACCATAATACAGGCTGAGGTTTTTAAAATTGGAAATTCAAAGGATTTTGTCTGAATAAACATTTATTTTAACATAACTTAAAATATGAAAAATAAATTAGAATTAGCTCCCCCCTCCAAATATTGACATACTCAAGTTTTAAAGTTTTGCCCAACATCAACATTTTGCTAATTGGTATAGTATATAGTTTCTGAATTCCATTCTTCTATACCCCTTCCCACTTATTTTATTAAATTTGAAAATACTTGCTAATTGCAGTATCCTGTTAAAAACTTCTCTTTCCCCCTATCCCTTCCATTCCCCCAGCCCCTGCTACTCACTGCCCTCTTCTGACTTGAACCCAGGGGTACTGTACCACTAGGCCACATACCTAGACTTTATTTTTCTAAATTTTTATTTAATATTTAAAAAAAAATTATTCAGGGTTTTGCTAAAGTTTGCTGAAGCTGACCTTGAACTTGGGATCCTCCTGCCTCATCCTCCTGAGTCACTTGAGATTGCAGACATTGCAGGCATACACAACTATGCCCTGCCCAGCTAACTTCTTAATTCTTATACGGACATAATAGTGTTTTTAAAGTCATATTTGCAAGTTCTTTCAGAATCTTGGGTCATTTGGACCAGAGAAATGAAGTAAGCCTTAGCTTAGTGAAGTAAGATGAGCTCCTTGGCAGTCTTAACACTTTGGACTTAGCTTCTTCTTTTTAATATTACACATACAAAAAAGGCCACACATCTTGAGTATACAACTAGATGAAGAATTTTTGTAAAATGAACACGTCATGTTACCAGCTCCTAGATTAAGAAAGAGAATACTCTCTGTACTACAGAACCCCTTCCTAGGCACCACCAACCCTTGAGTCAACCATTATCTTGATTCCTAATACCATGGATTATTTTGCATATTTTAAATTTTATATAGGTAGAATGATGTGTTCTTTTGCATCTGGTTTTCATTCATCAAATGAAGATCATTCTCCTTAACAGAGGCAGTGGGATTAAAATTGGAATTAATTATTCATTAATTGTCATCTGTTAACATGATACCATCTCTCCCCACCCCATATAGATCTTTATTTTCTCTTTTCAAACTTGCATTACAACTTTAAAAACTTTTGTATTAGTTCTGGCATATACAGAAGCCTCTCCTTAATTTAAACTTTTTAGCCCTTCTAATATGCTTATAAATCTAAGGTATTTATTTATATTTGGTTATTTGTTCCTACTTCTATAGTTATACTGGCTTCTGTTTATAAAAGTTAGAATTTATGGAATTTAAATTCTTACTTGTTAGAGTACATCTTTTTTTTTATTTTAAAGAAAAAAGAAAAAGAAAGTTTATTGCTTTACTAGCAAAGGAGAAACACAAGGAACTCCTGTTTCAAAGGCTGTGATTCTGCCCATCAACAGGAACAGGAGGTTTTTTTAAAGAGGTGATTCAAAGGCTAAATTCCACGTGTTCTCTTGGAGTTGTAATTCACTTAATTTGGGAGATGGTCATTTCTTAGATCTTCTGGTACCATCCCCAAAGTCTGGATTACTTCTTCTGTGGTGTATGTGTACTAAAGGACAGATAAATCTGCCTAGGTGGGGAAGAGAAGTAATTCTTTTTCCCCTGAAGTTAGAGATGGGAACAGATTAGGGAAGAGCAGGGAGAGATGAAGAGAAAGAAACCTGTCCATTAAAAAAATCAGTTGCAATGGCAGAGCAGCAAGGGCTGTATTCAAAGCATAAAGTGGACCACGGTTACATTTCCCCACTATCAATTTCTCCACTTCATTTCTGTGGAAAAATGGGCCATGACATCTCCAAATTGCTTCCTGCTGAAAGGCGATGGATGAGATTGAGGTCCTTGTTCTCTATCAGGTGGGGCTTAGACAATTAAGGGCATTCAGCATGAGAGCAGTCCATAGAGTACATCTTCTAAAATATTCACTTTGATTTCCTTAGAAGTGTTTTCTTTTTTCTGGATAACATTATATCTATTCCAATTAGTATGATTAGATTCCTGAGTATCCTTATAGAAGGACTAAAAATGAAATGAACTAAAGAATTCTCAAGCAGTTACATATTTCACATTTAAGAATTCCCTACTTAAGAATTCTCTACTTATTTCACATTTAAGAATTCCCCTAAGTAGAGAATTCTTGAAACAAAATCTAGATTTCAGACAAAGCTTAATTGATTTTGATGATTCTGAAAAAATGTGAAGAGCCCTTCAAGAGAAGATTTCTTTACTCTTTATGGTCAGTGTCTGTCTCTGTTTCAAGTCTTACTGGCTCTGTAGCTCCATTGAGGAGGGAATGAGTATTATATCCTGATACTGAGATTCTTGAAAATAGAAGAAAGGGAAGCTAGTTCCCAGAGTTTCACTGATGAGCTCTATCCATTTAAGGAATGTTAAGTGGGGAATGTCATCTGCTGTTTGATAACTCACTTCCCCTTGGGAAGTTGCTTTGAATATTTCATTTTCTATTAGATTTTAATTCTGTGAGATTACTTCTGTAGTGAAAGGAATAACTACATCCACTATTCATCTGTCCCATGCAAATGATTCACATGTTTCTTCCCTATATATTTCAGAATGCCCACTAAAGTTCTAGGCATATAGTTGGTACTCAATAAATGCTATTATCCAATAATTAAATTGAATCATTATCTTTTGAAATTTGTACTTTTAGCCGAGCACAGTGGTATATGCCTGTAATCCCAGTGGCTCAGGAGGCTGAGGCAAGAGGATCATAAGTTCAAAATCAGTCTCAGCAACTTAGTGAAACCCTGTCTCAAAATGAAAAGTAAAAAACAGGCTGGGGATGTGGCTCAATGGTTGAATGCCCCTGGGTTCAATCCCTGGTATAAAATAAATAAATAAATAATTTAAAAAATTGTACTTAAATTATTCATTGAAGAAAATTCCTCATCTGTGAATTTGTGCCCAAGGTAAAACAAGGCACCATTTCTTTTATCAAGTTCTTTTAGAGGGCTAGGATTGTAGCTCAGTGGTAGGGCGCTCGCCTCGCTCGTATGAGACCCTGGGTTCGATCCTCAGCACCACATAAAAATAAATAAATAAGGTAAAGCTGTTGTGTCCAACTACAACTAAAAATAAATAAATAATTTTTTTTTAAAAAAAAGTTCTTTTAGAGACACATAAATAGAAAGATACCCCATGTTCATTGATTGGAAGACCTAATATTGTTAAAATAGATCTACTACCCCAAGTGATCTACAGATTTAAAGCATATTTGATCAAAATTCCATTGCGTTTTTTCAAGAAATAGAAAATCAATTCTAAAATTCATAAGAAACCACAAAGACCCTGAATATAACCAAAGCAATCTTAAGCAAATGAACAAAGCCAGAGGCATCACACTCTTTGAAAAATCTACTGTAAAAGTATAGTAATCAAAGCAACACGGAAGTAACATAAAATCAGGCATGTAGGCCCATGGAACAGAATGAAGAGCAGAGAAATAAATCCACACATTCATAGTCAACTGATTTGCAACAAAGGTGCCAATTTTCAACAATGGGGAAAGAAATGTCTCTTCAATAAATGATGTCAGGAAAACTGGGTATCTATATGTGAAAGGATGAAATTAGACCCTTACCTCATATAATATACAAAAATCAGTTCAAAATGAGGTAAAGATTTAAACGAACGACCTGAACCTTTGACATTACTAGAAGAAAACACCAGGGAAGAGCTCCATGACATTGGTTTGGGCAGTTTTTCCCTGGATATAACCCAAAAAAACAGGAAATGAAAGCAAAAGTAGATGGAATTACATCAGACTTAAAAGCTACCCAGCAAAGAAAGTAATCAACAGAGTGAAGAGACCATATGAAATGGAAGGAAATATTCCTAAGCCATACATCTGATAAAGGGTTAAAATCCAAAATATAAAGAACTCAGTTCAATAGCAAGAAACCAAATTACCTGACCAAAATCTGGACAAAGGTCCTGGATAAACATATCTTAAAATGAAATCAAAATACAAAATTAAACAAAAAGCATACAGATGGCCACAGGTATATAGAAAATCAAGACTACAATCAAGTACCACCTCATACCTGATAGTGTTGGTGAGGATGTGAAAAAAAGGGCACCCTTACACATGGTTAAGAATATAAATGAAGAACAGTCTTTATGGAAAACAGGATGATCCATCAGTACCACTGCTGGGAATATGTATTTCCCATGGAAAAAGCAAAGGAAGTGAAATCAGTGTGTCAAAGGAGGTACCTGTACCCTCATGTTCATTGCAGGATTATTCACAATAGCTTAGATATGTGATCAACCTAAGCATTCATTAACAGATGGATGAATGGACAAAATGTGGTATATATGCACAACTCAGCCACTTAAAAAGAAGGAAAGCCTGTCATTTTCAACAACATAGGTCAATCTGGAGGCCATTCATTATATTAAGTGAAATGTGCCGGACACAAAGATAAATGATCTCACTTATTTGTGGAATCTAAAATAATTGAACTCATAGAAGTATAGAGTAGAATGATGGTTACCAAGGATTATAGGGCATGGGGTGAGATATTGGCTAAAGGATATGAATTGCCAGTTAGATAGGAGAAATAAGTCCAAGAGATCTATTGTCAGATAATGTTGGCTATATTTAATAATGATATGTCCTTAAAAATTCTGCTGAGATTTTAAGCATTTTCACCTCAAAAAATAAGCTTGCCAAAAGATAAGGAGTTTGTGTCAGAGTGTAAATCAATGGTGAAAATAAGCTTATAACAAATAGTTTGAAGACTACCAGCCAATCAGAGGGCCACATTTTGAATAACACTGATAATGATAAAAATTGAGAATGAAATCTAGTCTACTAATATATGTACTATTTACCTGACCTCTGACTCTTTCTGTATGAGTTCTTATTTTCTTTTACCTCTTTGCTCCCTTCCTTTCCTATTTAATTAGCTAGGCTTTTATGCCTCAACACTTCCACAGATGTCTGCAGTCCTGTTCATATCACATTGTAGACAGAGTTACGTAGGAATTAAGTAACTTACCTTAAGTCACAGGCTGATAAGTGGCAATTCTATTAACCATTATGCTATAATGCTCAGTGTAAATGTTTACTGAGTGAATAGTTATTTATATATGTTGACTGTCAGTCCAAAACCTGTTATTGGTATTTTCAACTTTGGCACATTATGTTAAAACTTAAGGTAATTTTCTTTTCAGTCAGACTGTTAGTACTAAAGATGAGACACATTGATCTTACTTTAAAAAACCACTGAAGTATCTCATTTGGCTAATTAGATCCAGTACTTATTTTAGTTGTATGACTTTTTAGTAAAATATCTCTTTTTAAAAATAAATTCTGCATATTAACAGATTAAAGGAGAAAAATCATACAGTCATTAGTGGAAGAAAAACATTTGACAAAATCCAGTACTCGTTTGTCGTAAAAATCACTCTTTTAGGAGTGGGAAGAATTACATCATCTTAATAATGAGCACTGTGCGTGTGTCTTAATGATGAAAGACTGAATGCTTTCCCCTAAGATTTGGAAACAAGGCAGGCATTCTCAACTGCTGTTATTCAGTATAGAGCTGGAGGTTCTAGATAGTATCTTAAGTCAAGAAAAACAAATTTTAAAAAGGCAGATAGTTTGAAAAAGAAGAAATGAAATGGCCCCTATTTGCAGATGACATGAGTATCAATATAGAATATCCCAAGAGGGGGCTGGGGTTGTAGCTTAGTGTTTAGAGTGCTTGCCTAGCACATGTGAGGCATTGGGTTCAATTCCCAGGATTACATAAAACTAAACAAACAAAATAAAGGTATTATGTCCATCTACAACTAAAAATATATTTTTTTAAAATCTCAAGAAATCTATGAAAAATCTCCTAAAATCTAATAAGAGAGTTTAGCAAGGTTACAGAACAAAGAAACACACACAAAGCCAATCATTTATATGTAACAACTAAAAATTTAAAATATAATACCATTTATAGTCATTCCAAAGAAGAAAAAAATACTTTTGTATACATTAACACAATGTATAGGATTTGTATACTGATTACAAAATGCTAATGAAAGAAATTAAACCAGACTTAATGTAAATGGAGAGAAATTTACCACATTTATGAATTGAAAGCCCCAACATAGTAAAGGTATCAGTTATTGCTAAACTGATTTACTGGTGTAATGCATTATCTATGAAATCTATTTTGTAGAAATAGACAAGGTGGAAACGCATACTATCTAGAATAGCTAAAACAGTGTTGGCAAAGAAAAATAAAATAGAAAGAAATGCTTCACCCAGTATGAAAGCTTAAAGTGTATCAATACAGTATTGATTACTGTATTGTATTGCAAGAAGAATGGGTACATAGATCAATGCAATAGAAGATAGAATCTGGAAATGGGCTCAACTAATTTTGGGCAAAGGTACAAAACCAAATCATTGGAGAAAGGATGACCTTTTCAATAAATGATTTTACACCAATTGAATGTCCATAGGCCAAAATAATACCTCAACCTATAAATCTCACACTTTTCTTTGAGTGTGAATGAAATGAATCATAAATTTATGTGTGAAGCACGAAAGTATAAAACTTTTTTTTTTTTTTTTTTGGTATATGGATTGTACTCGGTCACTTAGCCATGAGCCACATCCTCAGTGAGATAGGGTCTCGCTGAGTTGCTTAGCATCTCACTTTTTGCTGAGGCTGGCTTTGAACTTGTGATCCTCCTGTCTCAGCCTCCCAAGCTTCTGGGATTACAGGCATGCGCCACCACACCCAGCAAAACTATAAAAAATACTTTTGTATACATTAACACAATGTATGGGATTTGTATACTGATTACAAAATGAGGGGAAAAAAACATGGCAGAAAGCCAGGCATGGTGGCGCACACCTGTAATCCTAGTGACTCAGGAAGTTGATTTAGGAAGAGCGCAAGTTCAGAGCCAGCCTCAGCAACTTAGCGAGACCCTGTCTCAAAAAAAAACAAAAAGTGCTAGGGAAGTTGAAGTTGCTCGATGGTTAAGAGCCCCTCGGTTCAACCTCTGCTGCCACAACCAAACCAAACAAAATAAATGTGGGAGAAATCTTCAGGATCGAGGGTCACGTAGAGTGCTTAGACTTCACCATTGAAGCATTATCCATAAAAATCCAGATTGATAAATTGGACCTTAGTGAATTAAAAATTTTATGCTGAGAAAGCTCATGTGAAGAAGATGAAAAGACAAGCTAGTAATTGGTGGTGGGGGGGGGAAACTTGCAAACCACATATGCAATAAAGGACTACTACTATCCAGCATATTTAATGAACTCTCAAAACTCAGTAGTAGGGCTGAAGATATAGCTTGGTTGGTAATCAGCTTGCCTTGCATGAACAAGACCCTGGGTTCAATCCCCAGTACCACCAAAAACAACAACAACAACAAAAAAAAGTGAAAAAAACAATAGGCAAAATGTGAAGAGTCATTTCATTTAAAGGAATATGCAACTGGCAAATAAGCTCCTGAAAAGATGTTTATTATTATTAGCCATCAGGGAAATAGAAATTAAAAGTAAAGCTACAAATCTACCATAACAATTAAAATAAAAGCTAGGGATAACGATCAAACACCGGTGAGATATGAAGAGACTGGATTATTAATTTATTGCTGATGGAAATGTGAAATGGTACTATCACTCTAGAAGGCCATTCAGCAGATTTTTTTTTTTTTTTTAAATCTAAACATGAAACTTCTGTGACCTAGCACTCACACTCCTGGGCATTTCTCCCAAAGAAATGAAAACTTACGCTCATATAAAACTTGTACATGGGGGAGCTGGGGTTGTGGCTCTATGGTAGAGCGCTCATCTAGCACATGCGGGGCATAGGTTTGATCCTCAGAACCACATAAATAAATAAAGGTATTGTGTCCAACTACAACTAAAAAAAAGGGGAAAAAAAAAAAACTTGTACATGGATATTTATAACAGCTTTATTTGTAATAGCCAAAATTTAGAAACAAAGCAAGTGAGCTTTAATGAGCAAATTGTTAAACTGTGATGAGGATTGAACCCAGTGCCTCACATGTGCAAGGCAAGTGCTTTGCCACTGAGCCACAATCCCAGCCCCCACAATTAAATGATTCTGCAAACTGGGCTTGATGGTACATACCTGTAATTCCAGCAGCTCCAGAGGCTGAGGCAGTAGGGTTGCAAATTGAGGCCAACCTCGGCAATTTAGCAGGACCCTGTCTCAAAAAGGGCTGGGGATGTACTTTAGTGGTAAAGCACCCCAGGGTTCAATCTCCAGTACAAAAACAAACAGACAACAACAAGAAGAAAAAACTTATGGGTGGAAGGAATATTTTTGTAACCAGCCAGCAATAATGTCATTTCACAAGTGTTAATATTAAGTGGACAGTCTGTCTTGTGAGCATTTTACTTACCTTTCTGTAAGCAGTTAGATGCAACTGGAGTTATGCTGCTACTTAAAAAAAGTCAAATACATTTAAGAAAACAGTCTCTGAAGCCATTATGTGGGTTCGAGTTTTTTTTATATTTTTTTAGTTGTTGATAAACCTTTATGTTATTCATTTATTTATATGTGGTGCTGAGAATCAAACCCAGTGCCTTACACATATGATTTAAGTACTCTACAGTAAGTCTCAACTTCAGTCCCTGGGTTCAAGCCCTTTTTTTGTATGTGGTGCTTAGGATCAAATGCAGTGCCTCACATATGCTAGGCAAGTGCTCTAATGCTGAGTTACAACCCCAGGGTTCAAGTCTTAACTCTGATATTTCCCATTTATGTAATTTAATTTAGTCAGGTTTCTTATGTCTCCTTTTAGTCATCTGCAAGAATAAGGATTTTGGTTTTAGGGGAACTAAAACTAAGGATTTAAGGCGAGGGTTATTCCTGTATAAAAACAGATTTATTACTTATTTCAGGTTTTAGTGAAACTGGTAAGTAATTTATATCTGTCCTTTTTAAGGTATTTGAGTACTGGGGATTGAATCCAGCGATGCTTTGCCACTGAGCTTCATTTTCAGTCCTTTCTGTGTTTTATTTTGAGACAGGGTCTCTCTAAATTGAGTCTGGCCTCAAATTTATATCCTCCAGCCTTAGCCTCCTGAGTTACTGGGATTACAGGCATCTGCCACCATGCCTGATTCCTTTTAAGATTTATATGAAGTGACTGCTATCTTGTTTCACAAATTTAAGTGTAGAATTGCAGGCTACTTTTTCAAGATGGAAAGAGAAATTTGGGAATGAAAAAGAAGTACTTTATCTGTAAATTAATAAACATACAGAACTTATTAACTGAGTATTGGGAGTATTAGGTTGAGACATAGAAATTTCTATCTAATCTTTTTTGACCTATTAAGTAGCAATTTGTTGTGCTTTAATATAGTAGAAAATCTGAAAAGAATTAGATAAGTATAGTACATGATTAATAGATTTATAATGAATTTTTAAAGGAACTCAAGAAATGATCTAATTTATGTGGGTGTTTGAGAATAGGTGGGTGATGAAATTGAGCTAGTACACATACCCCCTGAACTCCCCTACACATGACAAAAGAAAGGACTATTTTTTATGGGTGCATAATATATTGTAATACAACTTTCAGGAGGGCAAAAAATCTCTAGGGTGTGTCAAGTGAATGGATAATTCAAGTTGTTAATAGTGGTTTTTTGTTTGTTTGTTTGTTTGTTTGTTTATAGTTTCTTGGTTGTTGCTACTATTGTTCTAAGTGCTGCTAAGGATTGAACCCAGGGCCTTGCACATACCTGGCATGTGATATAGTACAGCTACACATTTAGCCTCAAATTACTAGTTTTGGTGAAGTTTCCTTTAATGATTAATCATATCATGTTACCTTTGCTTGGCTTGTACATGTCTTCATTAGGAGTAAAGTATGGGAGCAGGGATTGTTTCTCAGTGGTAGGGCACTTGTGCAGCATGTGTGAAGTACTGAGATTGATTCTCAGCACACATTATAAATAAATAAAATAAAGGTCCATTGGCAACCAAAAGATATTTAAAAAGAGAGAGAGAGAGAGAGAGTAAGTAAAGTATGGATCTTATGCCCTAGATATTTTGGCCTAGGTCGATTTCAGTTTAAATGCAGAGGTTAACAACTTACTAAGAAGCTATAATATATGCCTAATAATTTTCCCAGATACATATAAAAAAAACATTGGCAAAATTAGGACAAATTTGTCAAAGGTGTAATCACTATGGGAGACTTCCTTCTTAGTAATGAATAGATTAAACACACAGTTATAGAAGATAGCTTCATTCACACATTTTTTGTTTTAGAATCATATAAAACTATATACATAGTTGGAAACTGATTTTGTGATAATATAAAACTGTAGTTTCTAAACTATTTCCTGAGGTACTGTTGGATACCACATTGAACAAAAGGGACCTTGGGACATTATAAAATTTTAAAGAAATACAGTGACAGATATCATAGAACTGTTAGATCTTAGATAGTTGAACATTTAAAGCACTATGTATTTCTTTCAATCACATATTCTATCTAAGAGTGAAGTCATTTTCTTCTTTGAATTTATGTTTTTCTTTTTGCCAGAAAAAGACTTATCTACATCATAAACTGCCATTTACTTCCTTTAGCCTACAGTGTGGACAAAGAAGGTTTGAGAACCTCTGGTGCAAAGCAGATGTCCGTTAGTTTCAGTGTATTATGTAGAACATGTGCTCTGACCACAATGTGATTAATTTACAAATCAGAGAGGAAGACAGTTATAAAAACCTCATAGTTTTAAAGCATTTCTGAATACTTTGGGAATCAAAAAAAAAATTCATGTCAGAACATGTAGTTAAAGTGGTAGGTACTTGATAGGAGAAATTCATAGCAAGTAGAGAAGAAACAAGTGATGTCAGGAATTTTTAAAGGTGCATTAATCTAATTATAACATTTTAAAACGTGAGTGCATCAGTAGTTCTTACTGTTTAATAATAAACCATTTCAAAACTGAGCATCCTGAAATAGCCATTTTACGCACTGAACAGTTCCCTCGGTTGGCAGAAGTTTTTTGGGTCTAAGAAAATTCAGCTCTTTTCTTCTGGGTTCCTTTCTTGTCTCTGGTCCGTTGATAGGTTGTTTGGTGACTAGATGATGTAGAATGATCTTCTGTATCTGGCTCTTGGCTGGGACTTCAGTTATCCTCCACATAACTTCATCCTCCACTGATTCTGTGTTGTTCACATGATGGTTTCGGAAAAAGAATAGCAAGGGAGAGGGTATTCCCTGACAGAAGGTATTCAAGTACGTGGCAGTTTATGATGTTTCTTCCTGCTTAATTGTCTCATTGCCAAAACAAGTCACATAGTGGTGCCAACCGTTTGCGTAGAGCTATACTACACAAAGGTTTGGGTATGGAAAGAGGAATTATTGTCTTTGTGTGTGTGTGTATGTGTGTGTGTGTTACTGGGGATTGAACCCAGGGCCTTGTGCATACGAGGCAAGCACTCTACCAGCTGAGCTATATCCCCAATTATTGTCACATTTATAAGGAGTCTACCATAATTTGAATATGAGCAACTTCGTGCCAACAAATTTGAAAACTACACTGAAGTGGTCAGTTTTCTAGGAGAGGGGGACAAAAATACCCAGTAGATTCAAGAACATGAAAAATTTGAATATATCTAAAAACAGTTAAAGGGATTTTTATCAGACGCTTAAAATGTAGCTTCTCCCAGCCCTCCTGCAAAAGAAAATTAGTAGTTTTACAAGTTGAGCTTCAGCAGATATTCAAGGAACAGATAATTTTTGCTTTACTAAATGATTTCAGAAGAAGCGAAAAGAGAACATTTCATCTTACGAAACTAGCACAACCATGACCCCAAGCACCAGACCAAGATGCTTACCAGCCAGTTCAGTTGAGAAAATAGGGGAAGAAAAATCCTAAATAAAATATTTATAAATTGAATTCAACATTTACTTAAAAACAATCCAAAAGATTATTCCAGAACTTTCAAGGATAATTTAACATTAGAAAAGCAACTGTTTACTACATTTACAGGTGAAAAGGAAAAATTATGTGTCTACTTCATTAAATTCCAAAGAAGTGCAATTTAATAAAACTAAAAACACATTTGTGTCTTAGAAGGGAAAAAAATTAAACAAATTAGGAAAGAAAGGAGCTTTCATCCCAAACAAAGACTGTGTACTAAAAATGATATCACACTTCATTCATAGAGATAAAATGCGGTTCCTAGAATCAGGAATTGTGTATATAGAAGGCATTAATTGTGTTTGTGCTTTATGTTACTTCCATGCTTGAATGATGGAGTAAGTTTCCTGAGAGGCCTTCGGAAACTTGATTGTTTAGGTTCTGGAAAAGTTAGAGGAGAACAAAGAATGAAAATAGTAGGGATTAGGATTAGCATAATTTGGGTTGGGGGTTAGTTTGCTGATAAATTTTGTTGAACCCTTTAAATTGAATTAAATCAAAGAGAAGTTTAGATTACTGTATATATAATAGATTTTAAAATTAGATATTATAGAATACTGTGTATTGTATGTTTTAAAAATAATCTTTGAGACAATTTCAAATTTGTAGTTTGAAATTTAAAGTTGCAAGAATGATACAAAAAATACCATTATATTCTTCACTTGGCACCCAGTTCCTTGGATTTTTATTATTTTTCCATATTTGCCTTATTCTTCCTTTTTATATACTTGTATAAATTAATACTAGTCAATAAACTAAATGAATATTATAAACTAATAGTTAATATATATGTATGTGTATATATGTGGTTTTTTTCTTTGAACCAAATTATGGGCATGATGTCCCATTGTCCTTAATATATCAGTTAATATTTTATAAAAGGAGATACTTTCCCCTGCGACCACAGTACATTTATTGAATTAACATAGGTAATATTTTGTTATCTAGCCCACAAACCTGACTCGGATTTTACAAATTGTTCCATAATGGACTTTGCAATCAGAGATCCAATCCAAGATCAGACATAGTACTTCATTGTCATGTTTCTTTGGTTTCCTTCAGTCTCTACTGTTCTTTAGTTTTTATCTTTCATGATTACATCTTTAAAGAGTATAGGCCTCCTTTTTGTAGAACAGCAGATTAGTTTTTACTTTTCTGAAATTATTTATAGATTTTAGCAGGAATACAATAGAGTAATAATGTTTTTCACGGTACACTAAACCAGGGGCACACAGTGTTGATTTGTCTTTTACTGTACATTTTTTTCACTTGGTCAAGAATGCCATCTGTCAAGTTTTCCAATTGTAAATTAATATGTATTCTATGTGAAGTCATTTGAGACTATGTAAAAACATCAATGTATGGATTTGAATATTTATGAGATACTTTAATTTAAAAATAATTAATTTGGAGTTGGTTATTTGGGTAATTACTAAAGAAGTGTGCTGTGAAGGGCTGGGGTTGAAGCTCAGCAGTAGAGTGCTTGCCTCACACAGGTAAGGCACTGGGTTCGATCCTCAGCACCACATAAAAATAAAGACATAAAAAAAGAAGTGTGCTGTGATATAAGTGGGAATGAATAATAAGTGTATTTATAGTCATTAATGTGTTTAATCATACTTGCTTATACATAGCACAAAAATTGGTGTCATGCAGAATAGTCATTACAGTTCAGATACATGTTTTTAGTTTTAATTTTCTATTTGTTCTGAATTTTGCCATGAACATTTAATATCAATAATGTTATAATCACTTTTATAAGTAGTATATTGACACTAGAAGTATCTTTTGTATAAAACAGTATAGTTATCATTACAAACAATTAAAGTCTCAAAATGTAGAAATGTATTTGCTAGTGGAGAATTCTTATTTGTAAAAGCTATATAGTAAGAGTTTAAATCTGAAATGATGGCAAGTTAAGTGGCATTCATGTTAACGAATTCCCATTTCCTACACCTCCAGCAAATATACACACACCTTAACATTTGAGCCTTGAGATCTTTTTTTTTAAGCTGAATTAATAAGTTGCTTCAGGCACCTGTTATCAACAAGTAGATAAAACTGGGACACCAGCCAAGGTATGTAGCTCAGTGGTAGAGTATTTGCCTAACATGTGTAAAGCCCTAGGTTCCATTCCCAGCACTGAAAAGAAAGAAAAAGAAAACTGGCATATTAAAATGTATTTCCTACATGCTTAAGAGTATAGTATCCTCAAATTTATAATTGCTGAATAAAGTTGAAATAATTTTAATGACTATTTTCATTAACAATAGCCCTCATGAGTTCTTAAGCCTTTATCGGTTACCTTCCAGAACAAAAGAGATGAACACTTATTGAAAAAGAGAAATGTTCCCCAAGAAGAAAGTTTAGAAGATTCAGATGTTGATGCTGATTTTAAAGCAGTAAGTTACCTTGTTCTTATAAAGTGTATTTAAAATAATTTTTATAGTAACCCGGAGAACTTTATTTTTAACACAAGACCAATTTTATAATGACATGGCATGTTAATTCTAACTTTAACAGATAGCTATTTAGTGAATGTAGTTTTGCTAATGAAATATCCTGAACTATCTTTTTTTTTTCTTTTTCAGCAAAATGTAACCCTAGAAGCTATATTGCAGGTATATTATTAATTTAATATTATCAATTTGGAGTGTTTTTAAATAGATTCTTTTCAAATTTCTGAAATTGACATTTGGTTTTACAGAATGCCACAAGTGATAATCCAGTGGTCCAGTTGAGTGCTGTCCAGGCAGCAAGGTAAACATTAATTTATCCAGAGAAAGAGTTATAGCTCTAGTGTCTTAGCTGATAGACTAGGAGGAGTACATTATTATTGCTGCTCATAGTTTGAAAATTATAACATTTAATTTCTTGTATTTCTTTTTATAGAAAACTATTATCCAGTGACAGAAACCCACCAATTGATGACCTCATAAAATCTGGGATTTTACCAATTTTAGTTAAATGTCTAGAAAGGGATGATAAGTAAGTATGGATTCAATTCCCTATTTGCTTTTTTCCAGTTAACTTAAGATTTTTGGATTGTTATCTAACCAAACAGTTCAGTTTGGTTTTGCATTTGTTATGTTTTTAATTGTCATGCCTTTTTATAGTAGTTTTCTATATTTCATCATATTCAGCAGACCAAAAGTACTTTTCTGTAATGTATATTTTCTATAAAATCTAGATTTTATAGAAAATATTTAGTTCCTGGGTATTTGCTTACTTTAAATCTATCTTGAAGACTGTGAAGTCTTTTTTGTTATGGTTTTTTATTAGTAATATTTTAAAACAACCCAAATAGTATTTGAGTCACCCTTTGCTTATGAGTCTATATATAGATTAACCTCATGACTAGTCAACATGAATGGTTTCCAGAACTGAGTGGCTCTTTTATACCCTGGGACTATTCCAACTGATCCCTGATCCTCTGTGTAGTCTTTAATAGAGCTTCAGCCATGATTAGTTGTCCAACATCATGCTTTTTGTTTGTAGTACATTAGGAGTCAGGTGGTGAGTTGTAGTTATTCAGAAGAGAAGAAAAAAAAAAATACTGTTTGGTATCTTATGAAATATCTCAGACTATATCTTAAGTTTCATCAGTTTGAATAAACTGGGGAGAATATAAGTCTTAACTTAAATGCTTTAAAATAAATGCTATTTTGGCATTTAAAAGCATTTAGACTAAAATTTGGGATATTATGCTAAAGGCTGTCCAAGGAATTTTCAGTTGACAGATAAAAATAGTGGCATGTAAATGTTGCCACTAAGGGTTTTTAGTATTTAAAAGTGCCTTCTGCTTTCATAATGTTGCACAACTCTTCCCATCCCACACCCCTAAACCCTTGAGACTTTTTCTGTATTGTCATCTCTGAGTATTTTTTGAAACAAGATGTATTTAAGTAAAGGTAAGGGTTTTTTTTAATCAGTTATTTTTTAAATAAATGTTATTCTACCTCTACCTTTGGAGCCTCCTGCCCCCAACTCCCTTTGTGTGTGAGTGTGGGGGTGTAGAGGTTCTGAGAATTGAACCCAGGGGTGCCCTACCACTAAGCCACATCCCTGCCCTTTTTGTTTTTTATTTTGAGACCCAATCTCGCTCAGTTGTCCAGACTGGTCTTAAAATTGCAGTTCTCATACCTCAGCCTCTCAAGTCACTAGAATTATAGGTGTGTGCCACTGCACCTGACTTGGGCTCATTTTTTAAAAAAAATATTTATTCTAATTTGTTATATGTAACAGAATGCATTTCAATTCATTTTACACATATAGAGCACAATTTTTCATGTCTCTTGTTGTATACAAAGTAGAGTCACACCATTCCTGTCTTCATACATGTACTTAGGGTAAAGATGTCCATCTCCTTCCACCATCTTTCCTACCCCCATGTTAGTCCTCATTTTTATTCTTGGTCCTCTTTTCTTTCTTCTTTTGCTCATTCTTTTTGTCCTCTAGCGTAGACTCCTTTGGATATATCTGTGAAACAGCATACACACAAGAAAAGTATGATAAAACATATTCAGTTTAATGAATAATTATAACACAGACCTGTGTAACAACCACCCAAAGCAAGAATAAAAAATTGCTGGTGGCTTACATATGACTTTAGGGATATCTTATAGGAAATTGTTTTATACTGTAAAAAACCATAGATCCTGGTTTAAATCCAGGATTTGACTGTTATCCAAAACCCAAGTGGTTTTTGAGCCTCACATACCTCTCCTGTAAAAACGAGGTGGTTGTAGAAAATGGAAATTATAATATATACCAAACATTTTATAAAGTCTCAATCTTAAAATAATTGTTCACTCGTTTACTCATGTACTCATTTTTCTATAATTTATTTTTCACATGATGTATTGGAAGATTATCCTGGCTTTGTAATTCAATTTATTTATATCTTTATATTTTCTCATTTATGTCCCCCATTTCCAGTATTCCACCTGACCAGCTTAATAATCTTTTCTTCTTCTAATCTGGGACAACATACATTATCATCTCTGATCTTACTGTCCATTTCTCCTCTGCCTCAGATACTTTCTTATTCCCTACCTTTTCCCAGAATTTATCATGTAAATCTTACCTACTATTCCATTTTCTCATCTGCTCCATCTTTTTTAACTGTAAAGTATATTTCCAGGGCTGGGGATGTGGCTCAAGTGGTAGTGTGCTCGCCTGGCATGCGTGCGGCCCGGGTTCGATCCTCAGCCCCACATACAAACAAAGATGTTGTGTCTGCCGAAAACTAAAAAAAAATAAATATTAAAATTCTCCAAAAAAAAAGTATATTTCCATCTTTATTATTATATCTCTGATATTTATTTTCCTTAAAACCTTTTCTTTGTGCTTTTTAACTTTTTGATAACTAACAATCTCGCTTTCTTCTTCAATGTTTACACAGTTACCTTCTTTTTTTTTTGGTACTGTGGGTTGAACTCAGGGTACTCAACCATTGAGCCACACCCCCAGCCCTATTTTGTATTTTATTTAGAGACAGGGTCTCAGTGAGTTGCCTAGTGCCTTGCAGTTGCTGAGGCTGGCTTTGAACTAGTGATTCTCCTGTCCAAAGCCTCTGGAGCTGCTGGGATTATAGGTTTAGACTCCTTTTATCGGTTCTTTTGTACATGTCTTTTAACAGGTCTCTCCTACATTATCCTTTAACCTTTTTTATCCATTCTGCATGCCATTGACTAACATTATTTTCTTTACTCCCCTTTTCAGTAGCACCCTATACATAGTGTGCCTATAGAACAAACTATAAATTCTGAAGCTTAGGATTTGAAACATCCTTCCAATGCCTACTCCCACCCTGGTGTACACACACACACCCACACCCACACACACACACACACACACATATACATTGTTAAAAGTTTTGTATATCTTCTTGGCCTCACCTCTCTTGATCTATTTACTGTCATCTATATACATGATCATCCCAACTGATATCTTTTTTTCCCCTAGCTTTCAGTGCCTGCCTTTTAAAATCCATCTTTGAAAGTTAAATCAGTTTTCACTTTTTTTGTGAGGTCTTCCATGACTATTCCAAATTATAATGATCTTGTCTTTTTTAGCAAAATTATGCAGCCCTGTAATGTCTCCAGTATGTCACACAGAGAGTATGTGGAATCAGATGGGGTTCCAGCTTTAAGACCAGTCTAGAAGCTGGCAGTGATCCAAGTGAGATAATGAAGGCCTCATCTAACACAGTGATATTAAGGGTAATTCTATAAATGCAAGAAATATTCAAGAGATAAAATTGTCATGACTCTGATTAGATGTGTTGTCTGTGAGACGGAAGGAGTCAAGGGACATGATGACTGCCTAAATGTTGCAACTACCAATGATATAAAAACACAAGTTTATAGTGATTGGTTTGGAAGATAGTGAGATATTCAGTCAGAGATATGCAGCCGGCCATTGGTTATAAAATGTTAAATTAAAAAATAAGGTAAGAGAGCCATAGAGGTCTAAGATTCATAAATTTAGGTGGTAGTTATGTGTATAAGTGGATTTTTTTTTATTATTATTTCTTGCAGTCCTTCATTACAGTTTGAAGCTGCTTGGGCACTAACTAATATAGCATCAGGAACTTCTGCACAGACTCAAGCTGTTGTACAGTCTAGTAAGTCAATTAAACTCCTTTTCCTCTGAACTTGTTTTTAGTGATGACAGTAAAATAGGTTTTGTAGTACAGATGAAATTTCACTTTTAACATTTACAATTGATTAATTCTATAAGTTTAAAAGAATTATAAGATTGATATCTCTCCCATAACTATCATTACTCTATCATTAAATAATTTTAACTGTGGTTACTAAAAAGGGAGTAGAGTTTAACAATAGTGTTTTATTTTCATTGTTAATTTATTGATTATTTTCATTTTGTGATAATGATACTAGTCTTCTATGACTAATTTCTAAATGAAATTAGTTGAATTAAAAATATCACTCAGTTGAAACTCTGTTACTAGTGGTAATGTAAAATGGTATAGGTGCTTTGAAAAATATTTTCTCAAAAGGTTAAATATAATGTTATCATATGATCCAGCAGTTCCACTCCTAGGGTGAAACTAAGGTGAAATATGTTCATATAAAGACTTGTACACACATTCACAACAGCTTTCTTGATAAACAATCCAGATGTTCATTAACAGATGGGTGGATAAACAAAAGGTATGTGCAATGGAATATTATTCAGCAATTAAAAAGAATAAAGTACTGATACCTGCTACATCACAGTTAAACCTCAAAAGCATTATGCTAAATGAAAGAACCCAGACATAAAAAACAAAACACATGCTATATGATTTCATTTATTTGAAATGGCCAGAATAGGCAAATCTATTCAGAAACAGCTATAACAAAAATACTCCAGAGAGAGTACAGGACTGAAATTTATGAAAAATGATCTAACTTATCCTAGAAATGGGTATAAGGTATAAGTTATATAAAAAATGGAAATTATAATAATAAATTATTTTGAAATATAAGATATATCTGATATGAAATTAATCAATTCTTTAGTTAGTCCTGTAATAAGAATTAAGATTATATTGGCTAAAGTATTATATTTTATAGTTAGGCCAGTTACACTGGTGCTTGCCTATAATCCCTGCTGCTTGAAAGGATCACAAGTTCAAAGTCAGCCTCAGTAAATGAGCAAGGCCCTGAGCAACTTAGCCAAGACCCTGTCTCAAAACAAAAAATAAAAAATGCTGGGGGTCTGGGATCATGGCTCAGTGGTAGAGTGCTTGCCTCACATGTGTGAGGCACTGGGTTTGATTCTCAGCCTCGCATATAAATGAGTGAGTGAAATAAAGGTCCCTCAACAATGGACCAAAAAAAAGGCTGGGGTTGCAGCTGAGTGGTACGTGCCCATGGGTTCAATCCCCAATACCAAAAAAAAAAAAAAAGGTTAATTAAGTTAATATGATTGGGGTAGGAACTCGTGTGTGTGTGTGTGTGTGTGTGTGTGTGTGTGTGTGTGCGCGCGCGCGCGCGCATGCATGCATGTGGTACAGGTGATTGAACCCAGGCCCTTGTACACGTTAGGCAAGTGCCCCAGGCTTTCTCAAACCCCAATCCTCCTGCCTCATCCTCTGTGGTAGTGTGGTAGCTGGGATCACAGGCATGCCTAGCATCTTTTTATTTTTTTTGAATAAATTATAAGAAAGATTTCATGCTGCTGTTTTCTTTTAGTTAACTATATAATAACATTGTTTAGCTACTGTTAATTGGTGTGTTACTCAAATATTACTGGGGAAAATACTGAAATTAGTTTTAAAGATATCTGAGCCGCATATATTTATCCCGGGAACTCTAATCAGGCAACTACAGTGTGCTAGGCTCTGTGTATTTTATCAGCTTATTTAGATTGAAATTATAAACTCAATGTTTTGTCAGTATAAGTATTAGGGTTTTGTTCTGTTTTGTTTTGTTGTGTTTTGTTTTTTGTTATAGATGCAGTACCTCTTTTTCTGAGACTTCTTCATTCACCACATCAGAATGTTTGTGAACAAGCAGTATGGGCTTTGGGAAACATTATAGGTAAGTTGCATTTAGGTTTGAAAAGACTCCCAATTAAGAATCTTAATTAACTTTTTTCTACATTGGCATAGCCATTACACACTATGTTTCCTCTGATTTAATGTGGGTTGACTATATTCCACCCTCATAAATACTAACTTAAGATGGTACCTCTTTCAAAAGGATATATAATTTTTATCAGCAGTGCTAGGATAAATTTGTGTTCCTCAAATCAAAATCTGAAGAAACAACAACGCTTGATGCCTTTGACTAATGGTGAGGAAACATAGAACATCAGTGTCCCAACATAAGCCATTGCATACATTTCAAACTTTCTCATCCTGAATGTAATTTTTTTTTTTAAATACAATTTTCATTTCTGTAGGTGATGGTCCTCAATGTAGAGATTATGTCATATCACTGGGAGTTGTCAAACCTCTTCTGTCCTTCATCAATCCCTCCATTCCCATCACCTTCCTTCGGAACGTCACATGGGTCATTGTCAATCTCTGCAGGAATAAGGACCCCCCACCGCCTATGGAGACAGTTCAGGAGGTAAATGAAGAATTGTAAAGGACAAATGGTATATTTTTCCCTATGTTTTTGCTTTAGGTGTTCATGCACAGGGGAATGAAATAATGCATATACTGATTTCATTGCAGGTATGAGATTTTAAGTAACATACCATATTTAATTTCTCCTGTGAAATAAAAATTGAGTGTTTAATATATCTGAAAGAATGTCAGCCCGGGCTGGGGATGTGGCTCGAGCGGTGGCGCGCTTGCCTGGCATGCGTGCGGCCCGGGTTCGATCCTCAGCACCACATACAAACAAAGATGTTGTGTCCGCCGAAAACTAAAAAATAAATATTTTAAAAAAAAAGAATGTCAGCCCATCTAAAGCTTATTTTCTAATGACTTTTCATAAAAACACAAACATTTCAAATAGAAAAATATGAAAGGAGGGAGAAAATCTTAAGTTTTATTAGTGCATTGCATTATTGTTTACCAATTTAAAAAGGGGTTGCTACAGATAAAACTAGTATACTTACATGCAAATATTCTTGAATGAACTCATATTAAGTCTAATTGATTTCTGACAAAATCAGTGGTAAATCTAATTAAAACAAAATAAAAACCTTGCTATTTACAGCTAATAATGTATATTGATATCTGAGTATTTTTTAAAATCCTATGAACTCTTTATTCCCTTGACTGGGTAGACAACAGTTAACTGTCTCTCTTTATAATTTGCATCTTTAGCCAGTATCTGCTACCTTTTGTTATTATACAGTTCCTTGGGAAGGATTCTAAAATCTTTCCCAGATCTTAAAAATCTGTAAGGATTAAATCCATAAAACAACGCTTTATATTTTGTACTGGTTGTTATTTTCTTGACTAAGGCAGAAGTCAAAAGCTTTAATTTCACTCAAATAGCTTATAAATAAAAATCTTATTTTTATAAACTTTAATAAGGTGAGACAATGACAGTTTTAAGAATAACCTTTCTTAAATAGTATTAACTATATTCGCATCTTCATTCTTTTCACTAGACTTCTTTTTTTGTACCAGGGATTGAACCCAGGTGTGTTTAACCACTGAGTCACATCCCTACCCTGTTTTAATTTTTTATTTAGAGATAGTATCTCACTAAGCTGCTAAGGCTGGCTTTGAACTTGCAATCCTCCTGCCTCAGCCTCCTGAGTCACTGGGATTACAGGTGTGCCTCACTGCACCTAGCTGACATTTTATCATTAATATCATAAAGAAAGTTATTAAAAACCAATGTTTTTCCTTTAAGGTACATTAATCTTTCCAAGATTTATTTGAATGTTTTAATTGGACATTTGAAATATGCTTTTGGTTTATCAGATTTTCATTTTCCTAATAGATACTTAAACAAATTTAACATTGTCTTTCTTGCCCTGCAAACAGTATTTACTGCTTTTTGTGTCATATTTATTTATGTTTACAAGTATATATCCATGAACTGTGTGTTACTTGTTGTCTATCTTTTTTCCTTAGATTTTGCCAGCTTTGTGTGTCCTCATATACCATACGGATATAAATGTAAGTAAAGCACAAGCTGAGATGTGGAATTTGCTCTTGATGGATCTGGGTAGGGGTTTTAAGTGTCAAACAGGGTGTAGTGGCATGTACCACAGATAAAAGGGGGGCTACTATACTGTTACTGAAAGTATTTGTAAAGTGGTAAAACTTTATGAAGCACTAACAACATACAATGAATAAGAGCTGTAGCTGAGAATTGAAGCCAGTTCAAAAGCTGTGCTCTTCAGTACCATTAAATGGTATGTAAAAAGAATGATCAAAGTGGTAGATTATTATGAAAGCACAGACAATTTTGTCTAGCAAACCAGAAAACTTCACCAGGAAGTGACATTTGAGAGGAGCATTATAAAGAGAAGGAAGTGGCACAGCAACTCAGAGTCTGAGGCAGGAGGATCACAAGTTCAAGGCCAGCCTAGGCAACTCAGTGAATCCTTGTATCACAATAAATGAAAAGGGCTGGAGGTGTAGTTCAGTAGTAAAGCACCCCTATGTTCAATCCCCAATACCCCAAGAAAATAAAAACAGCCACCAAACAACAACAAAAAGGTATGAAGATTTTAGAATAGGGAAAATTTGAGTGTGGGCAGACCCATTTTGCTGTCATAATCAGTTTATAAAGAATATGATAGAGGGATGAACTAGAACAAGTAGTAATAGGAATAATTAAGGGGGGAGATTTTTGAGTGTTGGGACCTAAAATAAGTAGAATTTGGGGGAATTTGTTGTTCCTCTGTAGCAATATTTCCAAGAAGGAGAATACAGTATGGATTTAGGATTTATCTGTATATAAAGACCTGAAGAGGGGCTAGGGTTGTAGCTCAGTGATAGAGCACTTGCCTCGCACACATGAGGCATTGGGTTTGATCCTCAGCACCACATAATAGTAAATAAATCAAATAAAGATATTGTGTCCATCTACAACTAAAAAATTTTTAAAAAAGAATTGATGAAGATACAGGCATAGACTGAGATTGTGTGAAGGAGAACTAAAATTTGAACTTTAAGAAATTCCTTGTATTTGGGCAGTGGAAGAAGAATCTGCAAAGCAATTCATTGAAGTAGTGTGATAGAAATGTAAATTATGAAACAGAAAAAATAAGGCAGAGATTTATCAGGTTCTAGATCATATAGGATGTTGGATATCACATTAAGAATCTCATATTCTTTTTGTGTAGCTGATGGGGGACTGAAGAATAAATGGTCAAATTATATTTTGGATTGATAGCTCATACTACCTAAGGGGAATGTAGATTTTAGGGATGATTGGAGTTGAGAAGGCATGTCAATGGTGATTTTGTAGTAGGAATGAGAGAAAAATCAAGGGCCAGCAGTTGAAGTTGAAGCATTAGAATTAAGAAGGCCAGGGGAGACTTGATAAATACTTAGATGATAAATTTGCTGGATTCGATATGGATGGTAAGATGAGTCAGGGATGTTAGCCAGCTTTTCCTAACTTGAATTTTTGGGTAGGATGCAACAGAGTACACAAACAGCAGCAAGGTAAATTAAGAATTTATTAAATGATGATTACTGAGAATGCTGAGAAAAGGTTGGGTTGGGGTGTGAGACGATTCAGTGGGTTTTGGACTTTAATATGCCTATGTAACACTTAGAAGCAAAACTAAGTAATGACCCTGAGAACTAGAGAGAAATCTGAATGATTCAGGTCTGTTTGTGTTTGTTTGCTTTCTATCTGTTGAGTTGCTTAGGTTAATTTGCAGTCCTAGTAAATCTAGAGCATCTTGTTTCCTTTCCCTTTTTGAAATCATTCATTCATGATTTGAGAGACCTAGACAATTTTCAGTGTCACTAACATCTAAATCAATTCTAGTTTATTTTACTGCTGGTACCAATGAAATTAGTCAGTTGTAGCAGATTGGTTATGTGCTGAGACTAGATTATTGGTAAAAGTATATTGGGGATCCTTATGACCACCTTCAGGTTTTATGATTCACTAAAAGGGCTTGTAGAATATAGAAAAGCTGTTATACTTGTACAGTAGTTTATTACAGCAAAAGGAGATTAAAATCAGCAAAGCCAAAAGGATGAGGGTTGAGGAAAATGCAGGTGCAAGCTTCTAATTGTCCTCTCCCAATAGAGTCATATTAAGTTAAGACAACACTTAGGTCTCCCAGTAACATTTATGAATTGTTGCTATCCAAGGGAGTTCCTGGACCTTGGTGTCCAGG
Source organism: Marmota marmota marmota (assembly GCF_001458135.2). Lineage (NCBI taxonomy): Eukaryota > Metazoa > Chordata > Mammalia > Rodentia > Sciuridae > Marmota > Marmota marmota. The sequence continues at coordinate 37,344,776 of NW_025999932.1, forward strand.
GGTTTTGTTGGGGGGTCAGCCACATTGCATGTACTGCCTGTGTGACTGACCTTACTCAGCCCTTCCCAGAGGTCAGATTGGTATAGCATGGACTGAGGCCTGAAGGAATCAAAAAGAGGTGTTTTCTGTAATTAAATTGTTAGCATAAACTATCTGGCACAGCCCAAAGTGTCAGATCTACCAAAGAGATCGTTATCAGACTCAGACTATCTCATAGGAGCTGATCAGGGGCCAGTCCTTTCTTTGGAATGTGCAGAAATTACGCACCCAAAGTCTACTGAGTTATTCTTTAATGAATATAAGGACTTAATGTAAGTATATAATTAATTGCATTTTGATTCAACTCTAGTTGTCTCTGAAGCCTGTGTGAAGTTAACATTCCAGAGACGTCTAATCTTCTAGGAAACGCTATATATAGTAATAGTTTTCAGTAATGGTGCTTAACAGGACATGATTTGTTAGCATATTACCGCACTGAAGGTAGCAAAAATCCATGAAGTTCTTTTAGCTGAGCATATCCTTATTGTAAGACTGCTAGAGATTTCTCTGTGGCTCACATTATACAAGTTTTCAAGAAATATGTTAAATTAAAAAAATTGACCCGGTAGGGATTTTAATCTTGGTATGTGGGTGTATCTATCCTGAGTTATCTGCTTTCTAGCAGTCTTCAAGCATCTGAAATTACAGGTGAGATAAAGTTGTAAAGGTTTTTAGCAGCAAAAAGCAGACATAAATGGTGAAAAAATAAAGTAGCCCAGACTGCCAGAGGCTTTGTTGGTGTATGACTAATTAGTTTATTAACTAGCAGGAAATAAGTACTTTCATTGATTATTAGTGATCATAGAAGGCCAGATAGTTTGGCATAGAATTCAAGAAAAGAAAAACCAAGAAAAATGAATAGTAGAAGGATAAAGTATGAAATAGCAGAAGTAGCTCAAATGGAAAAAGACACCAACAAGCAAAATTAAGAACATCAAAGACATTGGTTAGCTGTTAGTCTAATAATAGAGATAAGGAAACAAATTGAAGGAAACAGAAGAAACTAGAATCATCTAATAATCTTATGCTGTGAATTTAAAAATTTTTAAGGTTTCTTTAAGTAATGAAGGCCCAATAAGTTTCTTTAAATAATGAAGACCTGATATATTTCAAAAAGCAAAACTGAAGGGAGACTACACGAGTGCGTAGTTTCAGAGGTCTAAGACCTAGCTCTAGCTTACCTTCACCCTTCAGCCTTTGAGATGGTGTCATGGAGACCCCACTAAAAACCATTCATTAATCTCCGTCTAGAATCCTCATTATCTAAGCCTCTGTGTATTACTTAGGGGAAAAAAATGGTTTTCTACTAATAGTCGGAGTCATGTAATGAAACAAAGTTACATTTCATTTAGGAGTCTCTTAAACATCACAGAGCAGAGTAGACTATCATTCTGCACAGGATTCTGTTTTACAGACATAGTTTTTTCAGAATTTTAGTATTGTGCATTTTTATATTATTAGGGGTGTATTGTCATGGTAAATTTTTAAAAGCAGGATTGTTGGATCAGAGTGAATGCATTTGTAATTTTTGTCACATATTGCCAAATTACCTGATTTTTAGGGGTTATGCCATTTTGCTTCCCCACCAGTTTCATTCAAAAGTGACTTTCTCCATTGCTGTGCTATAGAGTGTGTTGTCACATTTGAAATTTTTGTTTATCTGATAGGTAAGAAACTATCTCAGTTTTAATTTACTTTTCATTTGTTATGGGTGATGTTAAGCATTTTGTTTGTTTAAGGGACATTTTTATTTGTATTTTTGCAAAGAGACTTCATATTTATGATCTGCTTTTCTGTGAGATTTTAGTTCTATTTTGCCTACGCGACCACTGAGCCACAACCCCAGCCCCCGTTTTGACAGTTTTAATTGATTTTTTTTTTTACTCCTTTCTGTTACCTGTGCAATAATAAATAAACTTATTCTTCTCTCACCTCATCCTTACATTTTTGAATGTGTAATCATATGTCTTTTGCCAAATTTGATACATTTTCCCCCATTATTTCATCATGTTTTTTCAAGCTGTTTCTTCAGGAACTGAGATGACAAAAATGTTAGTTCTGTCATTATTGTGCTACAAGTCCTATGGGCTCTGCTCATTTTTTTATATGTTTTTTTTTGTTGTTGTTGTTGTTGTTGTTGTTGTTCTGTTATTCAAATTGAATAATTTCTGTTGACCTAACTTTGAGTTCATTGTGGTTTTTCCTGTCATGTCTTCTTTTTCTTTCCCGAGACTTTGTTTTTTGTTTCAAACATGTTCATAATTGCTCACTGAAACATTTTTATGTTACTTTAAAAATCCTTATCAAATCTATCTCAGTGTTGGCATCCATTGACTGTCTTTTTTATCTTTTGTGTTGAGATTTTTCTGGTTCCTGGCATGATAAGTTATTTTTTTAGTTGTTCCCTGCACATTTTGGGTATCACTCCCTTCCCCACCCAGGTACTGAGGATTGAACCTAGAGATGTTTGAGCTATATCCCCAGCCATTTTTATTTTTTATTTTTAGAGGGTTTCACTAAGTGGTCTAGGCTAGCCTTGAACGTGGGATCCTTCTGCCTCAGCTCCTGAGTTGCTGGGTGGTTTCTATAAATGTTGTCACTGCTACATTAGATAGTAGCCAAACTTTGTTGACACACACAGCATCTACAGATACTTACAGCAAGGTGGACTCACTGTGAAAGATGGGTTCAGTTCTCAGGTACAGCTTCTTCCATCCTTTTTTGAAGTTAGAATATTTCTATTTTCTCAGAACATAGAACATTTACAAATTATTCTTTCACTGTTATCCTCACATTTGTGTTAGTTCTTGATATACAATGAGATATAGTAAATGCTTATTATTAGTTTTTGTGGGTCTTTTTTTTTTTTTTTTAAGTTTTCCAAGTCATTTGTTAGGTGAATGAAGCATATGTTATAGAAAAGGGTTTAACATATTCTTCTGTAAAGGTTCAGAGAGTTAAATATTTTAGGCTTTGCAGGCCATATGGTCACTGTCCCGTTGAAGTAGATTCTCTTCTGAAGTCTCACACAGGTTTGGGATAGGCAGTCCAGACAAAAGCTAGAATTTAATTTTTTCTCTTCTTGCAGGTAATTTGAAGTTATTAATATTTTTGGACTCTTAGTAATGCTGGGCATGTGGACTAAATATAGTTTCATTTGTTCCTTCTTATTCAGATCTGTTTTTCTGAAGGATATGTGAATTTGTGTAGCTACTATTATTTTAGGACAGCAAGATACCTTTTGTTTGGGTATCCTAATAGGAAATATCTCTGGATTTCACATGGGATAAGAACTGTATCCCTCTGTTGCATACTCCAAGGAGAACCATACAAGCTCTTTGACCTTGAATGTGTTACCATGTCTCTGTTGCAATTTTTATTTTCTTTTATGTTCAGATTAGGATGGGTGAGGTCATAATTTATACCCCATGCTTTTCAGTTGAGGACGTGTTTCAAGAGCTTTGCAAACAGCTTTTTTCCCAAATGAAGTTAAAGTGCCAAGTCTTTTCTTTGTTACTTCAGTAGTTCGAAAAGTTACATTGCCAAACGTGTTTGAAAATCGGGAGGGTGGATAGTTGATCTTTTTGGTGTTTTCTAGACTTGAAGCAGCATGATATACTGGCCTCATACTACTACTGTATCTGAGGTGTTTTCATGTAATTTTTAGGTACTTAATTTTGGGGAGGGATCAGGGGAAATTATTTTCTGCCTGTTGTTAAATTTATCTTATCTATCTGATACATTAATCACAAGTTGGGGTAGAGGTTGTCCCAGACTTCTGTGTCTCATATTTGTGAAGAGTTATCTGAGATAGGCATCGAGAAAAAGGTAAGATACCTGCCATTTAACAAATTATTCACTAAGCAACTGTCTACTTTTTCTGTCATCACTCTGAGATATGTATTTTAGCAATCAAACAAATATGCCAATGGGTTATTCTTTTCACTTCCTGTAGATTCTTGTAGATACTGTTTGGGCTCTGTCATACTTGACAGATGGAGGTAATGAACAGATACAGATGGTGATTGATTCGGGAGTTGTGCCATTTCTTGTGCCCCTTCTGAGCCACCAGGAAGTGAAAGTTCAAGTAAGTATTTCAGATTTTTTTCTTACATAGAATTCTGTTTGCTCTATCCAATTAGCTTATACAGCCAGCCTTCAATTATGTCTGTTAGCACTTATCCTCAAGATTGCTCCTGTAGTATCTCCTAAGCCAAATTTTGTTGATTTCCAACTCTTCCTCACACGCAGATTCTTTACTGAGTTTCAGAACCATATAGCCAATTGTTCTTTTTTTTAAAAAAAAAAAAAATTTATTTTTCAGCTCTCAGCGGACACAACATCTTTGTTTGTTTGTGGTACTGAGGATCGAACCCGGGCCGCATGCATGCCAGGCGAGCGCGCTACCACTTGAGCCACATCCCCAGCCCCTAGCCAGTTGTTCTTGACCCCTTAGACATATCCTTAAGAACTCCTTCAATCTTTTCATTGTTATTTCAACCAAAAATGAAATGGATCATCTTCTCCCACAAACTTTCTCATCTTCCAGTATCCCTGTCAGCGTACAGCATGGTCTAATTAAAATTCTATAATTCTTCTTCTCATTTCCCATTGTGTTAACAAATCCTTTTCAATTCTTATATAGTTTTCTCATCTGTCTCTCCTTATCTATCTGGAACCACTGATTTAGTTTAAAACTTATTTTCTTTCTCCCATATAATTATAATAGCCTCCTAACTACACAGCCTCTTTCTCTCCACCTCTGATTAGAGGTGGATAGGTGGCTGTTAGTGATTAAATTATGATCTGTTTGTTTAAAAAAGGTAATAGTTATTTGAGTGGGGGATTTTTGCCTATACTTGCACCTAGTGGCTACAATTTAATAATTGTTGCTACTGTTCAATCTGTAAATAGTTTTTCAATTATCACAACTCCACCAGTATGAATTTCTAGATGGAATTGTGTGCCTGTTTCAGTCCTACATTAAAATATTTCTGTGGTGCCAGTTAACTAATGGATAAAAATAACTTTTTAAAAAATATTACTTTATGGGTCTGGGGTTGTGGTTCAGTGGTTTGAGGCACTGGGTTTGATTCTTAGTACCACATATAAATAAATAAAGGTCCATTAACAACTAAAAAATATTTTTTAAAAAATAGTACTTTATGATTTTTGTTTTAATTTCCTTTTATTTTTGAATCATTTTTTTACATAATTTTACCATAAAGTTGCTTTTTTTTCCACAAGAGACTATTGTTTAAATTTCAGAATTATTCAGTCTACTTATTGCTTTGTATAAGGATGAAAAAATGTTAAATCATTTGTTCTTTACATGTTTACATTTTCTCAGGGTTTTGAAAAATATATCATTGGTTTCATTATAAAGAAATAAACTCATGGAAAACATTTTATCCCCTCTCCAGACTGCAGCTCTCAGAGCAGTTGGCAACATAGTGACAGGCACTGATGAGCAGACCCAGGTTGTTCTCAATTGTGATGTCCTGTCACACTTCCCAAATCTCTTATCACATCCAAAAGAGAAGATAAATAAGGTAAGGCATGGAGTGTCCTCACAGTTTTTCTTTCTCTTTGTATCTTTCATTTTTAACCACCTCCTCCCTAGTTTCTATTTCTAGATGTTTGTATTTTTCTTCAAAAACCACTACAGTAGAAAATTGTTTAAACCCACTCTATAATTGTTTTATTTTAGCTTTTAGTTGCTTCCTGTGAGTACTGCCCTGGTCATTACAGAAGAAAAAAACAACATTTTTAGACTGCTTGGTGTTTTTACAGATTGAACAGTAGCAATAATTATTAAATTGTAGCCACTAGGTACAAGTATAGGCAAAAATCCCCCACCAAAATAACTATTACATTTTTTAAACAAACAGATCATACTTTATTCACTAACAAAATTAGAATGTGTCCTAAGATGGAATGCTTAAATTCAAAGATCATTTTTAAAAATGTCTTTTTTTTTAAGATTTTAAGCTTTGGAGCTGGGTACGCAGGTGCACGCCTATAATCCCAGCGGCTTGGGAGGCTGAGATAGGAGAATCGTGAGTTCAAAGCCAGCCTCATCAGTGGCAACGTGCTAAGCAATTCAGTGAGACCCTGCCTCTAATAAAATACAAAATAGGGATGTGGCTCAGTGGTCGAGTGCCTCTGAATTCAATACCCGGTATCCCCCCCAAAAAGTTACATTTTATAGATATATTTGTTATAGTGAAGAGAAAGAAGCCAGAAGTTTTGGGCGAGTTATTTTTACTGAGGAAATTTAAACCACATAGGTGGGTTTTATAACTTAGTGTATTCTGTAATTGGAAATGACCAAGAAATGAAATAGCCAGACAGAGGTGACAGTGGTTCTGGCCTAGGATGTGATGTGACCCCTACCCGCCCCCACTTTATATATATATATATTTTTTTTTAGTTGTTGATAGACATTTATTTTATTTATTTATACATGGTGCTGAGAATCAAATCCAGTGCCTCATGAGACATGCCAGGCAATTGCACAACTGCTGAGTCCCAGCCCCAGCCCCACAATATGCTCTTAAAGTGAAGGTATCAATGGGGAAAAAGTTCATACAGATATATACTCAGGTTCAACAAGCAGCTGCTTCAAAAGGTTTTTAGTTTGAGAATTTGTTATTTGAACCAGAAAACCCTGAAGTTAGAATTTTCCAACTTGATTTTTCTCCGTAGCATTTTAATTAAAAGAATTTTTAAACCTACAAAAAAATTTGCAAGAATAGTATAGCAAGCCCCCATGTACTCTAAACATAGGTTCATCAGTTGTTAACATCTTACCCACAGTTACATGGCAGAATAAATTTATAATTAACTCTTTCAGTCATTGAGGAGAGGGCTGGGAATGTGTGGCTTAGTGGTAGGATTCTTGCCTAGCACGTATGAGGCCCTGGGTTGAATCACCAGCGTTCGGGGAAAAAAGGAAAGAAAAAGGAAAACAAAATTAACATTAGAAGTAAAAGAAGGTATATACCTTTAACATTAATAGTATACTAAGCCTGTTTGTGGCTCGTAAATCTTTTAATGTCTGTAGATCCATCCTAGACTAGTTTGATGCTTGATTTCTGTAGAATACTTGAACAAGTATATCTTGGAGTACATCTTTTTGAAATAAAACAATCTACTTTTGGGGAGGGTGAAGGGAGGCCCTGCTAAGTTGCTTAGGGCCTCACTAAATTGCTGAGGCTGACTTTGAACTTATGATTCTCCTGTCTCAGCCTCCCAAGCCACTAAGATTATAGGTATGCCCCACCATGCCCAACAATTCACTTTTATTAGAAGTAGTTTTAATAAAGTATTCAGAAATTCAGTCTTGTGGGCTGAGGCTTTAGCTCATGGTAGAGTGCTTGCCTAGCATCTGTGTGGTATTGGGTTCGATCCTCAGCACCACATGAAGATAAATAAAATAAAGGTCTTAAAAATCAACTGATTAAGAAAAATTCAGTCTTATAGTTATTTCTGCCTGTTAAAGGGAAAAAATACACAAAAATGTAAGTTCCATGAATAAAGATTTTAATCTGTTTGTTCACTGTTGTATCACCATTGCCTAGAATAATTCTAGCTTATAGGTGGAAGTGTCCTAATTTATTTTAAATAGGTCTTATATATAACCAGATCACTTTTTAGATGTAGTCACTTGAAAATAATGCAGGTGATTTTGTTATTATATATATATAAAATATGTTAAGATAAAAATATGAAAAGCTTTAAAGATACAGTATTTTTTTCAATTCTAGGAAGCTGTATGGTTCCTTTCCAACATAACGGCAGGCAACCAGCAACAAGTTCAAGCTGTAATAGATGCTGGATTAATCCCTATGATTATTCATCAGCTTGCCAAGGTCAGTCATTGTGGGTTCATCATCTTTCCTAACCTGTTATTACCAAGATTTTTTGGGTAAAGAATTCATTCATTTATATTTTTTTTAACCTTTAGGGGGACTTCGGAACACAAAAAGAAGCCGCTTGGGCAATTAGCAACTTAACAATAAGTGGCAGAAAAGATCAAGTGAGTCTAAATTTTTTTTTTAACTGTCACAATTGTTAATATTGGAAAGTACACTAGTTTCTTAAATTTAGATTGCTGATTGTTTTTAATCTCTGTACTTTATTTTATTTTGTGATCTAGGTTGAGTACCTTGTACAACAGAATGTAATACCACCATTCTGTAATTTATTGTCAGTAAAAGATTCTCAAGTGGTTCAGGTGGTTCTAGATGGTCTAAAAAACATTCTGATAATGGCTGGTGATGAAGCAAGCACAATAGCTGAAATAATTGAAGAATGTGGAGGTAAGAGTGGATTGATTGAAGAAAAGTAGTTGAGCACTTTTATGAGTTTATTTTCCATTGCTAAACAAAAAAACCTGAGGTTTGGATATGTATAAAGAAAAAAGTCTAATTTAGCTCACAGTTTTGGAAGCTGACAATCCAAAACAGGGAGACCTCATAACAACTCACTCTTGGGGGAAATTTTTTTTCCCCTGTCACACATATTATCATGTGATTCTGTGTACCTCACTTTGGGAAATATTATTTCATGTTCTTGGAAAAGGTTAATGATTTCTTAATCACCTGTATATTTTGTTTTAATCCTACCAATTGTAATGGTAGGATTGCTACAACTGTGTGATGAAGTTATTACTACAAATTTTTATTTTAAAATTTTAATGAGAAAGAATAGAGATCTTACTGCTCATTATTGGTTTTAGATGTTTTACTTAAAATATTTAAAAATTAGCAATGTAATCAGGTTCATAACAGAAAGTTTGAGCAACTTGCAGAATTGTTACTATTCAGTTTTATATCAATATCTTCACTTCCCTGAATGGGAGTTATAAATAGAACACAATGCTTACTTATTATAATTTTATGAAGTACTGCAACCATTATCTTTGACACCTGTTTTTCCATTTTTCTGGTATGTATATTATTAGCTTTTTAAAAATGCAACTGTTTCAACATAGCATAGTCAAAAAGACATTTCAAAGAAAAATATTAATTTTTTAGATTAATAAATTTATGCATTCAATGCATGAAATAAATGTATTAGAACTATAACTGATGACATTGTGAATTCTGTTTTGAACTGTTATTTCTACAGGTTTGTTATGGTGTAGGAGACAAGAACCCTATTCACAATCTTGGAAAAAAAATCACAGATTTAGTACTGTCACTAACTTGCCATGTAACCTGAATTAAATTCCTTTTACATCCCTGTGCCACATACCTATCAAATGGAGTGTTTAGGCAATTTTTTAGACTGCCTACTTGAGGAAACAGGGTGCCTCAAAGGCTTCTAAGGAGGAAGAAATCAGTGGGATGCTGCTCATCTTTTAGATGTCATCTTTGGGTGAAGAAAAGGGTGTGTTGAAATCCTTAGGATTTATGTACACAGTTTTCATTAGTGTCTCCTTAATTATTTTGATATTTTTTTATCAGGTTTGGAGAAAATTGAAGTTTTGCAGCAACATGAAAATGAAGACATATATAAATTAGCATTTGAAATCATAGATCAATATTTCTCTGGTGATGATGTAAGTATATATTAAAATATGATATGTTTGTGTATAAATTAAAACCTATATGTAATATATGACTTAAGTTTATACTGTATTTCTATTAGGTGCTCCACCAGTCACTTGTTCTTAAATACTTTACTCCAGAATTTAATTATAAGGTAATATTGTAGCAGGATGCAGTGATGCATGCCTGTAATTGCAGTGACTAGAGCTGCTAAGACAGGAGGATCACAAGTTCAAGGCCAGCCTTAGCAACTTATGGAAACCCTATATCGAAATAAAAAATAAAATAAAGAACTAGAGGTATAACTCAGTGGAAAAAGCTGCCCTGAAATTGATTCCCAGTATCAAAAAACAAAAAGTTAAACCAAACAGAAAGTAATATTATAAAAGCAGCTCTTGTTGCATTTGAGGACTATTAACTGATTAAGAAGTAGTAATTATAGAAATAACATATATTTAGATTTTTAGATATATTTTTAATACACAGAAATTTAAGAAAGGGTTAGTTTCTTAAAATATCTCCTATTTATTTATTTATTTATTTATTTAGTGTGTGGTACTGGGGATTGAACCCAAGGGCCTTGTGCTTGCAAGGCAAGCACTGTACCAACTGAGCTATATCCCCAGCCCTCATTTCCAATTTAAAATTGTTAAATTTCTCAATAAAATTATTATGGATTTGCTGAAATGTTTTAGGTGATTTATACAGAATTTATACAGAATTTTCTCCTAAGTGGTAAAGAATTAATTCAAATTATACCATAATGTATAGTATCACCATATAATCAGGACCTTTCCCCCCCTTGGTTTTTTATAGATTGACGAAGATCCTAGCCTCATTCCTGAAGCAACACAAGGAGGTACTTACAATTTCGACCCAACAGCCAACCTTCAAACAAAAGAATTTAATTTTTAAGGTCAATTGAGTGCAGCATCTTTCTCATGTTCAATATGAAGCACCACCAGATGGCTACCAAATGATAAGAACAACAGCAACAAAAGGCTCCAAAACACATGCCTCTTCGTTTTGATGCTTCTAAAGCAAGCCATGTCTCAGTCACTTTGCAGTTGCCAAAAGTCACTCTCACATGGACTGTAAATGCATATGCATGATTTCCTAAACTGTTTTAGAATTCTTAACAATCTCAACTACCCTATTTTCCCCGGTCCCTGGTGCCACATGCTGACAACTGCAGTCTCCAGTTTAAAATATTCCATAGTGGTGGCATGTCAGCTGCCCGTTGGTATTCCTTTGGAAAATGGTGCACTGTGGATCAAGACACTTTGGTATGATGCATATTCACGTTGGAAGACTGAAGAGGTGCAGTATGATCTGAGCCTCCGTCATTGTCCTCCACAAACATATTTTCATATTCTTTATGAGGAAGAATAGATTTTAAAGTACAAGCCAAATGATTTTCATTGGTGGAACTGACACAAAAAAAGTAACTTAAAAACAAGAAACTTGGTTATTGGTTAAACAGATAAGTTTTAAAAAACTGTACTTCATCTACCAGTAATTGATGTGTTTATTATCTGCCTCAGAAGCCAGGGTTGGAGGAAGAACTTTAGATATGGATGGTAATGCTTTCACCATTATACCTAATTTTTGAGAACAGCAAGCCCTATTTGACCACTCACTTCAGCCTGTGTGTTCCTGCTGTTTTGAAGTAATCAAATGCTGTGCATGGTATTTTACCTGAGCTGCAACCTGTTACAGACTTGAACTTCTGTTTAAGTTGAAAGCAAGAGTCCCTGTCTACAAAGGAAAAAAACAAAACTGCAAAGGTCTAAAATATTCATTGGTGATGTTTAAAAAAATAAAATCTTGCTTTCAGCTTTCAGGAGTTAATATTTTTGTTCTAATCTGATAATTGGATATGGTTGATTTATATTGGGTTTAAACTGTGGAGCTTTCATGTTTACTGTAATTTAGTCTTAAAACATTTTTTACTTAGTAACCAGTGCTTTTGATAATGTGGTTGGCAACAAACCAGCAACTATTTAGAAGTGTTATAAGACTTCATTCTAGGAGTATTGGGAAAGTTCACTCAGATCCTACTCTAAAAGCATCTGCACTTATTAAAAAAATTCAAACAGGGATCTGTGTAGAGGAATAATCTGCAGTTATTTAACATAATAAGCCTGATTTGCAGTGATCTTTAAGTAGTTCTGCAAAATCTGGTATTACTATGTAAAGTTATTGCTTTTGGTAAATTGTCTGACCCAGTTATTAATGAACGAATATGGATTTGAAAATTTTTAAACTAAATAATTTGTGCTGTCACAGAAATGGTTTTGTTGCTCTTGTTTACTGGACATAATTTCCCAATGCATTGATGTGAAGGGATAGAAAATCTAAACTCATTTAGTTATGGGGGGTGTATTTACTGTGATGAAGATGAGACAGATGCCATCAGAGCTTTGTGAATCAACTGGGGTGTTTTCACTGATAAACAATACATAGCAGGTGTGCGTTCATTACAAATATATGTATCTGCCAAGGTGGAGCCACTTTAAAGAGTGAGTTTTGTCTTGTATCTAAAGTGGATACAAGCGTATGTTTAAACTGCAAGATTTTTACTTGCTAGAGAATCTGTTTTAATATAGTGGTTTGGCCTCTGATTATTTATAGGTTTTATAAATTTTAGAATCAATTTCTCTTTAAGGTGGCTCAGATTTTTCAACTCTTGTGCACATAAAATTGAGTTGAAGTTCATTGTGCCTTTTTTTCTTTATCCAAATTTTGAGTTAAAGCTTCATATGGTAAATGCATCCTGTTCAGACACTATCGTCTAAATTTTTCAAACTGTGTGGTGTTCACTAAAAATAGGAATAACAAAATCAAATCAAATTAAGGTCACACACTTGGTGAAAACCTTAAAGTACAAATTGTCTGGATATTGTGAATTGTCTCTCTTCCCAGTTTGTTTCTTCCAGACTCTTATACTTAACTGACAGTTACCTTTCAAATTTGGCACACACTGAGATTAAAATTGGGCCTTTACTATGATGATTCCTATTTCCTCTTGTGTTTTAAGTGCAAACTAACATTTAAGTGAACATTAGCATCAAGTAGTGCAGACAAATGTGTGCATTTGCTTGATTCAGTTTGTTGTGACCTTACCAGTTTTGAATTGGAATTGCACCATTTCATAGATAAAGGAAACTAAGTATATTGCTGCACTTTTAAGTTTTCAAAACAGTGTTTAAAAATTGCATTGTTTTTATTTTTTTTTAACTCAGTTAAAATAGACTAAAACGTTCTTTCAAAAGAGGCATCTAAACGTGTTCTTAATTTTGTATATGGGCTTAGGTTTTGTAACCAATAAAAAAAGCTGCTATCAAATATGATAAAACATTGAAAGACTTATTTCTGAAAATATTGCTTAACTTTGGGTTTTGTATGGTTAAATTTAAATTTGGAATGATTTTCAACTATCAGACGCATTGAGGTAAATCATGAATTACTCTTTGAGAGTATATTTATATGTCTTTCCCACTATAACAAACAAGGATGACCAATAACTATGCTGGAGTATTTTGTGACAAATAATATGTACTAACAGCTATACTAATTTCCTAAGATGCCATAACAGAACATCAAAAACCAGGTGATTTCAGACAATAGAAATTATTATCATAAACTCTGGAGTCTAGAAGTCCTAAATCAAGGTGATGACTAGGCCAGGCTCTCTGTGAGTCTGCAAAGGATCCTGCCTGCCTCTCCTAGCTTCTGGTGGTGGCTGGCGACCCTTGACATTTCTCGGCTTGCAGCTGTATCATTGCATTCTCTGCCTTTGGCATTATGTGACCCTCTTCTGATGTATCTCAGATTTAAGCACTGTAACTTAGAAAAAGACCATTTATTTGAAAAGGTGGTATGATTTTGACTTTCATGAAACAAACTTTAATCCTGCCTAACCCTTGAAAACATGTAACATAGAAAATAGTAATCGAAGTAAACCTGAAAGTTTAACCTCTTAGAGGTTGTGGCTCTAAATGAAATCTTTGATAAATTAAAAGAAAAAAGGAGCAGCCAAACTTTTGAGTATAGAAATATTTTTACTTTTGTATAATGCCACTTCAAATTATTTTTGAAAGAAGTCAGTGTTTAAGTAAATAAATGTGATAGTACTCATAATCTTGCCATCATTTCCTTCAGAAGGGTTATCCTTTTCAGGGGACTCAATATATAATTATTTCAGGTAAATTCAGTTATCTTACATGATGGTTAATATTTTTATCCCTCATTAAACTCTGGGAAGTTTGAATTAAGTCTTTTGGGGAAAGAGAATATAACTTCTGTATATTAAGCTGTAAGTTTTAAGGCATATATCCCAAAGAGTGCTCTCTATCCACTACTGATACTTGTGAGGCTTAGAAGGAACTGTTCATATAGATGCTGTACTTGATTAGATAGCTGAAACAACCACAGGATAATTCTCAAGATACTAGAAAGATCTAGAGAGAGACAGTGCAGGCACAGTATAGATTATATCAAGAGAAATGGGCTGGGAATGTAGCTCAGCGGTAAAGCACTTGTGTAGAGTGAATAAGGGGCTCTGGGTTTGATCCCCAGGGCTGTAAAAAATTGAGAAAGCATTTTGGGAAAATGACATGGTGATGCAACCTGTTACCACAATTTATTTGCCCAAGAAATCCTTCTAGTAATTTTGGCCCATGTACGGGTTTCTCAATCCTGAATTATTAACATATTAGTCTGGATAATTATTTCTTCTGTTTGTCCTGTGCACGGTAGGATGTTTTGCAGCATTTCCAGACTTTACTCAGTAGATGTTAGTACCTCATCCTCCTCCCTCAGTGAAGACCACCAAAAATGCCTGTGGACATTGTCAGGTTTTCCCTGGGAGCCAGAACTTCCCTGGTTGTGAACCACTGTCTTAAATGAAGAAGTCTAAATCATGACTTTGTTATGTGAATAGTCTCAGGGTTTCTTCAAATGCGTAAGATTAAAAAATAGGAGACAAAAAATGTGCCTTTTCTTTATTCTAAGTTTTAGGAAAAATCAGAGGCAGACTATTAAGGTTTGGATATGAAGTGTTCCCCAAAGACTCGTGTTAAAGGTCTGGTTGCCAAATGCAGCCATGTTCAGAGATGGGGCTTTTGTGAAATGATTGGATCATGAGGGCTTTGACCCTGTCAGTGGATTAATCCACTGATAGCTGAATGAACTATTAGGAGGTGGTAGAAACTATAAGTAGGGCATGGTTAAAGAAGTGGGTCACTAGGAGCATACAGTTGGGAACTGTCTTGTCCCAGTCCCCTAGTTAAAGGTTATGACATCCTGTGTCTCCCCCTGACTTCCGGCTGCTATGAGCTGAGAAGCTTTCCTCCATCATACCCTTTCACCATAATGTTTTGCCTCTCAGACCTAGAGTGATGGAGTCAACCAACTGTAGACTGAAACTATGATCCATAATAAATCATTCCTCCTTCACGTTGTTTTTCTCAGGTATTTGTCACAAAACAATAAGTTGACTAACATACAAACCTCACTTCATTTCCCAGATCATCCTCCTGTGGGAACTGTAGAAGGTGCTACACCCATCTATTCCACAGGCTTGAAATGGGAATAGAGACTACTTGGTCAACTTTTAAAATTTGCCGTGTAGCTGAAAAACAGGGTTATATGAAACAGGTAACAAATGTGTTAATCGCTAAATCTCAAGACCTTCTTGTAGTGTTTTCCAAACATTTTTAGTTGAAGACCTTTAAATTCTATGAGGGAAAGCTGGAATTGGACTAGAAAATCAGCAGAGTTTGAAAATCACTTGATGCACTATGAGATATTGGCCCCCCCAGGAAACTTACAAGTTTATTAAATGATTAAAAGCTAGGGAGCAAAGCTGGGCATGGTGACATATACCTTTAATCCCAGCTGCTCTGGAGGCTGAGGCAGGAGTATTGAAAGTTCAAGGCCAGACTGGGCAACTTGGCCAGACCTTTCTTTAAAAAAAAAAAAAAGTTAAGGCTGAGGGGTTTGGCTTGATGTTAGAGCCCAGTAAATAGAGTCCAGTGGTAGCAGGTGCCCTGGGTTTGATCCCCACTGCTCCCCATCCCCAAAAATGACAAACAAAACAAAAAACTGCAGGGAACTATGAGCCATGCAATAAAGAAAGGGTTCCCTTCAGGGAATTTCTTCTACAATGTCCCTTTTCCTACCCTAACAAACTGCTATCCACCTTCTTGAGTATTCTCTTTCCTCAAATTGTGGGACCACAAATACACACGGTCTTGTGCTAGGTAATGTGTGAAGCCATAATAAACAAGGAATATCTTCATGGGTCAGCAACTGAACTAGGTGGTAAGTAAAATGCAATTCTCAGTGTTAACACAGTAAGGTACACATTGTGTATAATGTTTTAAGAATAAAATCAATTTTATTTTTAAAAATTTTTTAATTTTTGGTTCTGAGGTTGAACCCAGAGCACTCTACCACTGAAGCAAGCTGTCTTATGGATGAGAGTCAGAAGTTTGAGTGACAGATGAGATGCACAATGGGAGCTTGTTCTACTTTGTGGCTAGCTTTAGTTGGCATAAAATTCTTAATCCTAAACAAAAGTCACCTCTCAAATGTCTGTCATAAATTAAATTTTGGGCTAGATTTTAGTTATTTCTTCAGCTCCCTTTCTCAGCCTGAATACCCCGTGCATTTCCTCCCTTCATGTTATAAAGTTGTTGGACGACTTATGTCAGCTTATGTACTTGATAAACCCTAACAATAAATAGTGTGGTGTGACTTGTTTCTGAGTACAGTGGAATGGGAGCATTCAGTTATCTGGACACTTACAGTGTGGAAGCAAGTATTTCAGTTATTTTACCAGCTTCGTCATTATAAGATTTGTGATCAAGTGACAAGTCTCCATTCTGTTTGGCCCAGTACTTAGGCAGCTACTCTATTCAAACCTAAATGTCAGAATTTTATATTAATTCAGCTCATTTTCCTCATACAATTATATTCTTTTGTCTGTAGGTATCCTCTTGGTGTCTTTTGATATTTATGGAGCATCCTATCCCATGCCAGGTTCTATGCTGTGGCACAGGATACTTTATAATATCACAGGAAAAGTTAAAGTTTATTACAAATATTAGGAAAAAGAGAGTAACAGAATTGGCCCGGTTAAGTAGATGACAATCAGGCTGATGGCAAGCTCTTACTAAGTGCTGGCCACTTAGGAGCACTTTACAAGTACCATGTGAAGAAGGTTCTGTCATCAAGTAAAGAGAACTTAAAATTTTCCCCAAATTACCACATCTGATTGTGGTGAAAATGCAGGAGTTCTTTGTGCAGACTGGAAAGTCTCCTGACAGTGGGAAGAGTATGTAGCAAGGCTACATGGGAAGCACCACAGGAAGCTCAAGTGGGTGAAAGCAAATGATGCCAAATCAAAGACTATAATGAAGAGAAGGATGAGTTAATCAGGGCTCCAAAAATAGAGGCCAGACCCTACAGTCTGGTAGGTCATATGAAGAACAATGGGGAATTATTAAGCAAGAGGAATGACAGAAAATTAATGTTTAAAAAGGATCACTAGTTGTTAAGGACAGGATTTTAGTGACAGAGGTTACTGTTCATACTGTGAAACACCAAGACAAGAGGTGATGGACTGTTTGGTCCATGAAGAACATTGACAAAGAGATGCTCGCCTGCTAAAACAGATGAGCTGGTGATGCCTTAGATATGGAGCTAGGGAAGAATCAAGGATGATTTCCAAATCCCAAGACTATAGCAACTGAGTGGAAGCAACATGGGATAGGGAAGAGAATCAGACAGACATGGAGGTGGAGGGTGAGCTCAGTTGGGTTGTATTAAGTTGAAATATCCAAGACTTGCCTCGCAGGGCCGTTGGAAATATTGATCCGGAAAGTAGAGGAGAACCTGGGCTAGAGATTTGAATCCTCTGCCTATTTGGATGATTTTATTAAAGTAGCAGGTGAGGATGAGACTGCCTGGGTCTAGTGTCTGAAGTGTGGAAAGGGCTTAAGATAGTGTCATGGAGTTCCAGCATTCAGTGAGCACATTAGTAGAGGGTGAGTTTGTAAAGAAAAAGAAATAGTGGGGAAAGAGATTTCAGTGCCCGGTGGTGCTGCTAAGCAATGAAGCGAGGTAAGGACATGAACTATCCTTTGGTTTTAGTGATCTGGAGGTCACTGTCCCTTGATCAGTGTGGTTAGGAAGTTAGATACTGAAGTAGAAAGGACGGAGGAACAGAGGCAGAATATGAAGATAGTGATTCTAATTAGTTTCCTCATCAGCTTTCTATTTTGCTCTGAAGGGGCAATAGGATAATCACTAAAGGAGGATGTCAGAAAATTGGTGGGGAGAATGCAGTTGAGAAATAAACTGAATATAAGAAAAGAAGAATAATCATAGATTTTCTAAGTTATAGGAGAGAATTCAGAGCATTAGGTGGCAGGTTGACCATATACACTTTTCAGTCAGCAGTTATTTAATTGGGCAACTAGCAACCCATGGCCTAATAGAGATTATTATTATAATGGCATGAAACTAGCAATAGATGTGTAAATAAAAGAATTTAATCTGATATCTGCTACATTAAAAATGGTATAGGAAGGGGCTGGGGTTTGGCTCAGCCATAGAGCACTCACCTAGCACATGCCAGGCCCTGGATTCTATTCTCAACACCACCCACATAAGTAAATAAAATAAAAGTATAAAAAAATGGTATAGGAAGTGGCTGCGGGGGAAAGGTTTTGAACTGCAGGCAGTCATTTTTTTAAATTATAAAATACAGACAATAAAATTTACCATCTTAGCCATGCAGTTCAATACTGTTAAGTATATTTATGTTGTTGGCAATCAGTCTCCACAATGTAGGATGATACTTATCGCAGACTGGGGGAAAGGGAAAAGAGGAATTATTTAATGGGTATAATGAATCTGACTACTTCAGATACCTCATGAAAGTGGAATTATACAGTATTTGTGTCTTTTTCTACCGACCTCACAGGGTGGTTGTGAAGTAAAATAAGGTAGGTAAAAGCATCTAGTGCCATCCTGATATGATTTAGTGCTTCTCTGACCCTTTTGCTGATTTTTTGGATTTTTCACAAATGGAAGTAATAGCCACATGAGCTTTAAAAAGCTTGCTGGTGGGCTGAGGTTGTGGCTCCGTGGTACAGCACTTGCGGAGCACGCGTGAGGCACTGGGTTTGATCCCTAGCACCACATTAAAAAAAAAAAAAAAAGCTTGCTGGTCATTAAAAACAGACTTGCAAGGCCAATTAGACACTTTAGTCCCGAAATTTATCCTGTCTCCAGGCAAATTTTTTTTTTTTTTTTTTTTTGTAATAAATATGTATTACTTTCTAGTCAGAATTATAGGACACCCATAGCACAAAAGTTGATAACAAAAATCAACAAATGGGACTTACTTAAACTGAAAAGTTTTCTCTCAGCAAGAGAAACAATAAAAGAGGTAAATAGGGAGCCTACATCATGGGA
>NW_025999932.1:37363931-37365708 GCF_001458135.2 Marmota marmota marmota
CCTGGCTCTGCTACGACGCGCTGGTGCACTTAGTGCTGGTGAGTGTCTCGCTCCGGGCTGCTGCTTCCCTCTGGACCAACCTTCCCCATTCCAGGAAGTTTCCGCTGGAGATGATGGCTTTTCTTCCCCGTGGTTGGAAGTCTGGCAGGATCCGGGTGGGACCTGGACACTGGCGCGCTGGCCTCTGGCCAGATGCTGCATGGCCCCGAGTTCTGATACCCGAGTCTGTGGACAGAGCCTGCCGCCCTTCTAGTGCTCCCGGTTCCTGTACCAAACTTAAAGCAAAACAAAAGCCCTGAAAATTGCTAGAAGAGTTTCTGTTTGATTAAAAGCTGCTCAAAAGCAACAGCCTTGGCTTCCTTGGCTTTATAACCAACGTATAAATGTTGAACTGAAAAAGACTTAGTTTAGGTCCTTTTTGAATGGCAGAACCTACACCAAAGCAAACAATAGTATTACACCAAGGCTGTAATAGTAATCACATTTATTGGGCACCCACTGTGTGCCTGGAACAGTTCTGTGTTTAAAATTTTTTTCTTACAACATCCCATAAACTACTTATTCTCCCCATTTTACAGAGGTGAAACCAGATCCTGAAAAGTAGCTGGCATAATTCTGAGTTGGTTTCTTCTGACTCCAAAGTTTGCACTTTTTATATCGTTGTGTCCTTAAAAATTCACCCCACTTTATAAAATAGCCAATAAGTGTGCATTTAAGAGGATTCTGTTGAAATACCCCCACCCACATCCCTTTTTTAAACTTTGTGTGTGTGTGTGTGTGTGTGTGGTGCTGGGGATTGAAGCCAGGGCCTTGTGCCTGCGAAGCAAGCACTCTACCAACTGAGTTATATCCCCAACCCTGTTTTGTTTTCTTTTTTAAAACTATGCCAAAATATCTTATTGTTTGTAACTTTGAACTAGCTTAAATCTAGACAAATCTTTAGATAACATGAAGTCAAAGTCCATAGCATTGAGAAAGAAAAAGGAAGCAAATTTTTTGGTAATCATTTAGGTGTGGGTGTTTACCAGTTAAATATGTGTCTATACCAGATTTTGCTGGAATTACAAAATATCTTCTTTCCTAATAATCAGTATGGGAGATAAGAGACCATGAATATTTCCCACAGCTCATTTGTTTATAGAATTGATTTTTAAGCTGTCCCTTGAACTCAAAATCTGCCAAAGAACAGGGGTAGTAAAACTGGTTGCTGAGCCCGCTAAAACAAACAAACAAACAAAAAAAAAAACAGATTATGCCCTGCACAGTGGAGCACACTTGTAGTCCCAGGGATTCAGGAGACTAAGCAGAAGGATCCCACGTTCAAAGCCAGCCTCAGAAACTTAACAAGGCCTTCAACAGTTTAACAAAATCCTGTCTTGTTTTTCCATCAGACACAGATTTATTTAGGAAAAAAGATACACATTCAAGGGAGAATATAACCCATCTCCAGAGGGAGAGACCTCCCCCCCCCTCAAACAAGACCCTGTCTTAAAAAATAAAAAGGACTGGAAATGGAACTCAGTGGTAAAGTGCCCCTGGGTTCAACCCCCAGTACCCTCCAAAATTTTTAAAATTTATTTATTTTAATTAGGTATATATGATAGCAGAGTGGGTTTTAATTCATTGTACACAATTGCAGCACAACTTTACATTTCTATGGTTGTACACAATGTAGCATCGCACCATATGCACAGTCATACATGTACCTAGGGTAATGATGTCCATCTCATTCCACCATCTTTCCTGACCCCCTGGGCCCTCCCCCCCCTTCCCTCCC
>NW_025999932.1:37365733-37439261 GCF_001458135.2 Marmota marmota marmota
CCTCCCTCCCCTCCCTTTTGCCCAATCAAAGTTCCCCCATTTTCCCATGCCTTCCCCCTCCCTGTTATGGATCAGCATCCACTTATCACAAAGAATATTTGGCCTTTGATTTGGGGGGATTGGCTTACTTTGCTTAGCATGATATTCTCCAACTCCAACCATTTACCTGCAGATGTCATAATTTTTTTCTCTTTTAATGCTGAGTAATATTCCATTATGTATATATACCACAGTTTCTTTATCCATTCATCTACTGAAGGGCATCTAGGTTGCTTTCACAGTTTAGCTGTTGTGAATTGAGCTGCTATGAACATTGATGTGGCTGTGTCACTAGTTTGCTGATTTTAAGTCCTTTGGGTATAGACCGAAGACTGGGGTAGCTGAGACAAATGGTGGTTCCATTCCCAATTTTCCAAGAAATCTCCATACTGCTTTCCAGATTGGTTTCACCAGTTTGCAGTCCCACCACCAATGTACGAATGTGCCTTTCCCCCCACATTTTCACCAACATTTATTATTGCCTATATTCTTGATAGCTGCCATTCTGACTGGCATGAGGTGAAATCTTAGAGTAGTTTTGATTTGCATTTCTCTAATTACTAGAGATGTTAAACATTTTTTTCATATATTTGTTGATTGAGTGTATATATCTTCTGAGAAGTGTTTATTTAGCTCCTTAGCCCATTTATTGATTGGGTTGTTTGTTTGGGGGGTTTTAAGTTTTTTGAGTTCTTTATATATCCTGGAGATTAGTGCTCTATTTATGTGTGTATGGTAAAAATTTGCTCCCAAGATGTAGGCTTTCTGGTCATCTCACTGATTGTTTCTTTTGCTGAGAAGAAACTTTTTAGTTTGATTCCATCCCATTTATTAATTCTTGATTTTACTTCCTGCACTTTAGGAGTCTTGTTAAGGAAGTTGGGGCCTAATCCAACATGATGAAGATTTGGGCCTACTTTTTCCTCTATTAGGTGCAGGGTCTCTGGTTTAATTCCTTGGTGCTTGATCCACTTTGAGTTGAGTTTTGAGCATGGTGAGAGAGAGGAATTTATTTTCATTATGCTGCATATGGATTTCCAGTTCTCCTGCACCATTTGTTGAAGAGGCTGTCTTTTCACCACTCTATGTTTTTGTCGCCTTTGTAATATAATGCAATGTATGAATGTGCCTTTTCCCCACATCTTCACCAACACTTATTGTTGTCTGTATTCTTGATAGCTGCCATTCTGACTGGCGTGAGATGAAATCTTAGAGTAGTTTTGATTTGCATTTCTCTAATTACTAGAGATGTTGAACATTTTTTTCATATATTTGTTGATTGAGTGTATATAGCTTATGAGAAGTGCATGAGATAACTGTATTATGTGATTTTGTCACTGTGTCTTCTATTCTGTACCATTGGTCTACATGTTCATTTTGGTGCCAATACCACGCCATTTTTGTTACTATAGCTTCACAGTATAGTTTAAGGTCTGGAATTTTAATGCCTCCTGTTTCACTCTTCTTGCTAAAGATTGCTCTAGCTATACTGGGTCTCTTATTTTTCCAAATGAATTTCATGATTGCCTTTACTATTTCTATAAGGAACAACATTGGGATTTTAATTGGAATCACATTGAATCTGTAAAGCGCTTTGGGTAGTATGGCCATTTTGACAATATTAATTTTGCCTATCCATTCACCCCACTTTATAAAATAGCCAATAAGTGTGCATTTACGAGGATTCTGTTGAAATGCCCCCACCCACATGCTTTTTTAAGAGGATGGAAGATCTTTCCATCTTCTAAGGTATTCTTCAGTTTCTTTCTTTACTGTTCTATAGTTTTCATTGTAGAGGTCTTTCACCTTTTTTGTTGATTCCCAAGGTTTTTTTTTTGTTGTTGTTGTTTTTGAGGCTATTGTGAATGGGGTAGTTTTCCTAATTTCTCTTTCAGAGGATTTATCATTGATGTATAGAAATACATTTGACTTATAAGTATTGATTTATATTCTGCTACTTTGCTGAATTCATTAATTAATTCTAGAAGTTTTCTGGTGGAGTTTTTTGGATCCTCTAAGTATAGAATCCTCTTGTCAGCAAATAATGATAGTTTGAGTTCTTCTTTTCCTATCCGTATCCCTTTAATTTCTTTCTTCTAATTGCTCTGGCTAGAGTTTCAAGGACTACATTGAATAGAAGTGGTGAAAGAGGGCATCCCTGTCTTGTTCAAGTTTTTAGAGGGAATGCTTCCAATATTTCTCCATTTAGAATGATGTTGGCCTTGGGTTTAGCATAGATAGCTTTTACAGTGTCGAGGTATGTTCCTACTATCACTAGTTTTTCTAGTGTTTTGAACATAAAAGAGTGCTGTATTTTGTCAAATGCTTTCTCTGCATCAATTGATACAATAGTATGATTTTTATATTTTTTAAAATATTTACTTTTTATTTGTGCATGGACACAATACCTTTTATTTTATTTATTTATTTTTATGTGGTGCTGAGGCTCGAACCCAGGGCCTTGCACAAGCTAGGTGAATGCTCTACCTCTGAGCAACAACCCCAATCATGAGTTTTATCTTTAAGTCTATTGATGTGATGAATTATACTTATTGATTTCCATATGTTGAATCAAACTTGCATCCCTGCAAAAAAAAAATTTAAAATTATTACATTTTAGGCATACAAAAAAGGTCTGAAAATACTAAACAATATGTCTACATGTCCACCACCTACTTTAAGAGTAAGTCCACTTTGCAATCACAGTTGTTAAAGGTAAAATGACACATAACTTTATTGATGGGGCCTTGAGCTGTAGTCTGATGTGTGGAATTATGTTCTGATCTCTCTGCTTCCTGTTCTGAAGGAAATGTCCCTCACACAGCCCCTTCTTGAGGCATTTATCTTTCTTGACTGCAGAGTGTTCCGCTATGTGAATATACTGTACCTCAGTTCTTCAAGTCAAAGATGCACATTTTTCCACATATTACAATAATCAATGATATAACTGTTTCATGTGAAGAACAGTAGTTACTAATGTCACTCTGAATGTGAAACCCATATTAGAAATCTCTTTTTCAGATAAGTGTAAGGAGAAATTTAGTTTCTCCTAAAAAAATTGATTTGTGTATTCTTCTCTGAAAGTAAGGACAATATAAATGTTTCTCCCTTTTCTCTCAAACTGCCTGGAAGCTCAGAACCATATTGGAGCTCTATAATAACAACAAAAGATGATCTGTGTAAATATATTCTTATTGACCTCTGATCTGGATGCTTATTCCTTTTTATAACTAATATTTTTTTAATTCTGGTATATATTTTATCACTTAAGTAAATATTTTTGTTGTAACTGATCTAAAATGTTTTGTATAAGGAAGAAGTATACACACTTCAAAACCTTTTAGTACTACAAAATGTGTTGAATTTCCTTTGAAATGGTGAAGACATTCTACAGGAAATATCTCAATCTGGTTGTAGTTTTTTTCCTTTATAACTATAAACACATTTTTTTTTCAGTGCTGGGGATGGAATCCACCCTCTGTTTTGTCTTCCCCTCTCTCTCAAGTACCTGGTATTTGGAGCTATTCATGTATTTGCTGATATTGAATGAATGAAAGAATTGATTCTGTCCTTTTAGTTAGTAGTAGTTATCAGTCATTTTCTTTTCTTTTTTTTTTTTCCTTCCCCATATTGGGGATTGAACTCAGGGTCACTCAACCACTGAGCCACATCCCCAGCCCTATTTTGTTTTATTTAGAGACAGGGTCTCACTGAGTTGCTTAGCACCTCCCTAAGTTGTTGAGGTTGACCTTGAACTTGCCATCCTCCTGTCTCAGCCTCCTGAGCCGCTGGGATTACAGGTGTGTGCCACTGTGCCTGGCTTCAGTCATTTTCATTTTGAACCTCAAATTATTCAGATATCTAAGATGTCACACAGTTGTAGTCTTGTAAGGCAAAGTGGGTATAAATTGCATATTTCCATGACGACTGTAAAAATGCACATGTATGGGCAGAGCTCTGCCACCAAGACCCAATCTGCTGGCAGTGGCCAGCACCCTGGAGAACTTCCCGGGGAGTTTAATCATGCCAACCTGGGTTGCTGCTGCAGAGCATGGTATTGGAGGTTTGGTAGCCCCACAACTGGAAGAGCTTTGACATTTTCCAGTGCTTCAGACAGCCTCAGTGAGTGGGGGACACCCCCTCAATAAGAAGGATTCATAAAAAGAACAAAAAAAACTTTCAAAGAAAAAAAAAAGCTGGATTCAGCTGCATAGCCAGCCAGACTGCCTGCAAACTCAGGGAGCACCTTGAGGTTCTAGATGCTTCTCACATCCTCCTTCTGCCTCCTCTTGATCTCCAACCACTGTTTCCCAGGGATTCAAGGGCTTTCCCAGGATAAGTGGTCACCTTTCCTGCTCTTCTCCTTTCACCTTCTACTGAACCTTTTTCTTGCATCCTTGTTCAATAAACTGCTCTTACTGTAACACTCTTGGCTTAAAAAAAAATGAGGGAATATAAGAGAAAATATTCATTGATAGCTTCATCATTTTGGAGGGATCATCAAGTAGGGAGAAAATAAATGCTTTGTTTAAAAGTAGACTTTACCAGCTGGGTATGGTCACCTTTAATCTAGGCGGCTGGGGAGACTGAGGCAGGAGGATCCCAAGTTCAAAGCCAGCTTCAGCAACTTAGCGAGACCTTAAGCAACTTGGTGAGACCCTGTCTAGAAATAAAATATAAAAAAAGGTCTGGGGATGTGGCTCAGTGGTTAAGCACCCCTGGGTTCAATCCCTGGTACCCCCCAAAAAAGTAGACTTTACCAAATTGTGATAAGCTATAGGGAGCCCCAAATTACAGAGGGGGGTGATCTTTCATCTGGAAAACAAAACATAAAAGAATAAAAGAATCAGCAAGATTTTCTTGGTCATGCTGGGGATGGATCAAAACCAGGGCTTTGTGCATGTTAGGCAAACACTCTGGCACCTAGCAGCGTGAGCGCAGACCCCCGGTCCACCCTGTTAATGCCTGTGTGCCATTGACAGGGACCTAAGAGCCAGTACTGCTGAGCTGACAGGTGGAACTGCACATCTCTGGGCAGGGCCAGGAGGGAGCACAGTTCACTCTGAGTGTTAGGTGAAACACCTGCTGGGCCCTGGTTCCATCAATTGGAAGTCATGCTTTCATTAGGTGGATGACAGCTGCCGCATAATATCTGAAGTCACCTGCGCCCTGTGGGGGACCCCTGGAGGCTGCAGCAGCTGCTCCCTCCTGAAACAATGATGTCTGCTGTTGCTGACAGGGAAACAGCCAGTCTGATTAGGCCGAGATTTTGTGAATCCAATTTGAAAATGCTAATCACTGTTGACAGGGTTTGCGCAGGGATTCTATTCTTACCCACTCTGTCCTCCCACTCTTAATAATAATGAACGTGGCGCTGTTTTCTCTGGGTTTTCAAACACACTTAAAAAAAAAAAACAACTCCCAAATACCTTCAAACACAACTTTGACCTCTTTTTTGTATTTTTCTGTTTTTATAAAGCCATCTTCATGGTAATTTTTTTCTTAAGGATTGCAACAAATAAATTGAGTATTCTCTGTAAATTGGTTGTTCAGTTGTAGGTAGCAGTAGTTCACACAAGTAGGATATGTGTTTTCTCTGAGCTTTGACTTGCAGATGTCTTGAAGTCTATAAAATATGTTGTTAAAATAATGGATCTGGAACACCTTAAGAGAAAAAGGAGACTGGCCTTTGTTACTTCATTTTATTTGTCAGGATACATTCTACTTTTTAAGTTCATTTTTGTTAGCAGCTCAGTGAAACTGATATAGTTCAGTCAGGTTTTAAGCGTCCAATAGGAAGGGTCCTGTATTTTTTAAGCCAAGTATCTGGGTATGGGGTTTGGTCTTTTTTGTTGTTGTTATTTATTTGTTTGTTTGTGGTGCTGTACATTGAAACCAGGGCCTCATGCATGCTTGTGAGGGCTCTAACACAGAGCTGCATCCCCAGCCCTTTCTGTTTTTTGTTGTGAGTCAGAGTCTTGCTAAGTTTCTGAAGCTGCCTCAGCCTCCCTAGTAGCTGGGGTTATAAACCTGTGCCACACCCAGATAAAGCTAGTGTATTAAATGGATGGCAAGAGAGATACCCATCAGGTATCACCCACAGTCAGGATGGGTAAAGAGAGAATGTGAATAATGAGCGTTGTTTCCTTTCATTGTTTTAAGATGACCATTATCTTTCCTTACTTTTCACTCCAGTGTCTGTTTTCACCCTAAATATGCTGCCAAACTCAAATGTGAAAATTCCTGTTGGCATTTGTCAGGGAGGGCTTTGACAATGGAGGGGTGTTGGAAAGTGCCCCCAGGTTGAAGCCCACCGCCCCATTTTGTTTGTGTGTTTTAGCACGTGTGTGTGCACTTGATGCTCCGACTGCTAAAAGTATTCAAGTATCTTCGGCCTGACAGGTGCACCTGCAGGAGGTAAGCAGCTTTGCCTGTGGCTTGTTGAGGTACAGATAATCAGGGGACTCACAGCAATGACTGCTGAAACACCACTTTGATAGAAAAGTGCATCTGCAGAGCAGAAGAGTAGCCAATGGCTTGCTTTTGCTTTCTGATGTGTTCTGTGTGCTGTGTGCCTTGGAGTCCGCCCATGTGGTTAGGTGTCTAGGTGGCCAGCATCCCCACAGAGTAGCTTCCTGCCCAAGAGGTCTGAAGTTGAGAAAATAAGAAGTCTAAGTAATCAGAAAGAAATACAGACAAAAGCAGAAATTAGATTTAAAGTGGAGCGCCTGATGGGTCTTCCAGTCCTGATAGGAGCTGGAACTGAACAACTCAAAAAAGGGGGAGTACATCAAAGGCAGGGATGAGCCAGGCGCGGTGGTGCTCGCCTGTAATCCCAGGGGCTCTGGAGGCTGAGACAGGAGGATCACCAGTTCAAAGCCAGCCTCAGCAACAGTAAGGTGTGAAGCAGCTCAGTGAGACCCTGTCTCTAAGTAGAATACACAATAGGGCTGGGGATGTGGCTCAGTGGTGGAGTGCCCCTGGGTTCAATCTCTGGTATCCACACCTTCCCCCTCCAAAAAAANTTTTCTTTTTTTTTTTTCCTTCCCCATATTGGGGATTGAACTCAGGGTCACTCCCCGTGAATGGGGCTGGCAACGACAAGACCACACAAATACAGAAATACCTTTTTGGGGTTCAAGGTCAGCTCTGAGGCCTCAGCTCCCATGCTGAAGGGAAAGGGGAACGAGGGAGGCAAGAGGCCACAGAGAGAGCCCACCCTGAGCCCCGTTTTTATTTAGGGGGGAGACATTCAATAGGAAATTGCACCCAAATAAGGCAAGGGGATTGTGTCACACCAAACACGGGGTGACACCCACCCCCAGAGCTGTGCTTCCTTACCCAGCGAAGGTGAGGCCCACCTGCCTCGCACTTCCTGAATGCCACTTCCACACCCCCATTACTCAAGGCCAAGGGGGGGTGCTCAGCTCCTGTTCAGAGCCCCACAATAGCCTTCCATGTCGATTCCGCAAGTCAATACAAATTTCATGCTCCAGAGCCTAGAAATAACTTTGAAGGGGAAAGAACAAAGTACTTTTATAGTTCATTAAAATAAAGTATGAATCCACGGGAAGAACTGTATCTGCCTCCATTCTTTGCAATTCTACAGATAATTTTGGCCCTTGGCACATAATAACTAATGCTTTCCATTCCGAGTGTCTGTGTGGTTAGAGCAGATCTGGTTCAGGAGCCCCCAAGGACTCTTTAGAACCCTAATAGCTGTCTGCTTCTGCAGCTCTGCCTCCAGTGCCTTAGGTTTTGAAGTGAGTCTGGGGCTGCTGCAGGCTGCCCTGGCCTGTGTCTGCTGGTTTTCATCTCTCCTGAGTTCTTTGGCGTCAGATCAGGCCAACCTGAAATCACAGAGCCTTTCAGAGATCAGCTGGAACTTTGATATTGGCATTCCCCACTTTTCTGACTTTCCTCTGAAGGTCCTCCTGTGCGGGAGTGCTTCAGGACTCCCTGTGAGCCATGCTGAGGGCTGCTATGGTTTAGGTGTCCCTCGAAGGTGCATGGGTTGGAGACTTGGTCCCCAGGGTGCTGGTATTGGCAGGTGGTGGAGTCTTTAAGAGGTGGGGCCTACTGAGAGGTCCTTGGGTCATTGGGACTGCTGCCCTCAAAAGGGATTATGGTAGTTTTTGTGCAGTCCCTCAGCACTTCTCACAAAAGGTTGTCACAAAGGACCAAGCCTGGCCCTCCCTCTTTCTGCTTTCGGACTGGAGATGTGAACTTTCCTCCATACACACCCTGTACTTTACTGTTTGTCATGGGGTGAGGTCCTGCCTCCAAACTTTGAACTAAAATCAACCTCTTTCTTCTAAAGTTAGCCCATCTCAGATTTTTAAAACTTACTTATTTATTCTAATTTGTTATATATGACAGCAGAATGCATTTCAATTCATATTACACATATAGAGCAATTTTTTTCTCTGGTTGTACACAAAATAGAGTCACACCATTCTTGTCTTCATACATGTACTTAGGGTAATGATGTCATCTCATTCCACTGTCTTTCTGACCCCCTCCCTTCCCCTCCTTCCCCTTTGAGATATTTAGTTTTGGTAACAAAAAGCGAATACAGGGGTAAACAAGTTTGATCTTGTCGGGAAGGATCACAAGCCCTCAGAGTTGTTTTGAGGGAAGAATCAAATAGTTGAGCATGTTGCCTACTGTATGAAGAGAGAAACCTAGTGTTTGTGGACCTGTTTGGCTCCCTTTTTATGGAAAACATAAGGGCAGGGTCCCTATGAAGAACCCCCCTACCACCGAGGGAAAGCGGGATCTGCCTTAGACAGTGCCGGTCCTCACAGGCCCACCAGCCCTGCCGGGGGTCTGCAGTGGTCCTCTTCCCCTATGGTATAAAGTGTTTTCTCCACACAGTGAATGGCTTAGCCAAGGATCTTTGCAAACTATGCCTCCAGGACCCATCCCATCTCTGTTGTAGCTTATAAAAAAACTGAGGACAAAGAAATTAGGTGACCCAACAAAGGCTACTAGTTCAAGAATAGCTGTGCAAAGTGAGGAGAATCAGCCAGGGCTTGTGTGTGGTGTTTATTGGTGTCATCCATACAGGGCTGCCTTCAAGGAGCTTCAATAGTGGAGGCGTTGGACAGAGGGACACAGGGTTGTCATTCAGCCTAGTGAGTGAGTGATGGGACTCTGGCCAGGTCGGGAGGTGGCATGAAGGAGGGAAGGATTCACTGGGGCTTTGAAGACAAGAGGAAGTTACTGGGCAACGAGAGAGTAGCCACTCAAGATTCACCACCGACCCTTTGCTCCAAGGTGCATCGACAGATCTCATTCTCAGGTTCCTGGGATAGTGGCCCCTGCCCTGCTTTACCCAGGGCTTTGACCTTAGCAGGATCTTGCTCATGGAGTGGCCTAGGCCACTGCGTGTCGGTACTGTTGTGGTTTGGATGTGGTTTCAGCCTGTCTCCCCAAGGGTCCGTGTGGTAGAAGCTTGGTCCCCAACGTGGTGGTG
Source organism: Marmota marmota marmota (assembly GCF_001458135.2). NCBI lineage: Eukaryota > Metazoa > Chordata > Mammalia > Rodentia > Sciuridae > Marmota > Marmota marmota. Next base: position 37,375,251 of record NW_025999932.1, read on the forward strand.
TCGAGGTGGAGGAATCTTTTGAGAATTAGGGCCTAGTGCAAGGTAATTAGGTCACAGGGGCATCACCCAGGAAGGGACAGATGCTGATCTTGAGAAGTTAGTGAGTTCTTAGGAGAGTGGAGTGTTACAAAAAAAGAGCAAGTCTAGGCCAGGTGCAGTGGTGCACACCTATAATCCCGGTGGCCAGGGAGGCTGCAGCAGGAGGATCGTGAGTTCAAAGCCAGCCAAAAAGCCAGCCTCAGCAAAAATGAGGTGATAAGCAACTCAGTGAGACTCTGTCTCTAAATAAAATACAAAGTAGGGCTGGGGATGTGGCTCAGTGGTCAAGTGCCCCTGAGTTCAATCCCCGGAAGAAAAAAAAAAGAGCAATTTTTGGATCCTGAATTCCTTCTCACTTTGTGATCTTTCCCTCTCACACCTGCTGCTGCTCTCATGCCATCCTCCATGTTGTGATATAGCCAGGAGGCCCCTGCCAGAGCTGAGTCGATGTTCCTGGACCTCCAGAGCCATATGCTAAAAAACCTCTTTTCTGTAAAAGTCCATTGTTTTTTTATGTAAACCGTTCTGACAGTGATAGGGCGAGTCCTCATTGAGGTTTTCATTTGTATCTCCCTGACCGCTAATGTTATTGAACATCTTTTCATGTGTGTATTTGCCATCCATATATCCTTTTTGGTGAAATCCTCTCTTGCCCCATTTTTAAGTGGAATATTTGTTGCCTAAAACAAAAAAACAAAAAACAAAAAAACCTCTTGTTCTCTATCCCGTCCCTTCCTTTTATTTCTTATTATTTTAGTTAGCACTTATTACATGTCCTGTGAATCGTGCATTTGCCCCAAGAGAACTGGCAGTTTGGAGGAAGGAATGAGGAAGTCGGTTTTGGTGTAGGAAGGTGTCTTAGTCAGCTCTTCCTCACTGTGACCACAATACCCAGCAAGAACAACTTCAAGGAAGGGAAGTTTATTTGAGGCTCGCGATTTCAGAGGTCTCAGTCCATAGATGGCCGACTCCATTGCTCTGGGCCCACGGTGAGGCTGCACATCATGGTGGGAGGGCCTGGTTCAGGAGTGTTGGTCTCTTCCTGGAAGCCAGGAAGCAGACGGAAGGGAGGGGGGTCACAGGGAGGAGTGGGACAACTGGGTCACACCCCTCTTGGTGACAGTACCACCACCCAGTTAGTCTGTTCAAATTAGAATGGACTGATTAGGTTATGGCTCTCATAATCCAGTTATTTCATCTCGGAACATTCCTGCATTAATACAAGAGCTTTTGGGGGAAACCTCATACCCAAACCGTAACAGAGGGGCACCTACCTTCCATCAAAAGAATCGGTAAAATCTGCTTCCTGGGGCTGGGGTAGGGGCTCAGAGGTAGAGCATTCACCTAGTACGTTTGGGTACTTGGGTTCAATCCCCAGCACCATGTAAAACAATAAATAAATAAAGTTATCTTTAAAAAATCTACTTCCTGGAGAAGGTTATATCTGATCACAGTTGAAAGCACGAATAGATTCATTAAAACATTATAACATATATATGTATTTATATGAAAATATGTTATATATATTTATATATTACTGTTTAGGACACTAATATAGTAAGACATATACAGTGCATTCTAAAAGCCTCAACAGGGCATCCCACTTTGTAGGCAGTTCATGGTGTGAACTTGTCATTACTTCAAAATTTACAAACATTGAACACGAAAATCTTCCTAGGTTCTTTAGGATTCTGAGATGGCGATAACAACACACCAGACACCAGAGATATGTGATCTAATGGGAGCTGAAAATGCATAAGCAGCAAATAACAGTTGATTGTAGAAACTAATTTAGTTACCTGGGAGTTACAGGGGAGTGAGAAATTTATCCTCACAAGAAGTTTGGGAAGATTTCTTAGAATAAGGAGGATTTGACGATAAATGTTGGCGAGGATGTGGGGAAAAGGTACACTCATACATTGCTGGTGGGACTACAAATTGGTGCGACCAATCTGGAAAGCAGTATGGAGAGTCTTCTGAAAACTTTGAATGGAACCACCATTTGACCCAGTTGTCCCACTCCTCAGCACATACCCAGAGGACTTAAAATCAGCCTACTACAGTGAAGTAGCCACATCAATGTTTATGGCAGCACAATTCACAGTAGCTAAGCTATGGAACCAACCTAGATGCTCTTCAACAGATGAATGGATAAAGAAAATATAGTACATATATATGGAATATTACTCAGCCATAAAGAAGAATGAAATTATGTCATTTGCCAGTAAATGGATGGAACTGGAGATTATCATGCTAAGTGAAATAAGCCAGTCCCAAAAAACCAAAGGCCAAATATTCTCCCTGATATGCAGATGCTAACTCATAATAAGTGTGTGTCGTGGGGTAGAAGTTCACTGGATTAGAGAAAGGGGAATGAAGGGAAGCGGGGGGTGGAAATAGGAAAGACAGTAGAATGAACTGGACATAACTTTCTTATGTTCTTGTATGAATACATGACCAATGTAACTCTACATCATGTACAACCACAAGAATGGGAAGTGATACTCCCTGTGTGTATGATATGTCAAAATACCCTCTACTGTCATGTATACCTTAAAGAACAAATAAAAATTTAAAAAATTAAGTGGGTTTGGGCTGAGATTGAAAACTGAGTAAAATTTTGGGGCTGGGATTGTGGCTCAGTGGTAGGTAGAGCGCTTGCCTAGCGTATTCGAGTCCCTGGGTTCGATCCTCAGCACCACATAAAAATAAATAAATAAAAATAAAGGTATTGTGTCCAACTACAATCGAAAAATAAATATTTAAAAAAAAAGAAAGAAAACTGAGTAAAATTTCAACAGGTAGATTAAAGAGAACAGATTTGTTCTCTACTCGCAGGTCCCTACATGTTAGTAATTTCCAGGTCTCTCTCCATCTTGCCCTTACCCTCAGTTGCTTCTAAGGAAGGGTCCGTAACCAAGTGTCAGAATCCATATTTGGCTCGTGGGCCAGGGAAAGAGGTTGCTAGTGGAAGTCACATCTAGGTTTTGGATGAGATCCACAATCTAATTTTAGCAAGTCCTTCTTTTATAGAAAGATGGACTAAGGCCTAGGAAGGGTCAGATTCAGCCCTGCCCCATCACCCCTGCTGGCCAGAACAGTGGTACTTTTGTCTAGAAAGTTCCTGTGCCAAGCCAAGGAAGTAACGTGGGTTTTTCACTCTGGCTAATGCTAAAAATAAAAAAATGGGCTGGTGAAAATAAAGTGTTACAAAATAAGGAAACTAGAGAAAACTTACTTGTGTAAAAATACGTTATTTACTTCATATATGAATAAATCTCCTTTAAGGGATATAATTTTTATATATCTTTAGATAAACCGTGTTTATCAGTTAAGTGACAAAGAACATCAAGAAAATACAAACCAGCTCTAAAATCTCTGTTTAACAGAGGTTAATACAGATAAGAAACAGAAATACTCATGAGCTGGAGAGATAAGTTTCTTCTCTCAATCAAAAAAAAAGCTGGGCACAGTTGGTGCACGCCTGTAATCCCAGCAGTTCCCAGCACTTGAGAGACTGAGGCAGGAGGATCATGTGTTCAAAGCCAGCCTCAGCAAAAGCAAGGCACTAAGCAACTCAGTGAGACCCTGTCTCTAAATAAAATACAAAATAGGGCTGGGGATGTGGCTCAGTGGTGGAGTGCCCCTGGGTTCAATCTCTGGTACCCCCATCCACCCCCCCAAAAAAAGAAAAGAAAAAAAAAGGCAATTACAAACTTTAGGATAAACAAAAATAGGTTAAAAATAAGTCATGGCCCAAATGTACAGCAGACTAATACATAGCATGATTTTGAGACATTCATAAAGTAAGAAAGTATTGGGCTGGGGTTGGGGGCTCAGTGGCAAAGGGTATGAGGCCCTGGGTTTGATCCTCAACACCACATAAAAATTAATAAAATAAAGGCATTCTGTCCATCTACAACTACAAAAAAAATTTTTTTTTAGGGGGCTGGGGTTGTGGTTCAGTGGTAGAGCTCTTGCCTATTATAGGTGTGGCACTGGGTTCAAACCTCAGCACCACATAAAGATAAATAAAGATATTGTGTCCATCTATGACTAAAAAATATTTTTAAAAAAATTAAGTATATTCCATTTGCAGTTATTCTTAAGTGACACTGGAATCGGTTCTGGATCTCTGGAAATTGTGACCCACTGCAGTGAATGATATTTCTATAATCACAATATTGTAAATGCTATTGAATGCTTTTCAACTTTTAGAATCCACTGATGGATGAAACAGGAGGATAAATATGTTTATGTAACCATAATGGAAATATAACTAATCTCCATAATGGCCATACAAAGTGGACAGAAGTTGAGTTGGAAATGGGAAGAAGAGGGAAGGAGCGTGGGGTGGGTCTTGTGATCCTGTTACGTGGTAGGAAGTCAGGAAACTGCCACGTTGATGAGTGAATGAGCCAAGGTCCAGTTTATGACTTAAGTTACACATTTGGGTAACGAATTGAAGAATGACACAGCTATCAAAAAGTGGAAAACCTGGAAAGGAGAGGGGAGGTGGTATGAATTCAACAACTTTTCAGAATGAGCAGTCTAAGGAAATATCAGTGTAAATACATAATCAGGAAGATAATGGACAGAAATGGTTGAAAGTGGTAAATCTAGGAAGTGGTACTGAAAGTGGAAGTGGTACTGAAAGTGAGCAGAAGAGAAGCAAAGGTGGTTTTAATGTCAAATAAGTGGTTGCTTTGATAAAAAGAAACAAGAGCTGGGTATGGTGGCACATGTCAGTAATCCCAGGGACTCAGGAGTCTGAGGCAGGAGGATCAGAAGATTGAGGCCAGCCTCAGCAATTTAGGGAGACCTTGTCTCAAAATTAAAAGGGCTCGGGCTATAGCTCAGTGGTAAAAACACCCCTGGGTTTAATCCCCAGTACTGCTAAATAAATAAATGGATAGATGGATGTGGGAAAGCATCCCTGGGTGCAATCCCCAGTATAAATTAATATAAAAAGAAATGGGGAAAAATTTATATTGACAGCAACAAAATCATTTAAACAAGCAAAATGATGTCCCAGTGAATTCTAGTTGTTTGTTTTTTTAAAAAGCTTAGGCAAAGATGCATTTAAGTGATGGAGAAATGCTCAATAACTGTAGATATTTCATCACTTCAATGCCAAGAGAAAGCCTGAAAACATTTTAAGTCTTCCTAAAGTTGTCCTGATGCAGGGAGTTAGGGCAAGGGGAAAAAACTCAATTCTTATAGACATTCAGTTGCCATTTTTGTTAAGAGACAGCTTGGATTTTTTTTTTTTTTAGGGTAAAAAAAAAATTGAACTGCTGTGTGATTTTTCTTAAAGATTTAAGATCCCTGGAATAATTAAAGACCTTATCTATTTATTACAACAGTGAAGCACTTTCTTTGTGTAAATGTTCACTTATTTTTCCCATAGAAGCACACACCTCTGATTTCATTATGCTAGTGGTTGAAGCTGACATTTATTGTACATTAGCTTTGGACTTACTCCTTTTGAAGGGCGGGGTAGTCAGGCTCCAGGTTCACCCCCCCCCACCCCCCGCCCCAGGCTGTGATGGTGTGGTCTCAGAGGCTGCTGACCAGGAGGTGGACCCTGGATGGGGGATGGGGGAGAGCGGAGGGGAGGGGAGGGGAGGCCGGCCACCGCGCAGTGTCCAGTGGTGCCATCCCCTGGTTGTGGTGCTAAATCAGAGCATGTCTTCGTTTTCTTCTCTCTAGGAAGGCTCTTTTGTCTACTTTTCCTTGGTAGGAAATGTTGCTGATTCCGAGGGCTTGATTGCTTCTTTATGTAAGTAATTAAAAATATTTGCATTTGAAATGTCAGAGGACATTAATTGCAAGGGTGGCTGTCAATAGAATGCAGGCCCCTATGCCTACTGCAGGATTCCATTTCAGTGGGTGACTCTGTAGAAACACATAATAGGCGAATGGTTGCTGAGGGCTGCGGGTGTGGGGTGGGAGAGTTGGGGGGAGTGAAGAATGACTGCTAATGGGCGGGGGTTTCTTTTTTCCAAGTTAGACTGCGTTGATTCAAATCTGTGACTATAATAAAACCTGTCTAAATAGGGGAGTTGTGCGGGCTGTGAATTACATCTTAGTAAAGATGTGTAACTAAAAATGTGAGGGCAAGCCATGCACAGCGGTGCACGCCTGTAATCCCAGCAGCTTGGGAGGCTGAGACAGGAGGATCGCAAGTTCAGAGCCAGCCTCAGGAATGGCAAGGTGCTAAGCAACTCAGTGAGACCCTGTCTCTAAATAAAATACAAAATAGGGCTGGGGATGTGGCTCAGTGGTTGAGTGCCCCTGAGTTCAATCCCCAGTAACCCCCCACCAAAAAAATATATATATATATCAACTTTCTTTTTATTGTACATCTCCATTTGTATTCTTATACTTTCTCGGACTCCTCCCACCCTGCTAAGCTATTGACAGGTTTTCTGCATCTTCTTCCTGCCCACTGGACATCAGCCGGCGTCCAGTCAGTGCCAGCTTCCCTGCATGAACTGTGCCAATACTGGCAAATAAATGAGCCCCGCAGCAGCATCTTTGCCACCCTGCGTTGCTCAGGGTAACTGCTTTCGGATTTTGCGTCTGTGACTGGTTGTTGGGCTTTGCCTGCTTGCTTGCTTGGGATCAGACCCTGGCACTCTACACCAGGGGCACCGCTGGGCTCCACCCGCCCATCTTTCTTTCGCGTCTTTGACATCACTTCCTCCGGCCCTGGGTCCCTGTGGGGCTGCTGTTCTCGCCTAGTGTTAGAAAGCCTCCAGAGAGTTGAGTTGGTTAGTGCTTCTGAAGACAAAATGTGGCCTCTCTGCGGCCTCGTGTCCCCTGCAGTGGAGGACTCTGAGCCCCTGAGTCCTGCCGCTTAGGTCCCAGGGCCAAGCTGAAGCAGCCGAGCAGTTGGTGGTGAGCCTTTGCATTCACCCTCAATTGATGTTGCCTGGTGAAGCCCAGAGGCTTAGGATCCACATTGAGTCCCTGCCCCTCTCTGGTGAGCCTCTCTCTGGTCCCCTTTGTCAGAAGCCATGTGACCACCTCTGGCCCTGGCTGCTCAGCCATCAGAGAAAGTAAATCACTCGAATTTGGCTTAATCCTGTGAAGTGGGAATGCCAGCCACAGTCTTTCTCAGTCATCTTGACACTTACATTGTTCACCTCAGAGAAGTAAAAACTCGGGGTGTGGTTGTGACTCAGTGGTAGAGCATTTGCCTTGCATGTGTGAGGTGCAGCACCTAAAAATAAATAAAATTGATGCTCAGAGGCAGAACACTTGCCTAACATGTATGAAATAAGGGCTGGGGATATAGCACAGTTGGTGGAGTGCTTGCCTTTTATGTACTAAGCCCTGGGTTCAATCCTAATAATAATAATAATAATGGTATTGTATACAAAAAAAAGAAGTAAAAACTTTAATGAAGGTGCCCTTTATTTTCATGCAAGTAAAAAGTGAGGACTTTTTCCCAGACCCCACAGTGCACAAAGTCACCTGGCAGTCTTACTCAAATTCAGATTCTGGTTCAGAGGGTCTGGGCCAGGATCTCCCAGGCACTGTCCCGTGTACTGCCCGTGGCTTCAGAGGCTGTAGGCCAGCTGTGCACATGAGGACCCGCACCATGTCCTCATCTCCACTTGGTCAGCACACAGCAGTGGCTCAGCTAAGGGAAACCTCCTCTGGCCATCAGTTGGTATCTTTCCCTTTAAGCCTCTGACTAAGCCCAGTTGTCAATCACAAAATAAAGGGAATGACCAGGTCACTGTGCTCTTGGCTGCTGCTGTTTGCCCTTTGGTTTAACTGCCAAGGAGAGGTCAAAGTTTGCAACAGGAGGAGAAGCCGAGGACAGGGAGAGCAGGGCTGGCACCGTGCAGCCCGCCTTCGTCACCAGCTCTTCACAGTGACATCTTAGCTTTGCCCGCTCCTCTGTTCTTTCAGACATCTGTTCTCAGCCCCGGGCCGGTGTGCATGCTCCTCCCTGAAGCGCTCTTACCCCTCACCCGGTTTCAGAGGTACCCCTGGTGGCGTAAGGCCTAAAATCAAAATTCCATACTCTGTGCCTCAACATCAGTCAAGGGCCTCCAAGGGCCAAATTGCAAGGCCCCCACCCCCTGTGCCTCCTGGAGGAGTTTCCCGAGCCAGCGGCCCTCCTGACCACAGGAACCCTGTCTTGCCTGCCTCTCCCTAGGGCTCAGTTCCCGCCAGCCCACAGAACTATTCAGACAAGCCAATCGCCACCCTCTCAGGGGAACCGCGACATAACCCACCTTCCTGTCACTACCACGCCTGCTTCCATGGCCCCTGGAAGTTCACTGTGTTCCCAGGTGACCCTCCATGTGGTCCTAAAGACGCAGTGACTCTTGCCCAGGCTTTGAGGGAATGGGACTCCTAAATGGCCAGCGCCAGGTGTGTTTGGCCATCTCTGTGACCCACCAAGTGGGACTCCCTCCTTCCCAGCAAGGTGACAGGAAGTGATCAGAACATCCTGTCTAGGGAATTGCCCCTTATCCCTCTCTTTGGTGCGGGTCCCCTCTCTGACCATCACTCTCTGCAGGTGTTGCTCTCCAGTGTGCGTCTCGCATGGCAGACGGGCGTCCTGGTTGCTGCTGCATCCTCAGGCCTAGCGCAGAGCCTCCCAGGAGCCCAGAGGAGAGTTGTTGAGTTAAAGAGGAAATGAATGGTGGCTTGGAGTCATTTGGTTTTTAAGGTCTGATACCCACTCATCTCTTGGTCCCTAAAGCACTGGAATTTTACTTAAGTGACATTTCCTTAGAAGTGGGCTGCCCTGGCTGATTCACCTCACCTGTCATATACGCGTAAATTCAGGGGGAAACTTTTCCTGTCAGTGTTCCATTGCTTTCCCCTCAGAACAGTTATTTCAGAATCGCGTCAGCTAAGGACGGGATGGATGACTTGGCATGGCCTTATGGGGGACCTCCTGGCAGATAATCTTGTGTGTTATCTCATTAAATAGAGAACCCTGTTTATTGTCCTTTTTCCTTCAGGACAGCTTTTCATGAGAGACCTTTGCCTGGCCCCAAGGGATCCTTCCTCTGACCATTATGAGACTCTCTAGAGGTTTGCACGGCTTAGACCAATAAGATATCAGAACTCCTCTTTTTTTTGGAGGGGTGCTGGGGATTGAACCCAGAGATTCTTAACTACTGAGCCATATCCCCAGCCCTGTTTCACTAAGTTGCTTAGAGCCTCACTGAGTTGCTGAGGTTGACTTTGAACTTGCAATCCTCCTGCCTCGTCCTCCAATGCTGGGATTACAGGTGTGCACCATTGTACCCAGCTATGTTGAAATATTGAAATAAGGAATTACAATGCACCTACACAGATCATTATTAAAGACTGACTATGTTGGATTAATACAGAATTCTGTTACTTATAAAGGCTCAAGGGTAGAGAGGGGTCATTTGTGCAATCACTTTGGAAACTAAATTATTTTACAACTATAACATATCGTTATTATGTTGTTGTTGTGAAGAATGTAAAGAGAACAGCAAGTATTCTTTTGATCTCCTTTTTTAGGGAAAGGGGTCATTTTCATTAACTGTCATTAAAAAAAAAAAAGTGTTTGCCAGATGACTAACAACAGGTATTTTACCTTTAGGGAAAGAATATGGCAAAGCTGATGCAAGATGGCTTTATTTTGATCCAACCATTGTGTCTTTGGAAATTCTGACTGCTGTCCTGGATGGGTTTCTAGCATTGTTCCTCATTTATGCCATAGTCAAAGAGAAATATTATCGGTAAGTGTTCTTCTATCCTTTCAAAAAGAGGAGATGTCTGTCCCCAGTGTCAAAGTGACATTTGGAGCAGGTTGTGACCAAATTTATTTGTAAGATAAAAAGTAGAATACAAATTAAATGACGGTCATAGTACACGGGGATAATTTGGGACCATTCAAAATAAAAAATATGAGAGTCAGGCACAGTGGCTCATAGCTGTAATTCCAGTGGCTCAGGAGGCTGAGGCAGGAGGATCGCAGGTTCAAAGCCAGTCTCAGCAAAAGTGAGGCACTAAGCAATTCAGTGAGACCCTGTCTCTAAATAAAATATTAAAAAAGGGCTGTGGATATGGCTCAGTGGTTAAGCGCCCCTGAGTTCAATCTCTGGTATAGAAAAAAAAATTAAAAGTAAGAGAAATAAAATTCTGGTAATGACCCTATCTCTAGGAAAGCAAGAGTAGTGTTAACAGTGTTGGCTGATTGGCTACCAATATTTTGGAGGATAAAAGGGTAATATTTCCCCCCTTTCCCCAAATCATTCTAGAAAGCTCTTCTCACTTGACATAAATTAAATTCTTTTATATATTTCTGAATTAGACATGTAAGATAAATAGGAGACCAGGTGTGGTGGTGCATACCTATAATCCCAGTGACTCAGGAGGCTGAAACAGGAGGATCAAGGCCAGCCTCAGCAATTTAGCAAAACCTTCAACCATTTAGCAAGCCCCTGTCTGAAAAAAAAATAAAAAGGGTTGGGCATGTAGCTCAGTGGTAAAGTGCCCCTGGGTCCAGTCTCTCATACCAAAAAGATAAATAAGAGATCTTTTTAGAAGCAGGTTGGGGAGGGTTGGGGAAGTGGAAGGAGGAGGAGGAATAATTACCCGTCCTCTGAGCAGACTCTGAGGCTCTAATTCTCCTCCTTCCCTCCCTTTTGTTCTCTCCTTCTGAGAGACAAAGTGACCTGGGTAAATAGAGGGCAGTCCCGGGGATGATGCCCTCAAACAATGTCAAATTGGTACAATTGCACTCCATTTTCTACTCTCTGATATTGAAGAAGTATCATTTAAAATTTAATCATAAAGCCTCAGATTTGAAAGGGGACTCCAAGGTCATTAATTTACTTTTTCTCACCCAATTTTATAGCAATAGTTGACAATAAAAATTAAATTTCTCCTTGGTGCCTTACCATATTTTGAACCCAGGACCATGGTTGCAAACATACCACATGCACCCCTGCATACCACATGCATCCCTGCGTTTGTTATCTGAGAGACACAGAATCCTTGCATACACGGAATACTGACCTTGTGCCAGACACAGTGCTCGGCCATTATCTATGTGTCTCATTTAGTCTCCACAATACTCTGAGGAAGAGACTATTATTGCCCCCTTTTTCTTTGCTGGGCCTTAAATCTTCTTCAAAATAGTCCAAGAGACCTAAGAGTCCTTATTCACTGAGAATGATCTGCTAGAAAGGGCAAGGCAGCTTCTCCAAGGCAGGACCGAGTCTTTGCACCTATGGCTTTGACGTGCCCATCAAAGGAGCACTACACAAAACCCAGCGGGGTCCAGCTTCAGAGAGCTTTTCTGTAGCACAGGCTGCATCGATGCTGCCCTTAAAGAAGGAATGTCGTATTCCAGAGCTGTAGTTTGACTCCTTGCTTCTTCCCTGGGGCAGGCATTTCCTACAGATTACGCTGTGCGTGTGTGAATTGTACGGTGACTGGATGACCTTCTCCCCAGAGTGGCTCATCGGAAGCCCCAACCTCGACACCGACGATTGGCTCCACTTTTGGGTCTATCTCGTGTTCTTTAACGGTGTGTGGGTTCTGATCCCAGGACTGCTACTGTGGCAGTCCTGGGTAGAGCTCAGGAGGATGCATCACAAAGGAACCAGCTTAGGGAAGAAGTTGCGGTGAATTTTCAAAGCCACCAACACTGCCCGATGAGCCAGCATGGAGCGAACATTCCAGTCTCTGCTTTCTTTTTTCATTGCTCTTCCTGAACAGCCTGTTTCAAGTTGGTCATAAGGTGCTAAGTTTTTGTCATTGTTGTAATAGTGGTTGTTATTAATTAAATAGAAGTTTAAGAAAAAGAGAGGGCTGGGGGCTGGGGGTGGGGGTAGCTCGTGGTAGAGCCCTTGCCTGGCATGTGCAAGGCCCTGGGTTTGATTCCTAGCACTGGAGGAAAAAAAAAGCAGAGGGAAATAAATTGTAACTTGTAATAATCACATTGAATTATACCTTCTTTTATGGCTGGCATTAATTGTTCCACATTAATAAAGCCAACTATTATAGAGTACTGTAGAGAGTGTTACATTAATTCTTTATTCCAGAAAAACCTGGTGCTTCCTCTTTGGTCTCAATAGTCCCTTTTGGGTGTCAATATAAACCCCTCCTCTCTCCCCCTCCTTTTGTACTGATAAGCGAAGTCATGCAGACGTGAGGGTTTTGGCATTCATACTCCAGGTGTTCAACAGGCAGGAGGAATAAAGGGTCTGTGGGCTGAGTAGTCCCAGGGGTGGCCTTACTGGTGGTGTCTCCCTTGGGAGAGTCCACTCTATAGTCACCTGGGAGTCATCTCTCGGTGTTTAACCAAGTACCTGTACCCTGTAACCCAGCAATTTGACTCCTAGATACTGACCTCACACAAATGGCTGATAAGTGCACCAAAATGGCAGCAACTGTTCATAATAACCCCTAACTGGTCACAACCTAAATGCATACATAGGCATATGGTCTATTCATAGAATGGACTATTGTATACAGAGAAAATTAACCTTGTGCTGCTCATAACAACACGGAAGAATTTCACACACATAATGGTAAGTGGAAGAGACCAGACCAAAAGAATATGTACTCTGTGGTTCTATTTATGTAAATTTCAAAAACAGGTTGAGCGTCCCTTAACTGAAAGGTTTAGGACCAGAGTTGGGTGTCTCTGATTTCAGAGGAAAATTTGCAGAGACTTTGTGGGTAAGCATTCCTCATCTGAAAATCCAATAGCTCCACAATCTTTTCAGCTTTTAGACTTTTGAATTAAGGGTCCTCAACCTGCAAGTCTAATGGATGGTGTTAGAAATGAGGATAGAGTTTGCCTGTGGGAGGAAGGTGCGGGTAGTGATGGGGAGAAGTCACGCAGGGGCTTCTGAGATGTGGATAGCATTCCATTTTTTCTAATTTGAGCGGTAGTTATAATTTGTGACAATTCATTTGGCCATATGCTTACAAATTGTGTGTTTTTCAGTATATATGTTACTCCTCAACTTGAAAAGTTTATTTTTAAAAGATTTTTATCTGGGCAAGGTGACATATGCCTATAATCCCAGTGGCTCAGGAGGCTGAGGCAGGAGGATCGAGAGTTGAAAGCAGCTTCAGCAGAAGCGAGACACTAAGTAACTCAGTGACACCCTGTCTCTAAATAAAATACAGAATAGGGTTGGGGATGTGGCTCAGGGGTCAGGTGTTCCTGAGTTCAATCTGCAGTACCAAAAAAAAAAGAAAAGATTTGTGGTATGAAACCCCCCAAAATGTTTGCAGTGGATCTTCATGAAGACCCTGTCTATGTCCTTGACAACAAGGTGTCAGGCGCGTCCTCCCTGTGGATGGACAGGGGATGCAGATGGGAGAGCCTGGCTGCACCTCTCTGGAGGGATCACCCACTGTTTCCAGTCCTCTGCTCTCTGCTGACCTAGCTCAATCCAGGGTTAAACAGAGGAGAGCAAACCCGATAGGCTGCAGGCCCTGCGGCAGTCCTGAAAACATGACTGCCCTCAACCGGGGTTTTGCTGAGTATTGAATGGGAGAGAAAAGATATAGACTGATGGGGACTTGGAAAGGATACACTCTGCTGCCAAGCCATATGTCATTGATTCTAAGAGAGGTTTTCCTCCCAATTTTAACCTTTTAAAAATTAGGGTGCATTTTTCAGTTGTGTCGTGACTTAGTTGGCAGTGGGTATTTGCTTTCAAAAATACATCTTATGCTTGATAGCTTCTTAGAACTAAGGAAATAAGGCACCACTTTCAGAGGGTTTCTCTTAGAGCCTCCGAATCTTCGGCTACTAGGAGGTGACCATTTCAATTTATTTAACGTCTAAATTTTACCTGGGCTCTTAAGGATCATTTTCTCCAGTACCTTCTCTATTCTCCCCATCACATTTGTTGCCTGGGAACAGGCCACAGAAGGCAAGCTTTAATGAATATATAAAAAAAATTTGCAGCAGGTGATGAATAGCTTATATTGTAGGATGGAGAGTATTCAAACAGGCCTGGAAACAGGTGGTGCCTTTCCAGCACTGTTGATGCTCTCATGTGCCTTACAAACGCTGCCTCCAGATAAAGTTGAGACAGATGTCAGCGTCACCCCCCTGAAGACAGTCTACATCGTGATGTTTTCTTGTATATGATTGTGTCAGCGCCACTGCTCCTAAAATAACTAGGTGGCTCTAAGAGTAACTTGCACTGTGAGAATTACAAAAGAAAACCTAGTCAAAGAAAGGCTAGTTGGAGGCAAAAAAAAGTCTGGAGAAGCATCCTTTGTGTTTCTTTATTAAAAAAAAAAAGTAGTTGTAGATGGACAGAATGCCTTTATTTTATTTGTTTATTTTTATGTGGTGCCAAGGTTTGAACCCAGTGCCTTGCACGTGATAGGCAAGTGCTCTACCACTGAGCTACAGCCCTGCCCTGTTTTTCTTTATTTTTAATTATTATTAAAATACATGTGCCCTCTTTGTGTTTGTTTTGTTAGGCGTTTGACTCTAAAGAGAAATCAACTATAAAGAGAATAACTGGGCAGATCTCTAATTTTAAGTAAACACCCTCCAGGTGATAGGTAGCACCTGGCAGGTGTAGTTGGGCACCTGGGCCAATCCTCTCAACCCACTGCCTCTTGGAGGCTCTTTACTTTCTCTCTCTTTCCCCTGCTCCTAGTTCTGCCTGGAAATCCTGCAGACCCCAGACCTAACAATAGTCCATTTCTCACCACTACTTCACTGTAGGAAATAAATCACATCCATTAATTGACCTTAAAGGATTCATCACAGTTTGGTGTATTACCCTGTTAGAGTATGTTTGCACCAAAAAAAAAATTTTTTTTCAGGGATTGGGGGTGGTAAATACCTGTCCAGCATGTGTGACGCCCCAAGTTTGATCCCAGCACTGAAAAAAAAATTACACTATTGATACACATTTAATGCTGAAAATGGAAAATTAAGAGAAATTAAAAACATAAAGCCAGGCATGGTGATGCACACCTGTAGTCCCAGTCACTGGGGAGGCTGAGGTAGAAGGGTCGCTTGAGCCCATAGGTGTGAGACCAGCCTGGGCAACATAGCAAGACCCTATCTAAGAGGGAAAGAGGGGCTGGGAATGTAGCTCAGCTGGTAGAGTGCCTGCCTTGCATGCCCAGGGCCCTGGGTTCAATCCCCAGTACCACAAAAGAAAAGAAAAAGAATTAACCCTCATGTCCTTATAGAGGCTCACTATTACAAACTTCGTTTCTACTTTTCAAACATTTTCCTACATGTGTGTTGACAGCTGGTGGGTAACTCCTAGAGAAACACTCAATATCCTTTCAAACTTCCTCTCTCTCTGTCCCTTGTCTTAAAGTTGCTATTCTGTAAATAGTGGCTGTACATGTACACCAGCTGCCTCCCTTCCCCACTACAGAAAATCCTTCATTCTTTTTTTTTTAATTTTTAGTTGTAGATGGACACAATGCCTTTATTTTTTTTCATTTATTTTTATGTGGTGCTGAGGATCAAACCCAGCGCCTCATACATGCTAGGCAAGCACTCTACCACTGAACTGCAACCCCATCCCCAAATCCTTCATTCTTGAGGAATTCATACACTTACAGAGGTCGGTTGGTAGCGGTTATCATTTGTTTTTGGAAACCAGCTTCCTTAGATGCTTATGTTAATACAGATCAAGTTGACTTCTTAAATATTTGATTGGCCACCTCCCAGCTCTTAAAGGATCAGGTATGTTGATCATGTTGCAGCATGAGTTCTAGAAGCTTTCCCTCCACCCCTAGGTAACAGTAAGGAGGGTCTCTAAATTCACAAAGTCCTTATCTGTGTCACTGAGGTGACCTTGGATGGCATCACATTGTAATTTCTGTACATCTCCCTTCCCCATGCGCAGGAGCTTCTCAGGGCCACACCTGGAATCCTAGACTCTTACACTGCTTGAAGGAGCCATAGAGAGTTCAGTTTATACACCAGGAAACTGTGGCTTAGAGGGTTTAGACCACCTGCCCAAGGCCATGTGGCTTTTCAGTGAACTAGGTCCCAGTCCACTTAAAAGTGCTCTTTTTACTCAAAGTGAATTCCAAGCTAAGTTAGACATTTCCAGGAGCCTGCAAAGTTGTGAAAATTACTTCATTTGTGAAGTTTTCATGCTCCCCCAAAATTAACCCAAGAATACTTATGTAGCCACTCAATCTCAGTGTCTGGTTTTGTGCTTCCTGGTCCTGTTTGTATTTTTCACTGATTGGATCAAGTAGTTGTGGGACAGCAGTTCCTTGTAATGCAGTATTCGCCCCACCCTAGGTACGTTCCCCATGTTTTCAGATGTGATCAACCCTATGCTGTGACATGCCACTTTACATTCACCATAAATGTGTGGCTGTCAATGTGTTTTAACCAAGAGTAAATTAAAAATTCTGTCTTTCCTCTCATTTCTGACTCATGGCACTGTGTTGAAAGTGAAGGTGAGCCAATCTTGGGCATTTCTTGGCTATACTTTGGAAGTCGGACTGATTTTGGTCACAGGAGTGGGATCTAATTCATAAGAACTGGAAGCAGGAAATGGATTTCCCCCATGTGTCCCTGAGCACCCACAACTTGAATGATCTCCATAAATTTAGTCCCCGTCCCAGGATCTGACCATGAGTATGCATGCTCCTTGTAACAGTGACACCTGGTGGCCTGGGGTAATAGGACAGCAGTTGGGTGGTTGATCTGTGGATTTTTGAGATGACCTTATTCTATACAGTAAAGCTGTTGCCTCTCGTGACCACAGGAGCCACTTCCCTGTCCCTGCAGCCTCCCACCACTACCCCTAGTAACACCTTCCTTTCTGATCATCCCACACCCAGTTAGCACCTCGGCGGGACCTTTGACTTTGGCTCTCTTCCTCCAAGAACCTCCAGCCCTGGTGACTCTCAGCCCTGGCTGTGGATAGCTGCCCGGGTGGGAAGAAGCAAATGTAACCCAATGGGTATGTGGTTAGGCCAGGCCTGGCCTGGATTCAGGTGCTGGACAGCAAGTGATTTGCTGCTTCCGCGGGCAGCAGGTGGCGGGGTATTTTTAGCATCTGCAGCCTTTAGAGAAGGGCAGACAGCGGTGAGGTCTGAGGGCATCTGTTCTTCCAAGGTCTGAGTTCAAAGCTTCCAGATAATGAATCTCATCCCTAAGCTCCCCACCCACCTTTTTTTTAAGTGTCCACTTTAAAAGTCACTGTCTTGGGGCTGGGGTTGTAGCTTAGTGATAGAGTACTTGCCTCACACATGTGGGGCCCTGGGTTCAATCCTCAGCACCACATAAGAATAAATAAATAAAATAAAGATATTGTGTCCATCTACAACTAAAAAAAAAAAAAAAAGCCACTGTCGTATCTATAAGCCTTTTTCCTTTTCGTAATCAGTTTGCAAATGAGCTAAAGAAAGTGATTGCTTTGGGATGCAAAGCCTCTGGGCTTCTGGGAAAGGACTGGATGTCATTAGTGCCACACCTGCATTCCCAGTGCACTTCAAAGCCTTTTCTGTTTGTTCTATTATTGCACCCTCTTACACCTCTCATTAATCCTATGAACCCTGTGGACAAGGATTACCATCTTCCTTCTACCAAAGAAGAACCTTGCAATCAAAGGTGAGCAGACTGCCCAACGCCCAAGGACATGGGTAGCAGAACCTGAAGCCAGCTGCCTGAGAAGGACAGGTGGAGACTGAAGTCCAGCTGTGCTGTTCAGCAGGGCTTTAGAACCACTCTGTCCCTGACAGGAAGTCTGGGCAACATGTAGAATTTGCCAGATCTTCAGCCTCCTTATCCACAAAATGCGTTCTAGTGCTCAGCACAGGCAGCTTTGAGGATGAGCACATGTTTGATGAACACTCCCTACACTGTCTTACCTAGTCCTGATCACATGGTTATTTGGGCTTGGGTCAGTCTGCAGTACAGGCTCTGAATATGCAGCTTTGCCACGGTCTTCATGATCCAGTGTTCTGCCCTGTGCAGAAAGGGTTTCATGCTCACAACTAAACACTCTTGGCCAATATCCCCTGCCTGTTGTTGACATCCTCCTATGAAGAGCTCTGAAATGTCCCACAGTCCCAGACATGTCCCAAGCTTGTTGGGCCATGGAACTATCTTTTCAGGTCAACAGCTCTTCACATCCTTCAGCACCAGAGCTTTGCAGAAACCACATTGGAAACCAAGAATCCACCTCATGGTAGCTGTCAACTGCCTTGACCTGTGGCTGCACTCCACCCCAAGTGGCATCTCTTTGGAGTCTGACCCCTGCCAAGATGGAATCTGAGCACATCTCTTCCTGAGCCAGCCTAATCTGACTGTTCCATCTCCTCAGCCTTGATCACACTCAGCCCTGGCTGACTTCCATTCCACCACCCCCAATTGGCCTAGGGCAGCAGGGAAGAAACCCCCCCTGGGTTTTTACATCTGCCACAACCCTCTTCACTGTCTCCCCTGGGATTGACACCTAGAGGGTGCATCTTGCCTTGAGACCAGGAGCCCATTGGACAGTGGTCTCCTTACTTCTTACCTTGAAAGACAAGAATTTAACTTTTATTTCTCATACTCCACTCACACCCATATTTCCCTTCTTTCCTCCTCTCAATATGGGTATTTTGAGTATTTAGTATTTACTTGATTATGATTAAGTGGCTGAGTTCACAACATAGTCTCTTAGGATACTATGGTTATATTTGCTTGCCATATAACTTTTTGTTTTCCCAAGAGCTGATAATTGCCTCTTTTTTTCTGTTTGTTTGCTTGGTTTCCAACATACTTACCAATAATTCAATCCCAAACGCTGTCAAAACTGAAAACTTCACTAATTTAATCAAATATATATGTAAACCATTATTTTTTTTTAAATATTTATTTTTTAGGTGAAGATGGACACAACGCAATGCCTTTATTTTTATGTGGTGCTAAGGATCGAACCCGGGTCCTGCCTGTGCTAGGCAAGCGCTCTACCACTGAGCCACAATCCCAGCCCCGCCATTATTATTTTTTATGGGTTGTTCAACATTGTTCTGAGAACCAGTAACCCTCTTGCACCTCTGTATACTGATTGCCTGGAGGACTGCATTGCCTTTGTTCTTGAAATTCCTTTTCTTTCCTTTAGTGGTGTGTTCCATGTTTCCTGGATGCCATGTCTTTGCCTTGATTTATTCTTTTGAGGAAGCATGACTACCAGTAGCTTTCTAATTAAGGGTACATGAGCTCTTGCATGTCTGAAAAACATCATTATTTTATCCTTACAGTTGAGGGTTATTTTATCCTCCCAGTTCATAATTTGGGTACAAAATTCTAGATTGAAAATAAATTTTCCTTAGGTTTTTTTTTTTTTTGGTACTTTTTATTTTGAAATAATTTTAGATTTAAAGAAAGGCAGACAAAATAGTACAGAGTTATATTGAATGCGCATCTCACATAGCCACAGTACAATTGTCAAAACAGAAAATTAACATTGGTACACTACTGTATACGAAACTACAGACATTGGATTTCACCAGTGTTTCCAATAACGTCATTTTATTTTTTTCCAGGATCCCACACTAAATTTAGTTGTTGAGTCGTCTTAATCTCCTCTAATCTGGGACAGGTCCTCTGTCTTTGTCTTTCATGACACATTTGAAGAATACTGGCAGTTATTCTGCAAAATGTCCCTGATTTTGGATTTGTCTAATGATTACACTGAGTTCCTCATGATTACATTGAATTATGGATTCTGGGCAAGAATATCACAGAGGCAATGTGCCCTTCTCCATGCATCGTACAATCGATGCTGACCTTGATCGTGTGACTAAAGTGGGTCTGCGTTTCTCCACCATAATTCTTCCTGCAATTAATAAATATATCACTGTTTTTCCTACAATTAATAAATATATCACTGGATATACTTTGAGACTGCAAATATCTTGTTTATCCTCAAACTGTCACCAAATAATTTTATCATCCATTGATGAATCTTGCCTGTAAAAATTAATACTGTCGTGTTCTAATGATGATTTTCTGTTTCCCTTCTACTTTTATCAATTGGAATTCTCTTGTAAGGTAGAGCTCTTTCTTTCTTTCCATTCATCTAGTCACTCAGCTTTTTATTTATACCAGCATTGATTCATAGATATTAGTTTTAATTTATAGATCATAGCAGTTTTGTTTTTCAAATGGTTCTTGAAATATTAAAGGCTTTGTTGCATTATCCTTTAGATTTCAGTGTTGCTGTTATTAAGAAGCTTAATGTCACTTTGATTTTTAAAAAAACTTTTTTAGTTGCAGATGCACATAATACCTTTATTTTATTTATTTTATTTTTATGTGGTGCTGAGGATCGAACCCAGTGCCTCACACGTGCAAGGCAAGGGCTCTACCATTGAGCCATGACCCCAGCCCCACCAATTTGATTCTTGATCTATTTTTCCAATTTTTCTCCATGTTTACATTCTATAGGAAAAATGGAAGAGATTTTAAAAAGGAAGGTTCCTCAAAGCAGATAGAAAGCCATGTGAGCCCTGGATGTGGCCACTAGGGCTGTTGAGCCAGCACTTCATGGGGGATCTTGAGATGTCACTGTGGTCTCTCTGTGGGCCAGGACTCCTGCAGAGGCGCTCAGGCCCCTGCCTGGGGTGTGCAGCCTCCTACCACACTCGATCCCGAGTGGAAGGGCTCTGAGCAGTTGTGGCAGTCCCTGATACTCCAAATTCTGAGTCTTCCTCATTTTGCTACCAGGGACGGTATACAGAGCCCTGGAGTGACTATCCACAGAAGTATATAAAGAGATCATGGTCCCTGGAGCCACCCATCCACAGAGGTTCAGATGCTGCCATGGGACCTGGGGTAAGTTATTGAACCTCCCTGGGCCTTGTCTCTAAAATTAGAGCACAAACTTCCAGAGTTTGAGGGATTAGATGAGATAATACAATTTCAGCCCTAGACCTGTGTGTGGCACAGAGAGGTCCATCGAGATCCCCCCCCACACCCAGCAGCTGGCAGGAAGCCGTCTCTGGTCTGTGAGCTCATGTTCTGCTATTTTGCCTTTGTGAATTTGGGCTTCTGTTGTGTTTGTTTAAATCCCTTTGTCATCTCTCTGGTGAGGTTTGGGGAGACCATACAATTAGATGTATGTACGGATTTCACAACATTAAGCCACAAGTCTCAACGACTTTCTTTGTTCCTCCTAAAGACCTCCCAGGGTCGGTATGCAGAGCCCTGGAGTGACTATCCGCACTTCAGAGTCAGGTCTGCCCCCAGCTCCTGAGTTACCTAGAAGCTGCCTGAGGAGTGCCCAGGATGACCCTGTTGGCCGAATGTTCTCCGAGCTTCTTTCCAAATCCTGAGTCATCATCGGCTAAGAGGAAGGAAGGGCCACAACATTTGTGTAAGAACCTTGTGACCCAGGCTGTGGCAGAGCAAAACAACCGCAGGCCTCTGCCGGCTGCCTGGACTCTGACTCTTGGGAATCATGTGATTGCCCCAGAGTCTGTGATCCTATCTTTAACCAGCCAGGAGGGGGGCGTTGCAAAGGACAGTTTGGAAGGCTGGTTTAAAAGAATGCATTCCTCCTCCTCCACGGGGTCGGCCCCCTGGCGTTTTGTGTTGGCAGGTTCTCCTCCTTCCTGGGTCCTGATGCTGTCTGGTTGCTGTGGGGGGGAGCCCCTCTCAGAGTGTGGCTCAGTGGTAGAGGGCTCCCTTAGCATGCTTGAGGCCTTGAGGCACTGAGTTCGATCCTCAGCACCACATAAATGTAAAATAAAGATGTTGGGTCCATTTAAAACTAAAGAATAAATATTAAAAAAAAAAAAGAGTGGCTTTTCCAATGAAAGGGTGAAGCTACTTCTGGCTGGTTGTCCTTGGACGTCAGCACTCACCCTGAACTGTTGTAGTTTGTACTGCCTTTACCCTGGGCATGTCCTACCCCAGCCTCATCCATTCTTCAAATTGGGCTTCCCTGCTCCCAGATTCCCTGAGAGGGTGGGGAAAGAAGCCAGACTCTAATTCTCCACCCACTCCCCAGTTAAAGCAGCACTCCTGGGGGCTGGGGCTGGGGCTCAGCGCTCGCCTAGCAAGGCCTTGGGTTCAATCCTCAGCACCGCATAAAAATAAATAAATAAAATAAAGCTATTGTGTCCAACTACAACTAAAAAGTAAATATATATATATTTTTAAAAGCAGTACTCCTGGGCCAGCTAGGTGGTTCTGTGACCCCTCGGTTAGCTCTTGGCCCTTCCAAGCATCTGGGGAAAGTGGCAGTCCCCCACACAGTAGTCCTGGCTGTGGGTAATGAGAGCAGTTTGGCCCACGTTCATTATGACCTCAGACACAGTGGCCATGTCCTGCCCCTCTCCATTGGGCAGCATCCCCTGCGTATTTCTCAGTTCTTCTGAACTTTTAGTTTTGCTAAACCTCACTTCAGAAGATCCTGAGAATCTAGTGTCACATTGGAGTTGAAATGGGGCTGGATGTGGTGGTGTGTGGCAATAATGCCAGCTGCTCAGGAAGCTGAGGCAGAGAGATTGCAAATTCCAGGCCAGCCTGGGCAGTTAGTGAGACACCCCCCATCCCCCACCCCCCCTAAAAAAATAAATGCATACATTTAAATGTAAATATATAAATTTCTTAACATTTGCAAAGCCCTGGGTTCAATACCCTGTACCAAAAAAAAAAAAAAAATCGTAAATGACTGTTGATTCCCACTATTCTTCTAGGGATGTTTTTCTTTTAAAAACTGAAGTCCAAGGAATGAATACTGTAATTGTAGAATTTTAGAAAGGAGCTGAGGATGAAATTGAATTCCCAGTTTCCTGAAATCCTTTCTTTTCAGTTTAATAGCTTTTGCAAGAAGAAAGAGGGTTCATCTGAAATGCATGGAGATGTTAATGCTGGGCTTCCAATACTCAGATTGAAAGAACTCTGGTCTAGGGCCAGAGAGAAGTACAGGCAGGGATAGAGGAGAGGGGAGAGGCAGGCATGGGGCTCACAACTGTAATCCTAGCAGCTCATAGGAGGCTGAGGCAGCTAGATCATGAGTTCAAAGCCAGCCTCAGCAACTCAGTAAGACCCTGACCCTAAATAAAATATTTTTTTAAAGGGTGGTGAATGTGACTCAATGGGTAAGCACCCCTGGGTTCAATCCCTGGCAACCCCCTAAAAAACATTATGGTGGGGGTTGGCTGGAAGCTAAGAGTCCAGCAGGTTCCAGAATGCTTGAGTACAGTCTTGGACTCTGCTCTCTCAGCCCCACCCCCACTCTTTTTACCAGTTGGGTTCTAGAGAATTTCAAGGGTGGGTGAAGAGATCTGCAAGAAGAGCCTGGGCCCCCAGAATCCAATACATACATTTGTATCTCCTTCATCTGTGTTTCTCTTGTACGTAGCTGGGTAGTTTGTACATAGTAGGTGCTCAAGAAATACAAGTTGGCAAGTGGATATTATCTCAATTCTCACAAGAACCTTTTTGGGAGACAGTAACCTTCAATTACCTTCCATTATTCTAGTTCTACAGATAAGGCAGCTTGGCTAAATAATTCGCTCAAAAATACCCAGCTTATGGGGAGCAGGAATGGTGTTCTAGTCAATTCTGATGGACTTCAAGTCCAAACTCTGATCCAATACTCACCTGCATTTAGACAGTATCTATTTGAGCAGAGGGTAAGGTTGTCATCTCCCTCTTGGTAGAAATTCTTCTGTGGAAGAATTTTTCTCATAAAATCTTTACATTTACATAAATAAATCTTTATATATTTATATAAAGACCTTTATATCCTTCATCCCTGCCTTCTACGTTAAGCCAACATTTTATATCACATGAAACTGAAGCCGGTGGAATTGAAAGAAAAAGCAGAATGAAAATTGCAAAGTGATATAATAGCCTGTTAATAATCTAGAGATCATTTATAATCACGATGCCTTCTTTTGTTTGAAATATTGAAAGATGATTTTATGAGAATTAATTTGTTTAGGTTTGCAATTTCATGCTTGAGGTAGTCTATAAAAATATCCATGGACCCCAGGTTGGGGACAAGAGGGAAGACTCACTATCAGGTTTTAGTTTGAGACCTGAGGCAGAACAATGCTGTTTCTGAAGGAGAATTTTCAATGTGTGATCTGTAGCTGCGCAGCCAAATTTCCTTGTGGGTGTACACATCAGAGGAGTGGAAATCAAGACAAAAGGTGAAAATTAAAAAAAAAAAATTGTAATTGTGCTGTAGGGACAAACGAGGCAAGGCACCAAAGATAGCAGGAAACAGTTTTATTTGGCTGCAGCCAGGTTCAGAGGGTATAGCCTTTGCTATAATCAATTAATCCCCTGAACCCCGAGTTCAGGAAGTTTCAGAGTTTTACACCCAGCATATAAGGGGAGGGGCTCAGAAGTTCACAGTCTGCAGAAGTTCACATAAAAGCAGCTTTTTCTTTAACTGTTCTGGACAAGTTAACTCTTCAAGGACAACACCTGAGAAGGGGAGAGCTTCTTCTCCCCTTTCTTTCCTCCCCCTGCCAGGTGTTACCATGGAGCCCATTTGTAACTTATCTTAAAAATGTAGACATCTCTGTGAAGCCCAGCTCAAGGCCAGAGGCCTTGTTTGCACATTTCTTCAAAGTACTATACTGGATACGTTTGTGAAAAACTAGTAAGGGGGTGTCCAGCACCTGGAGTGCTGGTATCTTCTTAGCCAGTGACCAAGTAAACAGGGTGACATGAAAATAGGAAGTTTATCTACAATGGACTCTTTTGCTGACAGTCTTAAAATCAGCCATGGTGAAGAGGGCTTTTCTGTGGAGAAATGGTGTGCCACTTCAATTCCCCCCTTTAATGATGCTCCCCATAATTTAGTCCTTTAAATTTAAGAGCATCATTACCATTATCTTGGCTTAAAGCCTTATATAATGCCAAAATCTTAGTTGTTGTCATCCTTTCAACAGCAGCTTCTGCAGTGGACCCAATAGTTTTAATGCACAGTGGAGCCAAACATGGGAACAATGAACAGGCTAACAGCAGAATATCCACTACACCAGTTAAGCTTTTAAATCTACCAAGAGTTGAAAACCATCTCCCAAAAGCATGATTGGGACCCAAACTTTAATGCGCTCCTAGTGTGAACTAACACATGTGCTAGTTCTCTTGTGTTGTTGGCTGTATTCTTAACTGCTTGTCTATTGTCATCCATTTGGATGCAACAATCTGAGCTGTTGAACTCTCCACATATATTTTTTCCTCAGCCAGTAAGTAATCTAATGCCAAGTGGTTTTGATAGTTAGTCACTTGCATCTGGTCTGTTGTGTGGCTAGGAGGTCAAAGGCTGTGGCAGTCTGATTAATAATAATTTCTAGTACAGCTTGTAAGTGAATAATTCTGTTTAACACGTAAATAGGAGTTCTATAATTCCAACTGCCATTATGTGCCCAGGTATCTGGAGCATAAGTGGCAATAATCCTCTGGGGTGGCCAGTTACCTTCACCCCAAGATTGGTGACCTCCTAAATTAAGTTTCCTTCCAACGGACTTCTTTTTTCTTTCCAAACAGTCATCCATCTATAGCATTCCTCAGATGGGACAGGTCCTAAATATATGTTTTACCACCTCTTAGTTATAGTAGATTGTCTTGACACATGGTTCACATGATCTCCGTGGTTGGAATAGGAGAAGGGCAGAATCTCTTATGGTTATCAAAGGAAACCAAACTAAATAAAGACTAACATTTTGGTTAGCATAGGTTAAACAGCATAAATTAACAAAGCCAAACTAATAACACCAAACAAATCCTAGAAAACATATATAAGCAAGATAAAAAGTATAAGTGAAATTTTGTTACCCAGAGTCCAGTCAGTAGGAGTTACTGTTATCAAACCAGTAGCAAAAACCAAACAGAGAATTACATATATATCTAGAAGCAAGGGGTGGAAATGCATTATAGTATAAGAACTATCTTAGAGGTTGAAGGAGTTTATTAGTCCTGGTGGGAGGTTTATCCTTCACTGTGTAAGGATCAGCCAGTCCCTCCTGTGTGGCTGAAACAGAGCCATAGTCTCCTCAAGCTTCGGCCCTGCGTAGAACAGTCAGCTTCCGGAGTGACTGGAGCAGGGCTGTTGTCCTTCTGATCCTCAAGCTTCTCCGGTGCTCCTTTTTCTTCAGGATGGTCAGCTTCGAGGGCGTAGCAGCATCTGGAGAGCACTCCCAGTCCTCAGCTGCAGGCGTGAGTCTGGTGTAGTGAATCCAGGGACCCATCTCTGCAAACTTGACTGCAGTTGGGGTGGATAAAATAACAGTGAAAGGGCCCTTCCAATGAAGTTTAGGGGTTAAATATTTCATTCTTTGACCCAGAATCAATCTCCAGG
Source organism: Marmota marmota marmota (assembly GCF_001458135.2). Taxonomy (NCBI): domain Eukaryota; kingdom Metazoa; phylum Chordata; class Mammalia; order Rodentia; family Sciuridae; genus Marmota; species Marmota marmota. The sequence goes on from NW_025999932.1 coordinate 37,401,593, forward strand.
CTTGAAGGAGTGTGCACCTGGGTCAAATTTACTGACAATCTTTCTCTAACCCATTGGTTGAGAACCTGTAAAGTTTTCCCTAAGACCTGAAGCTGTGGACTCAGGGTTAATTTTCCTATCTCTCTTAAGTCTCCCTGTAGTCCCCTAATAAGAGGGGGGGGCCTCCCATATATTATCTCAAAAGAAAAGAATCCAGTCCTAGTGGGAGTGGATCTAATCCACAACAGTGTAATAGGGAGAAGTTCATCCCAATGTAAGTGAGTCTCCTGACACAGCTTACCCAATTGAGCCTTAAAGTCCTGTTCATCCTTTGAACTTTACCAGAACTCTGCAGCCTATAGGCAGTACGTAACTTTCATCTGATATTTACACTCTTGGTCAGTAAACGTATCATTTTTGCCCCAAACTTGGCCCATTGTCTGAACCAATAGTTACTGGGACACCAAATTTAGGAATAATTTCCCAGAGAAGCATCCTAGTATTTCCCTAGCCTTTTCAGTGCTGGTGGGAAAGGCTTCTATCCATCAGAGTATAAACACACAAAAACCAAAAGTTATATAGCCCCGTGAGCTTGGTAGTTCAGTGAAATTTACTTCCAAGTCTTTAAAAGGTGCTCCTCGTATAGTTTGGATTCCTAGTGAAAGTTTTGGCCCCTGTCAAGAATTGTTGTGAGCACAAACCTCATATTGTTTGCAGATCATCCAGATGATGCTTGTGAGCTGGGGGTCATAGAAATGTTGACTCAGAACTGTCTCAAGTGCTGTATGTCCAACATGTTTTCCTGTGAAACTGTCTGATAAAGGCTGGGGCTAGAATATCTGGGATGGCTATTCCGGCCATCAGAAAATCTCCACCATCCACCGGGGAGAAAATTTTCTTGTTTAGTCTTATATCACTTACTTTCAGATTGGGAGTGTGTTGGCTCCCATTCTGTTAGCTAGTCGGCCAGGCAGAAGGGCAGCATTTAAACCTGGGTCTGGATTTTCTTCCCGTTTCTTGCAGACAGTTAATTTAGCCTCTCTGTCACTCTCCAGTTGCCCTGAGAAACCACAGTGTTCCCCTTTCGATGAACTTGGCAATATATAATCACAACCTTCCTGGGAGCCCACAGTGCATCCAAAAGTTTAAGAATTTCTTGTCCATCCATCATATCCCCCTGAGTTTTTTCTCCTGAGTTAATTAGCCTACATAAGGCCCTATGAACATCAAGGGTAGAGAACACTTATTTTGAGTCTATGTGAATATCCATACAGACTCCTGTTGTCAACTGAGGTGCTCGAGTCAAAGCAATAAGTTTTACTTTTCGTGCGAAGTTCCCTGAGGCAGAGGTTCTGCCTCGACAGTAGAGTCCAGAGTGACCATTGCATATCCAGCAAAACATACCCCATCTTTTATAAAACTGCTTCTATGTGTGAAGTACTCTGCATCAAGAGGCTGGTCTGTTAGGTCTGGTCTGCTGGAGAACACTTCATCCATGACCTCAACACATTTGTGATCAGGTTTTCCAGGTCCAATGGGCAGCAAAGTTGCTGGGTTTAGAGTTCTGAGGACCTCAACGTGGATACGTGGGTTTTCACATAACATGCCCTGATATTTGGCCATTCTTTTATTAGTCAACCAATAGTGTCCTTTATATTTTAACAATGTCAAAATTGAATGAGGAACTCTGACAACCAGTTCTTGTCCCATAGCCAGTTTATCAGCTTCCAACACCAGAAGAGCTGTGGCTGCAAGGGCCCGTAAAAAAGGTGGCCAGCCCTGGGCTACAGGGTCCAGCTGTTTGGACAAATAGGCCACTAGATGTTGCCATGTCCCCAGCATCTGAGTCAAAACTCCTGCAGCCACTCCAGACAGATCATGGACATACAGAAAGAAAGGCTTTGTGAGGTCAGGGAGCCCTAATCCAGGTGCACTGGTGAGTGCTTGTTTAATGTCCTCAAAGGCCTTTTGCTTAGTTGATCCCCATATAAGAGGATCCCATTTTCCCCCTTTGTGGCTTCATAGAGGGCTTTTGTCATAACTGAAAGTTGGGGATCCATACATATCTGAACCCAGTAACCAACCCCCAAGAATTCTCTATTGTGATGGTTTTTTTTTTTTCCTTATAAACATTTGGACCATTGTCTTTGTACTAGTGAGACTCCCCTTTGAGTGAACTTTGGGTTTATTCTCCTCTTTATCTTTCTGGTCTGTCTGTCTTTGAGTCTCTGGCATACTTCTCAGTAAAGCCCTCTAGGATTGTAATTTTTGGCAAATGGCTCTCTGAGCCTGTCCCACAAAGGCTGCATTGATCACCTGTTGCTTGTGCCTGTGCATTTCTTCACAGACAAACTTGCATTGCGGCTGCAATGTTTGTATGGTGCCCCTCTTCCCCCGGGCACCTCTGGGTAGGGAGAGGGGCGGCAGCGGCAGTGGCCTGGACATTTAGCTCTGAGTCAGTTGGGCCCATCTCTTTTGATCATTGCTGCCAGTTTCATAGGGCAGAGGGGCCTTAGGCAGATGTGGGGCCCAGAGAAATGGTCAGGGCTATGGAGGGTTCGAGAGGGAGATGCTGGAGCAGCGGGAGGCTTATCTGGGCTCTGTTTGTCTGAGATGTGCTCGGCTTAGGCTGGGGCTCAGGGCTGGCTCCGACTCCTTCTAACTCTTGGGCACAGTGTGTTTCGTTCTCTTTTTTCTATTTTTTTAGACTTTCTCTGATGGCTTCTTGACATCTCTTTGTCTTTAGACCTTCTTCTTTGTTGGGGCCCCGTCCTAGGTCAGGATAATGGGCTGCATCAGATCAGGCATGGCCCAGGGTTTCTCCGTGTAGGAGGGAGGAGGATTTTTCCAACTTCTGAGCTCAATGGTGGAGAAAGGCTGGCCACAAAACTGCCTTGTCTCCCTCAGGTGTTTCCCTCTGGTCAATGTGGGCAGGTCCTTTAATCCCTTGCAGGGGCATCTAGAGAGTTCTCATCTGAGTTGTGGCTCTAGTCTTGGGACAAATCTCCCACCTTCATCTTAGGAGGTGAAAGAGTCTTTGGTCCTAGGAAGCCTTTGGCTCTGAGGACATCACAGAAGAAGGAATAGCCAGTACTGGGGGGCCATCATTTGTTGCCTCTGAGGACAAGAGGGCTAGGGGACAGTCTGTTGTCCCAGTGGTCTTGGCAAAGTTGGTCCTGGGTCCTCTTCTGGCTCATGGGGAAAACTGTTTTCTGTCCTGTCTTTCCTAGTCAGGTTTTCTGCTTAGCTGCTTTCCGCTGGGTCTTAGAGACCACTAGGCTCCTGGCTAACATCAGCTTGGACTGTCCATCTAGACAGGCTCTCAACCAAGGGGATTGTTTCTGAACTATCTCTTGCCAGCAATCAATATAAGAGAATTGGTCAGGGGTTCCAAATCAAATCTCAGCAATGACTCTCTCATCTAAAGATCCTTCTGGTGGCCAGCCCACATCTTGGATGAGCCACTCTAATTCCCAGAGTATGCAACCTTTGTGGAGTGAGTCTCACCCCACAGTTACCAGGAAAACCTTCCTAAAGGATTCTAACACACATGTCAGAAGGCTCAGTTTCCTTAGGTGCCTCCCATGTTCCACCCTGCATCGGTGTCGCACACTTAGAACAAAACACACTTAGGACAAGACTCTCTTCGTCCATCTCCGGCCGCTCCCCTCGCAGGGACTTAGGGCCCTCCTAGCCTTGCAGGTCTGTATCAACCCCCGACCTGGAGCTTTCACCTGGACATTGGTTGGTGAAATTCCGCCATAGACTGTATGAGGTGCCATGGAATCACGGATCAGGACTCTGCACTCGCTTAGGCCCTCGGGTTGGGTCAGAACCCTTCCCTTTGTCCATCTCATTCACACACTTTCACACAGACATGGCCAGGACAAATTTCTATCCCTCCCAAATTCCAAACCAAACAAAAAGGGAATCACGGTGTCCCCTCTGCTCGCTGACCCCGAACAGAGACTACTTGGGCGACTCCCCGGTCCGTTTCAGCTCCAACCACTTTGGAGGGTACTCGGGACCCAACAGAGGGTGATCAAGCCTCTCTTCCACCCGCTTAGGCCTCGAAGGGGAAGTCAGGTGGGCTGCGAAACCAAATGGACCAGGTCCTACCTGTTCAGCTGGGCGGTGCTCCAAAACCCTAATTCTGGTTCCTGTTGTCTGTGGGTTACATTGTGCTCCAGGGTGGCAGCCCCAGGGCGCTGGGTGAGTCCATCCTCCTTCAGGCCAAGAGTGGCCTGGGCTTGCCAAGGGGACCGCTCGCTGTCCCCCATCGCCCCAGGGAAGCTGGTCCCGAGAGACAAGAGAGGTAGAATAGCCTTCCTTACCTCCTCTGTCCCATCTGGGTCGCCAAAAATGTTGTAAGGACAAACGAGGCAAGGCACCAAAGATAGCAGGAAACAGTTTTATTTGGCTGCAGCCAGGTTCAGAGGGCACAGCCTTTGCTATAATCAATTAATCCCCTGAACCCCGAGTTCAGGGAGTTTCAGAGTTTTATACTCAGTGTGTAAGGGGAGGGGCTCAGAAGTTCACAGTCTGCAGAAGTTCACATAAAAGCAGCTTTTTCTTTCACTGTTCTGGGCATGTTAACTCTTCAAGGACAACACCTGAGAAGGGGGGAGCTTCTTCTCCCCTTTCTTTCCTCCCCCTGCCAGCTGTTACCATGGAGCCCATTTGTAACTTATCTTAAAAATGTAGACATCTCTGTGAAGCCCAGCTCAAGGCCAGAGGCTTTGTTTGCACATTTCTTCAAAGTACTATACTAGATATGTTTGTGAAAACTAGTAAGGGGGTGCCCAGCACCTGGAGTGCTGGTATCTTCTCGGCCAGTGGCCAAGTAAATAGGGTGACATGAAAATAGGAAGTTTATCTACATTGGACTCTTTTGCTGACAGTCTTAAAATCAGCCATGGTGAAGAGGGCTTTTCTGTGGAGAAAAGGGGGTGCCACTTCAATTGTAGATAGACACAATACCTTTATTTTATTTATATGTGGTGCTGAGGATCGAACCCAGTGTCTCACACGTGCCAGGCAAGCCTTCTACTACTAAGCCACAACCCCAGCCCAAAAAACTTATTATTTTTTTTTTCTAAAATTGTTCTGTTTTTCTGGCGTGGCTGCTTTTATGAGCCATGTAGGTAGGAAATTCAGGGATGGCATGTCAAAGTCCTCTTGGTGAGTTCAGGGCCATCACGGGTTGGTAATCGTGCCAGTAGAAGTGCCAACGGTCATGGCAAACACATGCTCATCCTTCTTAATTAAGTGCCCTCCAAAAAACCATCTCGAGATACCCTTTGTTCACTAGGATGCTATTTTACTAATCATGGGTGTAACTTAAATCTCCTGGAGCCAAGCAGTGGAATCTGGGAAGTAGATACAATTTAAAACAAAATTTCCACCAAGCCAGAAAACCTCTCCATGGAGGTAGAAGGGAAAGAAGATTGTTTTATTATTGAGTGAGAATGTTCATGACCCTAAGAGGTTGCAAAGACAGGCAGATGCTGTCACTCCAGGCGAACATTGATGGGCCAGTCTCCTCCCCCAGCAAGAGGACTTGACGACACCATTTGTCACGTGGGGTTCACCCTAGACTCACCTGGTAAATGAGGTCACCATCTGTTAGCTAATTAGCTTTATCCAAAGGAAAAGAGCAACCCTCTCTTATCTTTAAGGGGGGGAGGTAGTTTTGCAACTTGAAGTGTAGGCTCCCCTCTCCCCCTCAAAGAGAAGGGAGCTGTTTCCTTTGATGACTGCATTTCAAAGGGATGGCTCCTGAAAAAGACATTCCTGAGCTTTTTTTGGCTTAAAAAAAAAGTGTATACATCTCAAAGAGACAGGAAAGCATTTAAAATTGCAAGCCCCCTTAAGTTAATGCTCTAAAAAAAAAAAAAAAAGGGAAGGGCAGTGAAGTCTCCTTTATTTTCAATAGGGAGCATCAACCCTCCTTTTATTCTCTCTTTCTCCCTCTCTCTGCAGTACTGGGGTTGGAACACAGGGTCTTGCTCAGGCTGGGCAAGTGCTCTACCACCAAGCCACACCCCCAGGCCCTTCCGTCTCTTCTTTTAATTTGTTTTTGCTTTTACAGATCCAAGAAAGTGGCAGCAAAGGTCAACATGTGCCAAGGCAAAAGCCACGTGCCTAACAATCTTGTCATTCCTGTTAGTCTTCCAGTCTGGCTATAGGTCCCCACTTAACCGCCCTCTCTCCTACCCAGATCAAAAGTCAGGATGTTCTAGAAAAAGTACATGTGACTTTTTGTTGCAAAGGGTGCCTGAAGTAGAGATTGGTGCTGCCATTTTGGCTCTTATGTCGATGAACCTCTTGGTGTTCTCAATCTTGGATTTTATTCTGGACAGTTTAGAGGACCTAGGGACTCCCTACCATGACACCCAGTTCCCTGGCTTTAATTATTTACTTGTTCTTCATCCAAGTATTTCATGAGCAACTCATTATCTCGCATTATTCTAGGCTTTTTTAAAAAAATATCTTTTTAGTTGTAGATGGACACCATACCTTTATTTATTTGTTTTTACTTTTATGTGGTGTTGAGGATCGAACCCAGTGCCTCACACATGCTAGGCAAGTGCTCTACCACAGAGCCAGCCCCTTACCATCCTCATATATCACTTGTTGAACAGCCCGGTTGAGACACTGAGAACAGTCAGCACCACAGGACTTGTTCAGGGGGAGGATAGACATAGGTTGGAATATGCAGGCCAGATTTTCTGGTGATGTAAGATCTGGGGATCCTGAAATAGTGGGTGGGATCTGACGAGGAGGTACAGACAGGCAAACAACATAAGCCTATGGAAGGCCAGGTGTGAGGCTTCCTAAAATTGTGTGCCCTGCAGAACTGCTGCCAATACTACCATCACTCTAAGGACTGACTTCCCCACCCCAGCCCCCAACATGGTAGCTTGACACGTCATAGCATACGTACAGAGGACATTAGAAACCCCAAGAGAAGGGCTGGGTACAGTGGCTCATGCCTATAATCCTAGCAACTTGGGAGGCTAAGGCAGGAGGATTGCAAGTTCAAGGTTGGCCTCAGCAACTTAGTGAGAACCTGTCTCCAAAAAAAAAAAAAAAAAGCCTGGAGATGTAGCTCAGTGTTAAAGGTCCCCTGGGTTCAATCCCAGTACTGCAAAAAAAAAAAAAAAGATATTCCAAGAGGGTGCACATGGCCTGCCTTCACCAGTTGATGAGTGGAAGGCTGGCAGAGCTGCCCTTGGACTCTCAGACCTACCTTTCATCTTCGTCCAGAGAACGGTATAATTAATAGCCTAGAACCGCAGACTAGGTAATGCTATGTGGGTGACTGGACATTCAGTCCCTCTAAGCAGTGGTGGACCAGCAGGGAGCTATGGTAAACCTGCCGGGGCGTGGTTATTATATTTTGCTATTATTGTTCTTTTCCAGAAATTTTATCTGAAGGGAATTATGAAAGGAGACTCCCTGGGGTTTATTAGGACCAAGAGCATCTGTCTGCCTTCTAGGACTGCGGGTTTCAGGGAAGCGCTCAGTACTCAGAGCTACCCACTGGCCCTCCTGCAAGCCGCACACACGGGGAACTAGCATGGGGTGTCTTGAGGTCAGGGAGGAGACTGACCTGGGTAACGTAGAGGCAGTGTCAAAGACCAGGGAAAAGACTGCCCATGGCTTGATGGGGCAGCTGTGATGACCATCTGTGCAGACCAATGGTGTCAATAGGGTGGACCTCCATCAGTAGACACCCCTGGTCTTCCTCTGCCCTGTCTCCCTTCCTTCAGGTTCCCCCTCCTTCCAAACACTGCACAGCTTCTTCCTGGGCACAGAGCTAACAGGTTGCCCTGATGCCAGTATCTGAGAAGGCTCCTGGCCACCCAGCAAAACAAGTTCATGACGTCTAGCCACACAGATTACAGCTTTCCCATTACAAAGTCAGGGTTGTTCAGTAAACTATAGCAAAAAAAAAAAAAAAAAAATTTTAAATGTCACCAGGCTCAGTGGCACATGCCTATAATCCCAGTGCCTCGGGAGGCTGAGGCAGGAGGATCATGAGTTCAAAGCCAGCCTCAGCAATTTAGGGAGGATCTAAGCAACTCAGCAAGACCCTCTCTCTAAATAAAATACAAAAAAAGGTCTGGGGATGTGGCTCAGTGGTTAAGTGCCGCTGGGTTTAATCCCCAGTACCAAAAAAAAAAAAAAGTATACCGTCTTTGTACAAAAGGAAATCCTCAAGTGAAGGAAATGAAGAGGAAACCCACAGCCAAAGCAGTTAAGTGTAAGCTGAGATTTTAGAGGAGCCAATGGCTCCAGGGCCTGGCTAAGGTTATGACACCTGGGTGGGTGGGAACTGGAGCTGTGGCCTTTGGCTTGCTCTGAGGAGAGAAGATGTTGATCTGAGCTGAGGAGAAAAACAAGAGCACCAAAGAGATGCTTTCCTTAAAAGGCGGTCAGAAAATGCGGCCCACCAGCTCAGGGAAGTTTGAGGAAGCAAATTGTCTGACTTGGGTCATAGATGCAAAGAAAAGATACATATCACCTGTCAGAAATAAACCCTCTGGGACCTGTGGAATGGGTGCTGAGTCCCAATTCTACTACCCATGAGATCCAGAATCCCAAATGGGGAAAACCAACACTATATTTGGTCTAAAACAATTAAAATCTCTGGGATCCAAGAGATGCTAAGGAAAAAACTACTCTGTAGAGACACTGTCACAACCCAGGGCACATGGAAGTCACACAGGAAAAGCAACTCCTACTGAAGATGAGCTCATAATAAAGAAGCGACACATCACATGAGAAAATGAGCCTCCATGAGCAGAAGCCTGCAGTTGCTTCCACAGGTTCTCAGCGTCTCAAGGGGCTCACATTCTGGATGATCTGAAAGAAGCTGTCACCCCACATCTCAAACAGAGCACAGCGGTCGGTCCAGCCCTCCCAGGCTGCACTTCCTGGTCCCCCGGCTGCCTTCTATTCTCACCTTCTCCGTTCATAGCTTTCCAATCCCTCCTTTCATGCAGGATCAAGGTCTTGAACCATCTCCAAATTCTTCCTCTCTCAACTCCTTCCCTTAAAAATAACTTCAATTTTCTCCTCTCTGCCTCTGCCTCTCTTCTATTCTGCGATGGTCACCCAGCTGGTTTCCCTGCCTTCCCATCTCCCCCTTTTCTCTTTATCTCACCCCCACACCCCCACTAACTTATCCTCCTAAAGGAAACAAAGCTCCATGAGTTTTGCATCTCTGAGCCAAACTCCTAAAATATGAAAGTCCAAACAGCCTTCTCAACTTGGACCTTAACTTCCTTTCCAGTTTCATCTCCTATTACAACATCACCTTCTCCCTCCTCACTCCAAGCCCCTGTTTCAGGTACACCATCTTACTTATTCTTCCCGCACCCACCCACCCCATGCTTCTGTGCTGTCTCTTCCCTTTGACTAGAATGTCCACCCCCCGCCCCAGCCCATCTGCTGATGGAAGGCCTTCCCTGCTTAAACCTTCTAGAAGCATGATGTGGAAGAATGCAGGCATCAGGGATAGAACTATTTGGTTTTGAATTCCAGCTGTTTCTAATTATATAAAATGGGAATAATGCCCACTTTGCAGGGAGTGAGAATGAGAGATGATCTCTGTAAGACACCAAGCACAGAGCCTAGCGCCAGCACTAGGTATCTGGAACCAGAGTTCCCTGAGACCTGAGGCCCTATCTCATTCATCTTTTCATCCTTCGTGTCTAATAGAAGAAATGAAGTATGTTGATTGACGAAGAGTAGAAAGAACAAGGCATGCCAAAGCTGGTAGAAGGGAGGAATGTGGGTAAAAGATCTCAGATGTTAGAGGGGACTGAGGTCCAACTTACATTGTGATGCTCCAAAGAGGACAGAACCATCATCAGGAGCTATAAAAAAAGCTGATTCTTTTTTTTTTTCTTAGTTTTAGGTGGACACAATACCTTTATTTTATTTTTATGTGGTGCTGAGAATTGAACCCAGTGCCTCACGCATGCTAGGCAAGCGCACTACCACTTGAGCCACATCCCCAGCCCCGAAAGCTGATCTTTTTTGCAAGGTGATGTTACTGAAGATTGAACCCAAGGGCACTTTTACCACTCTGCTACATGCCCAGTTTTATTTGTTTGTTTGTTTATTTATTCATTTGAGACAAGGTCTTGCTAAGTGGCTGAGACTGGCCTCAAACTTGGATCCTCCTGCCTCAGTTTCCCAAGTCTCTGGGATTACAGGTGTGTGCCAACATGCCTGGCTAGGAAGCTAATTTTAATGCAGGATCCAAGGACCATCTAACATTTAGGCTGTTTCATTTGAGAACAGATGTCAAATGCATACTTCTTGCCATTAAAAAACTCAGATAACAGAATGCATTCTGGGATCGGATGAAGGATAAAGCCAGATTATTGATCCTTTACTTCTGGGAATCACAGATGTCTTTGAAATTCTGACAAAAGTTATGGTTTTCCTAGAAAAATGGCCCAAAGCATAACATTTTGCAAATAAGCTCAAGACTTTTGTGGATCCCAGGTAACAGACACCTGAAAAATCCTTTTAGAATACTGTGTTCAACTTTCCATTTTACTATCCGTCAAAGGGAGAAGGCACTGCAGTCATCCCTATTTTCAGAATTCATAATTCCTCTAAAGCACTTGGTTCACATCTAAAAGCTCCTTTGTCTTTTTTTTTTTTTTTTGAACTGGAGATTGAACCCAGGGGTGCTTAACCACTGACATCCTCAGCCCCTTCCTGCCAACCCCCACTTTTTTTTTTTGAGGCAAGGTCTTGCTGAGTTGCTTAAGGCCTCACTAAACTGAGGTTGGCTTTGAACTTGAGATCCTCCTGCCTCAGCCTCCCAGGCAGCTGGAATCAGAGGCGTGAACCACCATGCTCCATTGTCTTTTACCACAAATTAAGCACTCTACATAGTTTTTTTTTTTCAAGTTGTAGATGGACACAATACCTTTATTTTTTATTTTTTTATGGGGTGCAGGGATCAAACCCAGTGCCTCATACATGCTCAGCAAGTGCTCTACCACTGTGCCACTACTCCAGCCCCCTAGTTTTTATTTAATGAATGAAACAATTGATCTGATCTTTAAGGAAAGACTATGTGTTACAAGAAGGAGAAAAGAGAAGGAAAAAAGAAGAAAATACATAATGGGATTTTGAAAAAGATCTACACAGGATGATAAAGGGTAGAAATGGTTTAATCTGGGTCAGAAAGATGAGTGAATTCTGGAAGCCCTTAACTCACAGCTGCTTGCTCAGGGCTGGGGGCCCCACTGAACTTCTATAATGCAGAATCTGTGGCAGCCAACCCACCTGCTCTGGCTACTTGTACCAAGAAGGATAGTGGCACATACCCAGAGTCCATCAGGGAAAATCACTCATAATGACCGCAAATGTGTCCAGATGATTCTCAAATTTGATCTTGAGACCTCTCCCTTTTATTGAACTTACATCTCCCTTTATGTGACCACTTGTTGTTCTATTCACACTTGATAATGAGCTATTCAATGAAACATGTTGAGGGTTTTCTTTTTTTATTAGAGTACCATTATTCAAAGAATAAAATTGTTATTCAAAGATTTTTCGACATAAATACCACTGAAAATGAGTCCCGAGAAGAAAGTATCCCGTCTGAGAATAGAAAGACTTCTGGTTTGATAAACGGAGCTGAAGTGGCTCCAGGATTAGCTGGTTCTTCCGGCTCACAGGAGCCAAGATAAGCTGCTCTGGCCTGGTCAGGATTTCTTGTGGTCCCTGTGCCCGGCCCCACCGCCTCTGAGCGGGAGACACAGGCGGCTGCGGGATTTCAGCAGAGCCTGCAGGCTCTTCCAGGCCTCGGGCAGCCCCTGGCCAGTGAGGGCGCTGCAGGCCCGGAGATCCCAGCCGCGGTCTGCAAAGCACTCCAGGCCCAGCCTCTTTCTGATCTCCCGCAGGGGGAGGGCATCCGGGGCCTCCTGCTTATTGGCCAGCACCAAGAAAGGGACCCCAGTCATGTTGGGGTCCTTCAGGACTTCTTTGAGCTCACCCACAGCCTCAGGCAAGCGGGCTTCATCAGTGCTGTCCAGCACGTACACGAGCACCTCAGTGCCTTCCAGATAGTCCTTCCAGCTTGCCCTGAGCTGAGCCTGGCCCCCAACGTCCCAGAGGATCACTGACTTATGCCCAGGAGCCTCAAGAGGCTCCACGTTGAAACCTATGGTGGGCAGGGTCTCCACTTCCTGGTGGCCCTTCAGTTTGTACAGGAGGGTGGTCTTGCCGGCCCCGTCGAGGCCCATCATCATCACCTGGGCTTCTGCCTTGTGACTTCTGAAATTCACAGACCCCATGGTGGCCACTGCTAAGTCCCAGCGCGAAAGGCTTTATATTTTCTGAAGGAATACAAACCCCCACAGGCACGGAGATGAGCTTCTGCTCCTCAGGAGGACCAAGGTTGAAAGGGCCAGGAAGTGAGGGAGCGTGGGTCCCCACCAGCTGGCTGATGGCTGGGGCCTGCTTCAGAGGAGAGTGTGAGGCCTCCTAGAAGACACAAAACGTGGGCTCACGTTCCTCAGTAGTTAGAGCAAAGAGGGGAAATGGAGTTCCACTTAGACCTAGTCCAATCGAAATTACAGAAAGAGGATTTCAATGTCTGCTAGTCTGTGGCCTCTGACCTCTCTGCTTCCTTTAAGCCTAAACCCGGAAGTGACAGCTCTGTGGTTTCCTTGCAAGGTAAAGAGGCCCTGCTAGGCCTGCGTCTTCCTCTACCTTGGACACCCCCACCCCACAGGCCCAGCACGGTCCTGTCAATAGTGACTATTTATAACCACTATCTGGGGGCAAATTTGTGACTCGGCTGCCAACTGGTTTCCTCCACTGACTCACCCAGGCAAATGCCCTCCAGAACACTTCACCTGTTTTTAGAAGAACTCACACAAAGATAGAAGACCTGTCCCTGAGTTAGGAGAAACATGGGTAGGATAGGAAAAGGGACATCTCACCTCTGAGAGTGTGTATTAGTGGCCTTGGAAGAAAGTAAGATGCCTCGGGCTGGGGATGTGGCTCAAGCGGTAGCGCGCTCGCCTGGCATGCGTGCGGCCCGGGTTCGATCCTCAGCACCACATACAAAACAAAGATGTTGTGTCCACCAAATAAATAAATAATTAAATATTAAAAAAAAAAAAAAAGAAAAGAAAATAAGATGCCTCTCTTCACTCCTGCTAAAGGGAGAAGAGTGAAAATTAAAATTACCTCAGTGTTATCTTTAGATGGCAGCAGAACGTTCCTCCTCTGGGGCTCTCTTCTACCATGGAGCTGCTGTCTGTTGGTCAGGCATGTCCCAAGAATGAGACATGAAGGAAGTGCTGTGGCTATTGCAATTTCTCCTTTTTCTGCTTCCTTTCCCTACTGGGGACATGCCACAGAGATGTCTGCAGCTCTTCAGCTCTTAGTGGAATCAGGCCCAGCCACAAATAATGTTTCACAGCAACTCAGATCCTATGCCTGAAGAAGTTTGTACGTTCAGCTGCCTTCCTATTTGTTTATTTATTTGTTTATTTTTGTGGCTCTGAAGATTGAACCCAGGGACTCATACATACTAGGCAAGTGTTCTGCCACTGAGCTACACCCCCACCCCTTTTCAAAATTTTACTTTATTTTGAGACAGAGTCTAAGTTGCCCAGGCTGGCCTCAAACTTTGCAATGTCCTGCCTCAGCCTCCTGGATAGCTAGGATGAGGGAGGTGTCCTACCAGGCCAGGCTTCAGCTGCCTGCTCTTGCTCTTCCCCTCATAGTCCTGTGATCTCAGGGAGGGTTCTGAAAGTCAGACCTTCTTCTTCCAGGATATGCATCAATGTTTTTCTGGTACCTGGAGATTCTTCTATTTGCTTGGGACTGTAGAAGTTGTCAGAATCAAAAGGAGTCACTATTGTCAAGACTTAACCATAAATAAATAAATACATAAATAGACAAAGACAGAATGTCTTATCAGACATTTATGCTTAAATATCTGAGAAGAAATACACACACACACACACACACCACCACCACCACCAACAACAACAACAACAAAAAAAAAAACTGCCAGAACCACAAATTCACACACACACACACACACACACCCCAAAAAAAAAAAAAACCTTCCAGAACCACAACCTTACACAAAAAATACTTCTGCAAGGACAGATCTGCCCAGCAACTGCCTACTTAATCTTTGACACCATCCTTGTTATTGGTTCTTGCAAGTTTTCTTATTTCAAAATATTTTATGTAATCCTCTGCATTTTTGCCTTTAAAAACTTCTCCTTGCCTCAACTTGCTTGAGTAAGCACATGTTCCCATTGCAATGATCAGCTATTCCCAAATAAATATTGGTATACTTTGAAGAAGGTCTTCCTGTGGACAGAGTTGGAGAAGCTTTTTCTTGTCATCTGTGTTTAAAGAACCATACAAGCTTTAAAGTGCTGCGCGAAAAAAAAAATAGGTACTGAAGGTAAATCACAGAAATTAAAAGGTAACATTAATGTGGTGGAACTGTAGGTGATTAAAATTGTCGCTTGGTTTTTTTCTTGAGTAGTAACATTATGTCTCCCTTGCATAGTAGATGACACTGAAATAGAATTAAAAAAAAAAAAATCAGTTACTCAGAATCCACTGGGAGAGCAGAACCACACTCCAAAGGTTCCACATAGACAGCCTACAGGGTGTTGGGAGGCCTCTTTGTGGCACTGATCTTGGAGTCTTAGGGAGGTTCTACCCTCCAGGGGCTAGACAGGCATTCAGAGGGAGGAGCTGGGAACACTGCCATGGAGATCAGGCCTCCCCAGGTGTGAAGGAGCTTTCCTGAGACCAAGAGCCTACGTTGGGCAAGGAAGATGAATGCTAGAAAAGCAGTGGTTACTTTTACTCTGACTCCAGTTGTTCCCAAAAGCCTGTGTGGCCTGAGTTCCTGTGTAGACCCAGACCTCAATCCCTTTAGCCCAACAAGGGTGGACACCCCCATCTGGGGAGCCTGGGGAGGGCTGCTTCCCTGGGGAGACAACATGGAGCCCAGAATAACAGTGGGCCTTGATCTTGGACCACCTGGGGGATACATCTGGCCTTCGCTACTTACTAGCTGTGTCACCTCAAGCATGTTCCTGAGTTTCTCTAAGCCTCACCTTCTTACTTTATAAAATGGGATTAATGGCTGTAACAGTAATACCTAACTTGAGGGTTATTGGGAGGCTTAAGTAAGTTAAAGCACAAGTACTGAGCCCCAAACCTGGCACTTGGCCCTGGGATGGTACGATTCAAGAAGGAACAGACAGCCATCAAAATCAGAGTGTGGCTGGTACATGTGGAGTGTGATCACCTTTGAGGGCTTGTGACTGCGGCTTCCAGACCTGGAAAAAGAAAGAGGTTGGGGGGCGGCTGGGGTTGTGGCTCAGTGCTAGAGCACTCGTCTAGCATGCATGAGGCACTGGGTTCGATCCTCAGCACCAAATAAATGTAAAATAAAGATATTGTGTCCACTTAAACTTAAAAAATAAATATTAAAAAAAAAGAAAGAGGGGCTCTGAGGGGCTCACACATATCAGGAAAGACAAGGGTCTTGGGCCCCACCTCTACTGTCCCCAGGGCATCCCAAGAAGGTCCCCGAATAGAGAGCCTCATGGTTCAGAGTATGAATTTATAAACATACTTTTGTCAATTCTCATATGTAGCCAGGCCTTTTGGCCAAGCCATGACCACCCACGACACATGCACAAAGCAGTTTATAATGAAGATTGCTACTTACCACATCTCCAGGGATCTGTTTGGCTCAACATCTGGGGCTGGTTTTCTGTGCAGTCTATCTGGAGGAGAGGAAGGAGGAGCAGGTAGAGGAGCTCACAGGTTATTAACTAAGTCAACTGTGGAAACGATGTCTGAACAGCTTGTTTGGAAATGATGGGAAGTTAGTGGTTTTTTAAGAGATTATTTATCATGGGACAGAACCCAGTGATTACTTTTATCTTCTCTAGAGATAGGTCCAAAGGAGAAGAGTGCAAGAACAGGAACTTTGTTCCCCTGCAAAGTGGTGGAGAAATGCCCACAAAGTCGTCTTGTTCAGCCTCCTTTTCCTGAGCTTCATAACTGCCTTCACCTTTCTGTTCGTCCTGTGACCACATCTTTCTCTGATCTCTCACTTTCTCAACTTGCAATGCTCAAATTAATGGCTTTTCCCCAAGGACTGGGTCTGTTATTTATTTTAAAAATATTTTTAGCTGTAGTGAGACACAATACCTTTATTTTATTTATTTATTTTTATGCAGTGCTGAGAAAGGAACCCAGGACCTAACATGTTAGGCAGGTGCTCTACCGCTAAGCTACGGTCCCAGCTCATTTTACTTATTTATTTTTTATGATGAGCAGGGTAAATGATTTAAGTTTGAGATGTTTGCGGTTGAGAAATCCAAAATACTTGAGAAATACTAGGATAATGATTATAGTTCATGCTAGAGTAGAATCTTGGGTGACAAATTTTAAACAGTTGTCAGAGATGGGCCACACAAGTCTAGCTGATATAAAGCATTACATTAGCTGTGATGGTGGGTAACTGTGCATAAAAACCTGATCAGTTGTTTATTGCTGTATAACATACTACAAAATATAATGGCTTAAAGCAAAAACAAAAAAAAATATTATTTTCTATTGGGTTTCTTGAATTGCCTAGGATTAGATGGATGCTTCTTTTTTAAAATATTTTTTTTAGTTGTAGATGTCCTCAATACCTTTATTTATTTAATTAATTAATTTATTTTATGTGGTGCTGAGAATAGAACCCAGTGCCTCACATGTGGTAGGCAAGCACTCTATCACTGAGCTACAACCTCAGCCCCAATGGATATTTCTTTTTTTTTCTTAAATATTTATTTTTAGTTGTAGTTGGACACAATACTTTTTATATTATTTATTTATTTTCATGTGGTGCTGAGGTTGGAACCCAGAGCCTCACATGTGGTAGGCAAGCGCTCTACTGCTGAACTACAACCTAGCCCAACGGACACTTCTTGATTGGAGCCTTTCATAACCGTATCAGTTGAAAACTGGAACAAGATTTCCAAGGTTGACATGGCTAAACATCCGAGATATTTTTCCACTCACATTGCTGAGAGTTCACCTTGTTTTGACTGGGAGCTCAGTTGGTCTCTCAATGTATCTTGGCATTTTCATCACTTGATAGCTTGGTTCTGAGGATGTTTGTTGGTTTCAGGGGTTCAGTTCAGGATCAGCTGGCTCCATGGTGTTGGGCCTGAGGTAAGACAGAACATCATGGCAGAAGGGTACAGTGGAGAAAAGATAGGCTGCATGGTTTAAGACAACCAGGAAGCAGAGAGAGAACAGACTGTTTCTTTGAAAACTCAGATTTGATTTACTTATATTTCCAGGCTATTCATACAGAATTCAAAAGATACTAAAGGGCATAGTATCAGGGAAGTCCTTCTTACTCCTGTGTTCTAGCCATGAGGGTCCTTTCCTGGAAAACAACCAACGTGGTTGGTTTCTTAGGTATTTTTTCCAGACATAGTCTATGCACATAGAAGCTAATAGGAGGCATCTATTTTTCATGGTCCCCGCCCCCATGCCCCCTGTGGTCACATACTTGGAGGAGTGCAATCTCTTGAATCCCTCTTCTCTCCACCAGAGGTTCTCAACCAAGGGCTGTGTGAGGAATCCATGGAGGAGGGCAGAGGAGTGACAGTGAGCAGCCCTGGGAACCCCCCAACTCTCCTACCTCCAGCAGCTCCCCAATGAGTGAATGAGGGACAGAGCCAGGCAGAGCACATCAAAGTTATCTTTCACGGGTACTGCGGAAAGAATTAATGCTCCAGTCATCAAAAAGGCTGAAAAATCTCTGAGAATTTAACTACATCTGTGATTACAATTTCTTAGAAAACCTGTGGAGCCCTGAGACATATATCTGAATTTGGCATGGTTGTACAGGTGCCATGTGGTTATGGATGACTGTTTACAGGTGCTTTTTTTTTCTTGCTTTTTTTTTTTTTTTTTGTACCAGGGATTGAACTCAGGGCCACTTTACCACTGAGCCACATCCCCAGCCCTATTTTGTATTTTATTTAGAGACGGTGTCACTGAGTTGCTTAGCGCCTTGCTGTTGCTGAGACTGGCTTTGAACTTGTGATCCTCTTATCTCAGCCTCTCAAGCTGCTGGGATTACAGACACGCACCACTATGCTCTGTGACTGTTTACAGGTTTTTATATCTATTGTGAGGTTTTTCCTGGATGGAGAAAGGTGGGGAAAGAGCACAGGTTGACTCAGCTACTTAGCCCAGTGGTTCTCTCAGGCTTAGTAGCTAAAAATACTCACATACTTTGAGAGTATGATTAGAGCAGGCTCCAGGAACTCTGGGGCTGGGGGCAGGGATTCTAGACATCTTATAATGCCCAGAAGAATTCTGCACAAGTGAATGTTTCTTGACTTTTAATTCAACTTTTGAATATCCCAGACATTTATGTGATTAAAAAAAACACTATTTAATGTATGAAATATGATATGACAAGATCATTGTAATGTTTTGAGCAACCAAAAAAAAAATACACAAAACACTATTTAAAAATTACCTGATTCCAACCAGGCATTGTGTTATATACCTGCAATCCAGCAACTCAGGAGACTGAGGCAGGAGGATCCCAAGTTCAAGGCCAGCCTGGGCAATTTAGTAAGACTCTGGCTCAAAATTAAAATAATAAAAAGGACTGGGGGTATAGCTCAGTGGTAAAGCACCACTGGGTTCAAACCCCAGAACAAAAAAAGAAAAGAAAAGGAAGAAAGAAAGAGAGAAAGAGAAAACCTAGTTAGGCACAGTGATGCACACCTGTAATCCTAGTAACCTGGGAGGCTAAGGCAGGAGGATCACAAGTTCAAGGCCAGCCTCAGCAATTTAGCAAGCCCCTAAGCAAAGCCTGTTTCAAAGGGCTGGGGATATAGCTCAGTGGTAAAGTGCCCCGGGTTCATTACCCAGTACCCTTCCCCCAAAAAATCTGATTTTAGAATCAAATGTTATTTTATACCAGTACAAACTATTTTCCACATGATTTTCACATATACTATGCTTTACAGAAATGCACTTAATACATCATCTTAGTCCATTTTCCATTGATATAACAAAATACTTGAGACTGAATAGCTTATAAAATAAAGATGCTTATTTGATTCACATTCCTGGTAGTTGGAGGGTCCCAACAGCATAGCACTGGCATCCTAGTGGGGGTGCCCTGGCTGCCTCACAAGATGGCCAGAGGAGTGGAAAGGGAAATGACTGTGTGTAGTCTTGCTTTATAACAACCTTTTCTTTTCTTTTCTTTTTTTTTGATTTAATTAGTTACACATGACAGTACAATGACCTTAACATATCATACATTTGAATCAGATGGGATATAATTTCTCATTTTTCTGTGTGTACAGGTTGCAGAATCACATTGGTCATGCAGTCACGTATATACACACAGCAATAATAATGTCTATTTTATTCTACTGTCCCTCCTTTCCCCTTTCCCCTCCCCTCCCTTCTCATCACTTCTCTCTACCTAATCCAGGGTAACGCTAGTCTTTTTATTTCCTCACATCTTCATACATGTATTTTGTATAAGGATGAGGGTCTTATTATACAAAATACATGTATAACCTTTTCTGAAAGCACTGCTGTAGTCACAGGAGGGCTAGAACTTCAGCAAGACAGCGTTAATCCCCAGGGCCCAATTACCTCCCTCTAGGCTCCACTTTTTAAGGCTCCACCACCTCCCAACATCACCACCAGGTTGGGGACCAAATCTCCAGTACATGAACATTTTGGGGGAAAACCCACAACCAACCTGAAGCATATGTAAATTGTGGAAATTTTGCACTTTATTTGTTTGGAGCTTTACTGTGGATTGTTCAGAATATCATATCATCAATAGCACCACTTTGAACAGAAGCATGACATTTAAGTTGCTGATAAGATGCAGCAAAACCCTGTATTGGGTGCATCATGCTCACATGGGTTCTGCCTTTAGATGCAAGAATGTGATGGCTTTATCAGTGCAATTGAGTCTGAGCATTTACATATAGAATTATGTGTCATCTTATTGAGTTACTTTCCTCTTATTTGTTCCTTATGTTACATCATTATCCTGATTTTTTTTAAAGATTATGCAAGTACTAGGTAGATTCTATCATTTACAATTTGCATTTCTAGATTTAAGAAACAGACATTGTAGAGTTGGGGGTGTTGCTCAGTGGGAGCACTTGCTTAGCATGTGTGAGGTTCTGAGTCCAACCCTTCCAGAGGGTGAGGGAAGGATGAGGAGGAGGGAGAAGAAATAGGGGAAGAAAAAAGGAAATAGACATTGTAAAATATTTGTTTCAAAAAAAAAAAAAGTGACTTGCTCTGTTTTAGGGCCCAACAGTAGAGGAAGACATAACTGGGGGGAAAGAAATTAATAAGGGACCCAAAGTTGTGGGAGGACAGAGACCCCAAACCAGAAGCCATCCTGGTGACAGCAGAGGTCCATCTTCTTGCCCTCTGAGTCAGTGAGTTCTGTTTCTTCAAGGTGACATGTGGTCTCGTTCATGCAGGGAGGCTGCTCCTACCTGTGTCCTGTGGGCCATCGGGGAACACGACACTGTCTTGGTGGCCTGTGCCATGGTGGGTGGCATGGAAGCAGACCATGGAGCATTCATGAAAACCATGCAAGTCAACTACCAGCAAGAACTCCACGTTCACAATTGAGTCAGAATGTGGATGTGTGAAGACCTAAGTTGACAATCATGGGATGTAGTAGACAGTTGATTGTAAATATATGTGACTTATGTTTACAGTATGCTGTAAAGAACCCTGTGGAGAAAACCTGTGAAGAGGCGAACAAAGGACAGACACACACACAGTGTAGAAGCAGGCAGACAGAGGTGGCAGACAAAGGTGGCTGCTCCTCTCTGCTGCTGTGTTTATTAACCCCCCAAAAGTTATATATTACCCATCACCATGACTACGTTCTAACTAGTATTCCTTTAACCCTGAGTGCTAGCTAACTGAGATAAGGTCCAAGTTAATACAAACACAGAGTCCCCTTTCCTTCAAGGACATGACCATGGAAATCAGATAGTGCACCTGCGTAGTTATCCTAATAGCTTCAAGGGGAAGCTGCTGGGCATTCCAAGCCTGGGAAACAGGCTCACTCATGAAGAGCATTGGTAGAGCGGCCAGGCATCCCAAGCTTTTGCACAGGAGTTTCCCAGTAGCCAGTGTCCCATGTTTGCACAGAAAGTTCCTAGCAGTCAGGCATTCTGTGGCTTTGCACAGAGACTTCCTAATTACCAAGCATGCATGTCACAATCACGAAGTTAGACCCTAATCCTAAACACAGAAGCCCTACAGTATGCAAACATATATTTATCTTATTTTTTAGCATGCTTTTCAAACACGTGTTTGTGGTAGCTGTGTGCCTTTTCTAAGGTAATTGGTTTCATGGGCTGATATGTGGCCCTCCAGAGAATTCCTTTGAAGGACAGAAATCTGTCTGCTCATGCTTTTCTAGTACTCTGGCCATACACAGTATTCATAGAGAGTAGTCGATAGGAAACATTCTACCAGAAATATCTGCCCAGCAAAAGCAAGGGCAAGGATTCCTGAGTTCCCTCCCTCCCAGGTTTCATACGCTCTTTGCTTCCTCACGGTGTCTGCAGAGCTGGTAGTCTTTGCAGTACATCTTCATGGCTGCCTGGGTCATGAGTCCTGGGTGTGGGGCTTCTGCCTCAGATGCCTTCTCTGGGTGCAGCTTTTTAGGTGGTGGGACCATCGGTCCCTTTGCTTCCCCCAGCACCTCCAGCTCTGCACTTGGCTGCTGGGCTGTTTTGAAAACCACTAATAATCTTAGTAAAGAGAGAAAACAGCCAGGGTGCCCTCAGCAATTGGCAGTCCCTTAATTCCTGTGTTCCAATGCCCTTGATGCCAATTATAGCCAGCCTAACCGCAGCCATGCTCCAGGTGGTGATAAGAAGAGTGTGCATACACTCTGGTATTCTGATTGGATGTATTTTTCATTTATGTCAAAAATGACATCGCCTTACTCCTACATAGTCTTTAATAAAAATTATTGTGTTGGCTTCATCATTCCACTACTTTAAGGGGAAATGTTTTGGTTTCCTCCTTGTCAAGTCTGCAAAAAACTGCTGAATTAAAGATTTTGTGAATCAACTTTTTCCTTTTCACTTGGTTCATTTCTGTTGGCTGTGTTGGCGGAGTTGGGATTTCTAGGACCCAAGAAATGAACGTTTTACGGCTTGCTTCTATCTTTCAGTATGTTAAGTTGCTCTATCAATTATGCTTCAATCTTACATGATTTCAATTTTCCTTTCCCTTGTGGGCTGGGCCTTTTGGCTCCCAGGCCTAAAGCGCCCATGGCTGAGCTCCTCAACACATAGAGAAGGTAGGAGCTGGGTGTACTGTCCCCAGGCCACTGTTGTAGGGGAAATGTGCCAGGTGCCGCAGAGAGATTGACAGAGTGGAGAGAACATTCCCACTGTTGAGGATTTTATATCATAGTTATCATGCTTATGATGTTAGTAGCGGCCATTTACTGAGTTCCTTTATGTTAGACATTTTATTATTTCATTTCCTCCTCACAACCACCCTGCCAGGTGTTATTGTCATCATTTTATAAAAGAAAAGAGCTGAGACTCAGAGTGGCAGAGTGAGGATGCTTTGGGCTGGAAGTTATAGAACACCCAGCTGCAAGGGCGGAAAGAAGGTTTTCTCATTCTCCCAGGACAGTGAGTCTGGAGGGAGGTGGATCTGGGTTGGTCTGCAGAGTGTCACAGAGGAGCCCATCTCTTTCCATTCTCTGCTTTGGCACCATCAGTTTACAGGTGATGTTTCCTTCCCTGGTGTAGCAACACCAAACATCTTATCCTCGCACAGCTGAATTGAAGAGCAGGAAGAAGGGAAAGGTGTGTTCTTGTTGTGTGTTTGTGTGTGTGTGCATCTATTTAATCAAAAAGGAAATATCACCCCAAAGCTGCCAATTTCCCCTTTTATCTCATTGACCAAGAGAAATGAAATTCCTTGGCATGGTCAGGCTGGGTTCAATTTCTCTGAGAATGTTGCCCTCACCTCTCAGTATCTGGATAAAATAGTGCTAGTCTTAGTAAGAAGAAAGCAGGGATGGTGTTGGGTGGGCAACAATGTCTGCTGCAATCCCGTTCACTGTGTTCCATGATAGAAGATTCTCTGTACAGGCAATGCTGTATTCCAAGAGCTTTGTCTTTGAACATGGGTTAACAGCATATGTGTGTCTGTCTGTTTCTTTGTGTATGCACACATGCAGGTATATCTCATATGCTCAATTTTTTTTTTCACATCAGATGGGTAATGTGCCGAAGTCATAACAAGGTTTAGAGGGAGGCATGACTCACACAATAGTGTGAACACTCAGTCATCACATTCATGAACCAAAGGATCGATGCTCAAAATATTGTTACTCTTATTGCATGGTCATTGAGTGAAAAAAAAATTATACTGGGAATTGAACCCAGGGGTGCTTAACCACTGGGCCACATCCCCAGCCCTTCTTATTATTATTTTTTTACTTTGAGATAGGATCTCACCAAGTTGCATAGGGCCTTGGTAAGTTGCTGAGGCTGGCTTTGAACTTGGAATTCTCCTGCCTCAGTCTCCTGAGCCCCTGGGATTATAGATGTGTGCCACGGTGCTCAGCTATCAAGTCCAAAATTTTAAAACCAGAGAGAATGCTGCAGTAATTCCTACCTGCTATCTTACAAATAAAACAGTGTGGTTTTATCAGTAAATCTTCATCATAAATTAGGAAAAACACAGATTGAAGAATTAAGATGTGAATTTTAGCCCCAGATCTGCTTTTTTTCTATCTGTATTATCCCATATCTCAGTTCTTTTTTATGTAGCTATCACAGAATACCATAGACTAGCCAGGCGTGGTGTTTGGTGCATTCCTGTAATCCCAGCAACTCAGGAGGATCACAAGTTTCAGGTCAGCCTCAGCAACTTAGTAAGACCTTATCTCAAAATGATAAATAAAAAGGACTGGAGATGTAGCTCAAGTGGTAAAGTGCCCCTGAGTTCAATCCCTAGTACCAAAAACAAAACAAAAGAATACCATAAACTAGGTAATTCATAAAGAAAAAAAAATTATTTGGTATACTTTCCTGGAGCCTGGGAAGTTCAAGAGCATGACGTCAGCATCTGGGGAGGGCCTTTGTGCTGAATCAGTCAATGGCAGAAGGCAGAAGGGCAAGAAAGTAGCAGAGAGCAAAGACGCCCAAACTTATACTCATACTAACCCATTCTCCTGATAACCAACATTGTTCCACTCATGACAGCTCTGCCCTTGTGTCCTAATCACTCCCAGAGGTTCCACCTGTCAACACAGTTGCACTGGGGATTAAGTAGCCAACATGTGCACTATGGGAGACAAAATCGGAACCTAGTAGTACCTGGGATAATTTATTATTTAATCTATTTTGTTTTGTTTTGGGGTACTGAAGACTGAACATCCTTGCCTATGCTAGGTAAGCACTCTAGCACTGAGCTACATCCCCAGACCTGCCCTCAGCTTTATTATTATTCTTACACAGGGTCTCATTAAGTTTCTCAGATTGACCTTGAACTTGCCACCACACCAGCCTATAATGCAATTTTTTATTGCACAGCTATGAGAAATACTCTACATACTCTGTCACATTATTTCTTTTACAATTGCTCAAAATGCATCTCCATGTTACAGAATCAACATTTTTTTCCCCCATTTTTGCCATACTGGGAGTTGAACCTAGAGCTTCATGCATGCCAGGCAAGCACTCTACCACTGAGCTACATCCTAGCCCTTGATGTTCTTGTGTATGAAGACTAGAATACCATGTAACAGCATTCAACATAGATTAAAACATAAGCAGAATATAGATCCTTCTTAAACATCCTAGTTTGCATTAAAATTGTACTTTGAGCTGTCACATTAAGTGCCTTGTGTTTTCTACTTACAGCACAACTCATCTTTCAGAACTTTCCTGCTATTTGTATTTCCTATTTTATTGGTGATGATATTTTTATATAACCAAGTGAAGAACATGGCAAAACTGGGGAAAGTTTTTTTGCCTATCTTTTTATTCTCTCTCCCCATCTAGGCAGAAATATCTTGGCACTGGATCTTTTTCTCATCAATAATGAAGGAAAAAAGGAATTGGCAATGGATGGATGATCTACTTCCAGCGTAAAAAAGATCTGGAGAATGTTAACTTTGCACTGAAGCAGCTTTTCCAGTATTTGCAGGAAGTTTCCTTGCACTAAGGGAGGAAAGAAAGAGTAGCAAGAGACTTTCTCCTAAAACTGTGCAGGCAGGACCATGTGGAGGCCAAGACAAACCTGTGTGACGGGCTTCAGGCTGGCTTCAAAACAGGAGCTGACACAGCGAGCTTTTGGTATTTTTCTTCCAAGGTTGGTTTCGATATGTAAAGTAGGCCCTCAGCAGCAGCTGCTATTCAATCCGCCGCATTTCCTGAGTTGGATAGTGTATTTTTAGTTGGCAGGAAAAAGAAAAACAAAACACCAAACCTCCAATTTGATTAGGAAGGATGTTGTAAGGTCATTGAGTAGTTTAAAAAAAAATCAAATCAGCACTTAGAGTTTGTTAGATTTCCCACAAAAATTTACCATTAACATGTGCAACAATGTGCAGCATTTAATTCAATTCTCTTCTTTTGTTTGAAAACCCCGGGTAAGTGTTTTAGCCAGCTTCTGTCACTGTGACTGAAACACATGACAAGAACATGACAAGAGAAGGAAAAGTTTGTTTTGGCTCATGGTTTCAGAGGATTCAATCTGTTGTCAGCTGGCGCCATTCCTTTATACCTGAGGTGAGGCAGAACATCATGGTGGAGTGGCATATTCAACTCATGGCAGCCAGGAAGCAAAACGAAGAAGGGGCCAGGGACAGATATAATCCAAGGTCACACCCAGTGACCTACTTCCTCCAGTCAACCATGTCCCACCTGCCTAGAGTTACCAGCCAGCAGTCTGTTCAAATTATTAATTCACTGATGATGTTAGAGCCCTCATGATCCCATCATTTCCTGAAAATCCCATCTCTGAGCCTTACTGCATTGGAGATCATGCTTTCAATGTGAGCTAAGGGACATTCTAGATCCAAACCATAACTTTAAGTAAGGATGAAACATGTTGCTGTATTAGAGTCAAACAACATAAATGTCTGCAGGGCAAAAATTCCTAAATTCACCCACTACATAACCTTTTCCCTCCTCATAGGTAATGAGGATCAACAGTTTGACGTACTTTTAACAAAGGGCTGATAATTTGGCTGGGTATGAAATTCTAGAATGAAAGTCATCCCCCCCTAAGAACTTTGAAGATATTGGTCCATTGTTTTCTGGCTTCTACTATTGTTGTTGAGAATGCCAAACTAGACTGAGTCTTAAAAAAAAAAAAAAAATATATATATATATATATATATATATATATAACTATTTTTAGATGTTGATGAACCTTTATTTATTAATTTATTTATATGTGGTGCTGAGAATCCAACCTAGTATCTCACACATGCTAGGTAAGTGCTCTGCCACTGAGCCACAACCCCTGCCATTTGTTTTAATATTAATTTTTTAGTTGCACACAATACCTTTATTTTGTTTATGTATTTTTATGTGGTGCTGAGGATCGAACCCAGGACCTTGCCCATGCTAGGCGAGCGCTCTACCGCTGAACCACAACCCCAGCCCCAACCCCTGCCATTTAAAAAAAAAAATTTATTAGTTGTTGATGGTTCTTTATTTAATTAATTAATTAGTTTGTTTGTTTGTTTATTTATATATGGTGTTGAGAATTGAACTCAGTGTCTCCCATATGCTAGGCATGCCCTCTACCACTGAGTCACAATCCCAGTCCCTGGATTGACTCTTAATCAATGACTATGTCATTTTTCTCTCTGGAAGATTATAAAATCTTTTCTTCCAGAAATTCTGAAATTTTATACTCCTATTTCTTGGTTGGTATGAAGTCTGTTTTCATCCATTGTGTAGGACACTTAATTGGCCCTTAACTCTGTTACTTACTACTATGAGCAAATTATCTTGAATTCTCCTCTCCATTTTTTATGTTCTCTTTTTTTTCTGAAACTTCTATTATTTGTTGTTGTACTATGATTTATTCTCTAATTTTTAAAAATATATTTTTTTCCTTATATGGTAAATTTTTTTACCATTGCCTTTCAATCTTTCCATTAAGATGTTCATTTCTGTTATTGTATTTCTAATTTCCAAGGACTCCTTGTTTTCTAAATTTTAAAAAAATAACATCCTTGTGCTGAGATGCAGCTCGGTGATATTGAACTTACCTAGCATGCACAAAGCCTGGGTTTAATCCCCAGTACTGTAAAAATAAAGTCATCCTTATTTCATTGTGTCTCTCTGAGGATATATAGAACAATGTAGAAAATAGGACATAGGAATCAGGAAAAAAGATAAGATGGAGAGTTCATGTTCTTTTGTTTGTGTTTTGCAGCATTGGGGATTGGACTCAGAGCCTTGCACATGTCAGGCAAGAATTCTACCACTAAGCCACATCCCAGCCCTTCAAGTTCTTATTCTTCAAGTAAATGAAATCTGTCACCTTCAAGATAGCATGCAATCTATTTCTTAGCATGGACGCTGCCAGCCATTTCTAGGTGGGTCTTATTTTCCACATTGGAACAGAACACCGCCTTGTCAAATAGGGGTAAGATCAAGGAGCACAGAACATTCACCAACATAGATCATGTGCTGGACTATAAAAAACAAATCTTAATAATAATAAAAGTAATTTTTTGGGGGTGCTGAGATGGAACCTAGTGCCTTATTTTTATTTTATTTACTTATTTATATGTGGTGCTGAGAATCGAACCCAGTGCCTCGCACATGCTAGACAAGCACTCTACCACCGAGCCACAACCCCAGCCCAAAAGACCATTTTTATTATACACTAAGTTCACATATTTATTTGGATACATGTGGGTTTGGATGTTTCTGCATTCTTCGTTTTATTTCATGATTCTAAATGTAGATTTTTCCAATATCATATTAGTTTAATGAATATCTTTAATGTTATTGTATCTGGTAGAAAAAAAAACTCCTATTCTCTAAATTTTACCCTTCTCCCATTCTTATGCAGTCATATCTCTCTCTCTCTCTCTCTCTCTGTCTCTCTCTCTCTCTCCACTGAGCTACAACCCCAGCCCTCCTTTTCTCATTTTTATTTCTCTACTGAGATTCCCTACCTCTTCTCTTGGCAATACCACACTTTCATCAAGTTCTTTTTTTTTTTTTTTTTGATACTGGGGATTGAACTAAGGGGCACTTAAATCACTCAGCCATATCCCCAGCCCTTCTTTGTATTTTATTTTGAGACAGGGTTTTGCTGAGTTGCTAGGATCTTGCTAAATTGCTGAGGCTGACTTTGAACTTTCGATCCTCCTGCCTCAGCCTCCTGAGCTGCTGGGATTACAGATTTGCACTATCTTGCCCGGCCAGTTCTGTCTTCTGAAGGCTGACTTCTCTCTAATTTCTGCCTGTTTTTTCATTAGGCTTCCTGAGGTCTCTTGTGTGTCTCTGTAGTTTAGCAGTCACAGGGATTTGAGCACTTTATACTCAACTTTTGAATCTCAGACCTCCTGTGGCTTTCAAAGATTTTTTCTCACTTAAATATCCATCTCTTGTGCTGCTCAAATTACATTCTCTGACACCTTGAGCCAGTAGGGCTGTTTTTCTGCCACTAGAGCTGGAAGGTGTTGAGGAGTTCCTTTTCGCTTAAGGAATAAGAACTCTCAGTTCTCACCTGATGCAGTAGCATTCATTCAAGAATAAACTCTTGGGCTGGGGGTATAGCTCAGTTGGTCGAGTGCTAACCTTGCATGCACAAGGCCCTGGGTTCCATCCCCAGCAACACAAAAACAAGCAAAAAATACCAAATACCACACTGTCTTTAGTGGTAATGCTTCTAGTATTTTATTATTAAATGTAATATTTTCTGTAGGTTTTTTAGTTTGATGACCCTTCAGATTAGATTATGAATAAATAGAAACAGCAGCTGTCATTTATTTGTTTTGGGTTTTATTTTTATATTTTGTCCTGCTAGGGATGAAACCAGGGCTTTGTGCATGCTAGACAAGCACTCTACCCACTGAGCCACATCCTCAGCTCTGTATTTTGTTTTTCTTACAGACAAATTAATATGATTCATGGAAAATAGTTATATTTTTTATTGCCAGATTTTTGAAATTTGGTTACACATGAAATTTGCTGCATGAGTGCATGTAGATCGTAAATTCTGATGTTCCTTCAGTGAGGATGCTTCATCCATTTTTGAACAGTCCTTCATACTACCTATGTGTGTGGTTGGGAATTCTGCCTTCTCAGAGCTCATGGAGTAACTTTCGAGTGGATTGGGATAGGTCCTGCTAATTGCTGGGTTTTTGTCCTTGTTTGTGAAGCACTGACATGGTTCTCTCGTGGATGTACTTGGGTCGTGTTTCAAATATTGGTCAATCCTGCAGCAGATTTGGAAATATTGCAAGAATTTCACAGTCGGAGGAAACAGCGTATCTTGACATTTAATAAAAGTATTTAAGCCTATAGAAATACCACAGCTGAGTATAAATTTCATCAGGCAAAATTGAATCTAAAGTGATTAGTAAAAATTCTGGTGACAACAAAACAAACCGGGTTGAAACATTCAATGGATGCTAGATCTGGGCCCACACCACATGGTGGCAGGCTCACTCTGCATAGCAACGTCCTCTTTCTCAGGGCAAAAAAAAAAAAAAATCTTAATGCTTGCATTATTCACCAAATCTTAACACTTGCATATATTAAACCATATAGTTTAGGAAATTAACTTTTAGAAGGATGACACAGGGCTGGGGTGTAGCTTAGTGGTAGAGCACTTGCTTAGCATGCAGAGGCCCTGGGTTTGATTCCCAGCACTGGAAGGAAGGAAGGAAGGAAGGAAGGAAGGAAGGAAGGAAGGAAGTTAGTTAGTTCACAAAAGGATGACCTAAGTTATTAGGTTGTCAAGATTATATTTTCACTAAAACAATGTCACTTTTCCTTGTATGGTACTTGAACAGCAATAATTTGACCTTCACTCAGACAATCTACTTCTCAATCTTAATTTCTTCATCTCTAAAAGATGGGTTGATTGAATTACAGTCCTCAAATTGTCATACCTCTCTCATAACTAAGGAAAACCTAAATATTCTTCTTTAGTAAAGAATATCAGTCAGACTGCAGTTAGCTTTGTTAGGAATATGATTTCCAGAGTTAGGGTACCTAGTTTGAATCTGAATTCTGCCATGTATTAGTGAGATATTAGGTAGGGAATTCAGTCCATGAAAATTTTACTTTCCTCATCTGTAACATGGTATAACATATAGTATATATTTTATGGGTTGTTAGGGTTACATGGAAAAACATGTATGTATGGCAAAGATTGGCTAACAAGTTATCAAACTTTCTTTTTCTTCCTTAGCAAATAGCTAAACCACATGTCCCATCTTCACTAGCAGTTAGTTGTGGCCCTGTGACAGAAGCCCTTGGAAAAGGAGAGGAAGACCTGCTTGCCACCTCTATCTAGGCTTAGTTCACAATCTCCCATTGTGATTCTTTTTTTTTAACCCTTTGCAAGACCCTGGGAACCATTTTGTTAAAGATGGTGGAACCACAAAAGGGAAGGGCACTTGGTCCCCGAATTGTGGCTTGGAGGAGTGCTTCATGCCTATGAGGAGCTCTGTTAAGATCATTACTCAATATTACAAACCAAAAGCCTAAAACACAAGCAACAGAATGGTGATTCTGTCTTGCAGTACACATGATTTGGCCTTTTTCTTTTTTCTTTTTTCCGGTACTAGGAATTGAACCCAGGGGTGCTTTACCCCTGAACTACATCCCCAGACCTTTTTATTTTTTCTTTTGAGACCGAATCTCCCTAAGTTACTAGGTCCTTGCTAAGTTGCTGAGGCTGGCTTTGAATTTTCCATCCTCCTGCCTCCATCTCCCGAGCTGCTGGGATCACAGGCTTGTGCCCCAGCACTCAGCTGATATGGCCTTTTACTCATTTATTTATTTCTTAAAATTTTCTAAAGCTAGAGAAAGTACAGGAAATAAAATTGTAGATGCAGTGAAAAATCTGAATTATTCATAGATATAACTTGTAGAAAGTTAATATTTTGTATTTATAGCTGCTGCATTTAAAAATCAATGGGAGATAAAAGAAGGAAAATCAAATAAAAATTCAAGGTAGTGTCATCTTGAAAATTGTATTTAAAATTACTCCTTCGTAGTTTACTTCAGCCCTTTTTATGATTCATTCAATGGTTCTTCTCAGTATTTTCCACAATGCTTATTCAGCTGTCTTGTTTCCTGACTCCAGAACCTTTTGCTGTTTCAGCACTTTTGCTCATGCCAATCCCCAGTTTTCTCTGACTAATGAAACTTTACCTCTGAAAGCCTAGACTAAATTTCATGTAATCTGCGAAAGCCTTCCAAGATTTTCCCACCACCACTGAACCAGAACACATATACCAATCCCAGATTCCTATCATTCTCTCTCCTGGGCTAGCTGTTATTTTTCAGATATGTTTATAAAGCTTGATTTTACCTACTCAGATTGTAAACTCCCTGGTGACAGGGCCTGCGCCTTTTTTTTTTAGTTTGTGTTACTTACTGAAGATAATAGAATTATTTGCAAATAGTTATTGGTGACTGACTCATTTATTTAAAAGCCCCAAGTCAATGAGATTTTCCCTAACATCTTCATATGTATCTTTCTTTCATGAAGTTGTACAAGAATAACAAGAAACAGCTCTCATAAAGTTTTCCCCATCAATGAATAAGATTTTACAATTAAGGAACAATAGTGACTGAGTCAGAAATTTTAAAAGAACAAATAGTGACTGTTTTTCCATATTGAAATGAGGACTATTTTATATGTACTACCAATTAAATTAGTTTAGCTTTCAAAACCTCTCCTCAACTATTTATTCTTTATTTTGTTTATCTTTATTTTGTTTTCACCTTTGAATGCTAATTTAACTGATTGTTAGATTAACAAATATTTTCCCCTATCATTTTGAAGGTGTTATTCTGTTATCTTCTGGCATCAATGGTTTGCAATAAGAAGCCAGCTTTCAGTCCACATTGTTTCTTTGTAGGTAGTGTGACTTTCAGATCATCCCTAATATTTGTAAGACTCAAAACAAAATTTCAAATGATGTCCATATACCATCTATCTAAAAATGTACAAGTTAAAGATCAAGCTAACACCTTGTTAAATAAAATATGTCCTATCCTCCTGTCTTAACAAATAAAGCTTTATAATGACCTGAATAACCTAACTTCAAATTTAGACTTCTTGACATCCAATGGGTTCCATATTAGAATTTGGAAGGGGAGTGAGTGACTATTGTCCTGGCACCTGCCTCTCAACTCATCCCTGTTCTTTCTCAGTTCTGGTTTTATCTTGTATTGAAAGGGGCTTCACACACATGCTTCTAAACACTCCATTTCCAATTCTGTCCACATTCCCCATGGAGTCAACTCCCTGGGCACTTCATGGTTCAACATTATGTAATCTGTCCTTGGGGGATATGGACCTAGGGAAGAGGCCTATGCAGGTCTTGGAAGTTGATTGGAACTGTTTCTGCAGGGAATTCCAGGGTCTTGGGCATCCAGGACAGGGTTTGGAGGGAAAGAACAGATTTTGGTTGGGCATCTTTTATTGCTGCTGCAATAATTTCCTTACTGGTCTCCTCTTGTCCACTCTATTGTCCACAGTGTACCCAGAGAGAATTTATTTTATTTTTTAAAAATTTAAAAAATTTTTTGGTTATACACAATACCTTTATTTTATTTATTTATTTTTATGTGGTGTTGAGGATCGAACCCAGGGCCTCGTGCATGCTAGGCGAACGCTCTACGGCTGAGCCACAACCCCAGCCCCTGGAGAGAATTTTAAAAAATATTCAATCCCAGTATTTTATGGTCTTGCTTCAAAACCCTTTAAAGGCTTCCCATTGCATTTGAAATAAGGTCCACCAAGTTCTGAGTGGTACTTGAATATTCTAGATTCTTGGGGAACTGCTTATCTGAAATGTTTCTCTTTCTGAAACATACTCACCTTCCTGCTCTTCACCTTACTTCTAAGTGTCTTTTTCTTCTTGCCTTAAATGTCACCTCCTCACCAAGTACACTTCCTGTTATTTGCTATCATTGAATCTTGTTCATTTCCTTTAGAGTACAAATCACACATTTATTGTTCTTGCTTATTGTCTTCTCCAAACTATAATCAACAGTAGAGAGACTGTCACAGTTATGATGTCTTTTGGAAGCTATGAGATATAATCAAATTAGTACCTCTGAGCTGACTATTAGATGACCTTTGAAACAATGAGAGGAGATCAGCACAGTTTATTGGGGAGTCCTTTAATCAACACCTGTTGAACAAAAATAAGTGGGATTGGGTGTCAATCAGTCAGTGGGATTCTCGCTGCCCAGAACTGGGCCAGGCTTTGAGTAAGGCAGTTAGTTCTCTTCTGCTGAGGCAATCCCAAGAAGATTAATGGCTGTAACCTGCGCAGGGTAGTGTGGCATCCAGAATGGGGATAGGATTTTTTTTTTGCTACCAGGGATTGAACTCAGGGGCACTTAACCACTGAGCCACATCTCCAGCCCTATTTTGTATTTTTTTTAGAGACAGGGTCTCACAGAGTTGCTTAGTGCCACACCCTTTGCTGAGGTTGGCTTTGAACTCGAAATCCTCCTGTCTCCTGAGCCGATGGGATTACAAGGGTGTCACCGCAGCCGGCCTCTTTCCCTAGGAATAACTTATAGAAGAAAGGCTACTAGAATTAACTAGTGTTAATTAACTGTAACTAGTGTTGAGCCTGCAACTGATGTTCATCTTCTTCCTTCTCTCTTATCTATTATAGATCTTTTTCATTGACAATTAGCAGCTCGGAAAATTTAGGTGACTTACATGGTAAAGTGCCTCAGACTCCTGAGGCACATATGTACCACCTCCTCTTTACCTCCTCAGGACTAGCCATTGCAATTGTGCAAGACAGCACCAAAATATGCCCAATTTGATTTTCTGATTTTCAATACATGCCTTGATTATATAACAGTAGCTCTACTGCCTCCTGATGGTAAATCAGTTACCCCAACCAAGATCCCATTCTTGCCTGCTGGTCCTTGGAATGAGGGGCATAAAGTACCTGGATGATTATATAACTTCAAGTTCAATAGAGACTCCTGCTATGTTTCTTGGTAGAAATGCTCCTCCTGGGAACAAAGACCTTTGAACTTGTGACTGAGGGTTTTGAGGATGAAGACACAAATTCCCCAGGTGGTCACTGGAATTGATAGTAAATGGGGACTGCTGCTTCCATATTTTGGATCCCACTCTCAGGTAGTCTCCTCTTGGGATACAATACCAAAAAAACAGGGATTGATTTAGGGCATTACTGCATCCTGAAGGACACTGCTTTATCCTTGTAGGGTATCATCTGCAAGCTGGCACTTCAGCCAAGCTTTTGACATTCTGTCCCATTGCTCATTAGACCGGTAGCTTCCAGATTGTGTGCAATATGACAAGTCCAGTAGATTCCATGGTCATTTTCCCTTTGCCACATCTCCTTTGTTCTAAAGTTGGTTCCTTGGTATGATGCAAAGATATGTGGAATGTGATGCTCGTGGATCAAATACAACAGAAACCCTTGGTTGGTCACATTGGCTGAGATCCTGCAGGCAGGAAAGGTAAAACCAGAAACAGGATACCTGCCTGTTGCTGTTACTATGACTGCCTGCTGCTGCCAGTGGGGGGTCGAATCCAATATGGTCAACTTGCCACTAAGTTGTCTTCAAAGTGTCTTCAATGGATAGTTCTTTATTGGGTTTCAGCTATGGTTTCTGTTGGTGGCAGGTTGACTATTTGTTCGGGGCAGTAGACTCACACTAGTGGGCGGAGGTCATGCTGCTGGGCTCATGTATAGCCTCCCTCTTTGCTACTATGTCCTCTCTGTTTATTAATCCATTATGCTGAAGGAGGGTGGCTGATGAAATGAGTCATTCTGCATAATTATTTATGGCCTCTTCAATGGTCAAGGCTCTCAGGACTTGTAGAGGAAAGAGATGGAAGCAAGAGTGGCAATCTAGTCACAACCAGGCCCCAGCCCATCCCAGAGGGAGTTCCAAAGCTGAGATGGGTCTTTAGAGTTGGCCCCTGTTGAGGGAGTTAGGTCTTAGCCTTATGTTGCAGGCTGTCCCTAGAAGGGGAATGACTTTAGGTAAGGCAGCCATTTTTTGTGTGTGTGTTCACTGTGTGGTACTAGGGATTGAACCCAGGGCCTTGTGCATGCGAGGCAAGCACTCTACCAACTGAGCTATATCCTCAGACCCAAAGGCAGTTTTCTTTAACCAAGATAATCACTGAAAAGAGCTGTCAGAAGCTTCCCAGAAACTGAGGGAATAAATCCTTTCATTAGTCTTTTTTTAACCAGGGATTGAACCAAGGAGTACTTAACCACTGAGCCACACCCCAACCCTTTTTGTATTCTATTTAGAGACAAGGTCTTGCTGAGCTGTTTAGGGCCTCACTGAATTGTTGAGGGTGGCTTTGATCCTCCTGCCTCAGTCTCCCAAGCCTCTGGGATTACAGATGTGTACCACTGCACCTGGCTAAATCCTTCAGTCTTAAAGGAGAAATTGGGGGAAGTAGTACAGCACCCACAAAAGAGACCATTATTATTTTATTCACCCATGTATAACCAGAGCTTAATACAGTGGATAGCATGTGATACATATTCAAAAGACCTTTTAGAATAAACAAATTACTGAAATGTCCTGCTTTCTCACTTTGGAGTGAATAGGTCATATTTCATCCTAAGAACTTCCAACCTTTTACTAAGAAAAATTTAAAGAATTTTTAAATTTTAAAGAAGAGTGCAAAAAACAATTCATATATTTAACAATTGTTAACTTTTCATCATTGTACTCTCTTTATGAATATGTATAGTATTACATTTTTGGTTATATTCTGTCCTTACATACTATTGCCATCTCCCCAAAATGAGGACATTTTCAAAATTACTATCATACCTAAAAGAATAGTAATCCCCAAATATCTTCTTTTTCTTCTTTTTGTTTTTGGTACCAGGGACACTTACTTAACCACTGAGCCACATCCTCATTTCTTTTTTTAAAACTCTTTTTTATAGCTTTATTTTATTTATTTTTTATTTTTATGTGGTCTGAGGATCAAACCCAGTCTCACAGGTGCAAGGTGGGTACTCTACCACTGAGTCGCAATCCGAGCCCCCTCCTTTTATTTTTTATTTTGCTACAGGGTCTTGCTTGGTTGCTTACAGTCTTGCTAAGTTGCTGAAGCTGGCTTCAAACCTGTGATCCAATAT
This sequence comes from Marmota marmota marmota, assembly GCF_001458135.2. Taxonomy (NCBI): domain Eukaryota; kingdom Metazoa; phylum Chordata; class Mammalia; order Rodentia; family Sciuridae; genus Marmota; species Marmota marmota. The sequence goes on from NW_025999932.1 coordinate 37,438,065, forward strand.
CTTCTAATATCTAGTCCATATTTAATTTATCTTTCTTTTTTCCTTTCTCTTATTTATTTATGCTGCTCTGGGGGTTGTATATAGGGTCTTATGCATGCTAAGCAAGTGCTCTATCACTGAGCTATATCTTCATCCCCATAAAAGTTTCTGTGATTCTCCACAATTATGGCTTTAAAAAAAATTTTTTTTAGTTGTAGATGGACACAATGCCTTTATTTTATTTGTTTTTATTTTTATGTGGTGCTGTAGATTGAACCCAGTGCCAGTGCCTCAAGCATGCTAGGCAAGCGCTCTACTACTGAGCCACAACACCAGCCCCTCCTTTATGGCTTCTTTAAAGACAAAACCAGAAGGGCTGGGTGCTGAGAGCCATAGCCAAGTAGGAATGACACATGGCATTTTTGGTTGAAAGGTGACGCCAGCAAGCCATTGAGATGATAATGATTATGTTAAGATGTGCATTTAATTGGAGATTAGACCCCTGTTGTCCACCTCGGCCTGCTACTTTGGAGCTCTCCTGGGACTCCTGGAGAGTTCCCATTGGTTGGGGAAGTGCAGTAGGGGGGAATTCTGGAGGAGGGATTTCCTGTTGGTGTAGTGTGTCCTGGGAGAAGGCCGCGTGCGTGGCATTGGCAGGAGTTTTGGAAATAAAGTTTGTTCCTGCTTGAGTGGCTCGTGATTTTGTGCCCAGCCAGACTTCGGCATTTGGCAGCCCGTACAGGGAATGCCTGAAGCTCGGAGGTAAGTGAAATTGCTCGCCCCTGAGGGAAGGCGAGAGAATGGGTGACCATTTCAAAAAACCAATTTGTTCTTGTTTTGATTTGTTTTGTTTTTGTTTCAAGCTGCCTATCCCTAGAACTTTCTCAGGCAAACTGGGAAAAATGGTTGGCTCAAGGTTTGAAGTTGTTCGGCCCTGAGGAAGAGATAGAGATAGACCACGAAAATACATTTCAAGAAAATAGGAAAATTGATACAATGATTTTTTGTTCCGTTTTTGTTTCATTCTGTTTCGGTTTTGTTTTGTGTTATCTTGTTGGGTTGCGTTATCTTTATAGTAGATTAGAAATTAGTAGAAAACAAACTGAAAGAGTGTTAAGTAAATTGTTAGAGGTTCAGACAATGGAGAAAGACATTTTAGATCAAGCAAAAGAGAAGGTCTCTTGAGCTAGTCAGACAGAGGAAGAAAATTTAAAGGAA
>NW_025999932.1:37441931-37448884 GCF_001458135.2 Marmota marmota marmota
TGATGGGCTCCCTTCAGCCAGAGAAAAAAACTAAAGATATTATAGCTCATTGCTTACAAAATTTTGCCACTGTGGGCATTCCAAAACAGTTAAAAACGGATAATGGTCCTGGTTATACTTCTACCTCTTTTAAACAATTTTGCTCAACATTTGGCATTACTCACATAACAGGAATTCCATACAATCCACAGGGACAAGGCATAGTTGAAAGAGCTCATCAAACTATTAAAATGTACTTATTAAAGCAAAAAGAGGGAATTGGAAAGGGGTATATATCCCCCAAAGATAAACTTAAAATAACGCTTTTTACTCTAAACTTTAAAAATTTGGATTCATCAGGGCTTAGTGCTGCAGAAAGACATATGTATCCAAAAAATTTACATAAGCCTAAGGTACTTTGGAAGGATATTCTAACAGGACAATGGAAAGGTCCTGACCCAGTGATTGTCTGGAATTGGGGTTCTGTTTGTGTGTTTCCACAGGGAGAACAGCAGCCGATTTGGATTCCAGAGAGACTAACCAAAGCGATTTCTACAGACGAAAAAGAAGATGATTTGACTCAAATCCATAACAGCTGATATCCGGAGCTCCAGCTTGGCTATTCTTACATCTGTGACAGTGATTAACCAGGATGCTTTTTTCAATATCTATTTTATTATTGTGTTTTTCCACATAATAAAGTTCTATTTTATTTTTTGAGCTCATACAGACCTAGGTTAATGTTTTTCTGATCAGTTTTATTTTTTGACTGTGGAGTTTTTAAACATTGCAATGGAGATTTCACCTGTGTAAAGCTACAAGGCCTTTACTATTGTCTTATGTGTTGTACATTTGTGTGCACACTTGTGTTTTTTGTTGTATGTCTGTATGTGCATATGTCCATATATCATATATGAGGAGCGTTCATGAAAAAATGGATCCGAATTGTTTTTTTATTCACGTGATTTTAATGGTTTAATTTAAATTGGGTAAACAGCTGTTGGGGATTGTTTTAATATGTGTACAAATAAGGAGGTTAACAGATCTGTTTGTTTACTTTCACCTTTCCTTTTCATTATATTTAATAATTCTGTTCAGGACAATGTAAATTGTTCAGAAAATAGTTTTCTTAGTACCTATTGGAATGTTACATATTTTTTTTTAGCCATCATTGCCAGAATTCCTATCTTCATCCCAGTGCCAGTGAAGACAAAGATAAAACCAAACTACAGCTTCTTCGATAGCTATCACAGTAAACTGTATAAACTGATGCATCAATGAATAATAACTCAGGAAGTAATGCTCAATCAAGGAGTCAATTTACTTGGGAGGAAATGGACATATTGATAGATTCCTCTGCTTTGAACTGCTTGCAGAACTTGCCTGGACTATGTATCACTTGTATACATTGTGAACTATCTGTTGGTACAGCGAATTGTGGTAATGCTGGAGTATCTTTGCTGATGGTGTCACCGGTGGTACAATTTTTCAAAGGAGCCGTCAATTGGCTTAGTGTCGTGGCATTTCTGTATCCTCCTCCCTTCTGCTAGTGATGGTCTAAAATTTGGGGGCCAAAAGAGGTGAGGCAAAGAACCTCACCCCCCCACACACTGGTGCAAAGGCCTATCCACAAGAATGGCTGTATGCTGAACCGGTAGTCAGTGACGGATATGATCCAATTGCAGTGGTACCAACCTAAGACAGGAGGCTGATGCCTAGAGGTCAGCTCATCCGATGATGGGTAAGGACCATATGTTGTATTGGACAACCTAACAAGCAGGGTCCCTAAGCCACATTGCTTGTTGTTTAATTAAACAGAAGGGGGGAGATGCTGAGAGCCATAGCCAAGTAGGAATGATGCATGGCATTTTTGGTTGAAAGGTGAAGCCAGCAAGCCATTGACATGATAATGATTATGTTAAGATGTGCATTCAATTGGAGATTAGACCCCTGCTGTCTGCCTCAGACTGCTACTTTGGAGCTCTCCTGGGACTCCCGGAGAGTTCCCATTGGTTGGGGAAGTGCGGTAGGAGGGAATTCCGGAGGAGGGATTTCCTGTTGGTGTAGTGTGTCCCGGGAGAAGGCCGCGTGCGTGGCATTGGTGGGAGTTTTGGAAATAAAGTTTGTTCCTGCTTGAGTGGCTCATGATTTTGTGCCCAGCCAGACTGTGGCAGTTGGGGTTGTGGCTCAGTGGTAAAGCGCTCACCTAGCAGGCAGGAGGTATTGAGATCCATCCTCAGCACCACTTAAAATAAAAGTTATTGTGTCCATCTACAACTAAAAAAAGAAAAAGAATGTTTTAAAAAAAGATGGAGGGGCTGGGATTGTGGCTTAGCGGTAGAGTACTTGCCTAGCACGTATGAGGTCCTGGGTTCAATCCTCAGCACCACATAAAAATAAATAAATAATGTCTATCTAAAACTAAAAAATAAATATTAAATAAAATAAAAATAAAAAAAGATGGAACCAGAATTCCATTTAAGGTTTATGCATTACATTTGAATATCATGTTTATTTAGTCTCTTTTAATCTACAACAGTTCTGTCTTCTCTTTTTTTCCCCCTAATCTTAACTCTTTGAAGAACCAAAGCCAAGAGGGTTCTTGTCCTTCATTCTGTATTTTTTGACTCTTCATAGAGCCATCTAATTTGTCCCATTTTTCCTGCCTTGGGCAGGGGGTGGGGGAGAAGATGTATGTTAGCATCCAGAGGACCAGTCGTGGTTTAAAGTCACATGCTGTAAGAACTCCTAGTTTTCAGAAGATTAAAGACCTCCTGTCTCCTACCAGAAGCTGATTGCTTCCTAAGGAGCTTTGGTGCTGTCATAGCTAAATGTAGGTGGAACAGGAACTAAACAGAGGATACTGAATTCTTTTATGTATAAAGGTGAACTTATGTAGAAGAGATATTAGGTAGTCACAAAAGGTGTATTGGTTAGAAGGGTTTTATGCTTAAACTAGGGAACAACATAGGTTTATCTCTTTATGCTACCTCTTCTGCATAGGATCTGCTTCAGTGCAGTTGAAGTTATGAGTCAGAGTAATCTACTTCAGCCGGGGCTGGCTGAAGATACTTATTTGATTATTTAATGTGTTTGCATGGCCAGCAGAGGGAATTCATGTACTTCTAGGGGTGAGGGGTAAAAAAGGAATTAGCATGAAAGTTTTTTTCCAATTCTCTATTACTTCTCCTAATCTGCTCCTGTTTATGCAATGTTTATTTATCCCAATTATAAAACAAAAGTTATTACCACCGTAGTTTGATTGATGATTAAGGCTGTAAAACTTATTGAGACAATCATGTTTACTTTTTGGCTACACTAACAAAATCAGAGTGGAATTTCTCTACATATAGATTCTATATTTCATTACATGTCTAAAAATCCTAAAAAGTTGTTATTCTCGGGCTGGGGTTATGGCTCAGCGGTAGAGCACTCGCCTAGCATGTGCCAGGCATTGGGTTTGATCCTCAGCATCACATAAAAACAAATAAAATAAAGATATTTTAAAAATTATAAAAAAGTTGTTATTCTCAATTCTCAAAATAATTACATTGTTTCTGAGACTATCAGAACAGATATCCTGGCTATATTACTAAATATTACCAATCTTATATGGCAAACAAAAATGTTCCCTGTTCAGAGTTGCCTGGTAGTCTACTGGCTTGTTTCTCTCCATCTTGACCAACCCCAAAAGGAGGGAAGAAGTAGAGAAAAAAAGGTAGATACAGAAGACAATATGGGTGCTCCCAAGGGTTTTCATTCTCTTGGAAGAAGTAGTATTCAAGTCTTTGAGAAAGACACCAAAATTCCTTTTAATTTAGCTTGCCCAATATCAAGAACCTTCCATTGACCTGTGAAAAACAGGGGACCTTGAGAAGATATTCTTGGCAAAGATGGTCCAGTTGAAGGAATTGGGATTATCTACCTAAATCATCACAGAGGAGACTCACATGCACGAAAGGAATGAATGAAAGAGGATGTTCTGATTTCCATTTATTGAGAGATTAACGTTTGAAATGAAATTCTAAGCTCTCAAGAGTGACTAGAATCATTCCCCTATTTCCACACCATCTTAAACCTCACATTATTTCATTAGGTTTGTGAAAGATACTTTTTACCAGTGTATTATATATTTGTATTAAATAGAGTGGTTCCCATCTATCTCTGGGCTCTGGAGGTACAGCCCCATTTCTTTCTTAAGTTACTGCTTCTATATTGAGTTCTTTTACCATGTAGAAGAAATTTATAGGACACTAAAATAATCTTCTCTGGAATAAGTAATTTTGCTATTTTTAGCATAACAATCATAGAAAGCTTTTGGAGCTTGGGGTGGGTTTGGGCAGGGGGAGTAAAACAAACAACCTAGCACTACCCTAGGTCAATTTCAGATGAAGAACCTATAATCTGTCTGATGAAAGTTATTCAGTCCCAAATAATACTAATACAAATAAATATCATTATTTCAAGTACATACAAATTAGCCAAATTAGGTTTCCTTTTCCTGGAGGTAAATGAAGTTACCAAGTCCATCAATACAGAGTTACTTGCTTTTTTCCTAAACAAATAATATCGATTCATGTCTTCTTTGACATGAACATATTGCTTATTCCTGTAATGTCCTTCCCTCACCTCTTCATCCACTACTTGTCCTAAAAATTCACCTTCCTAGGAAATTTTTCTGACCCCTAAATTGTGGTCCCTCATTTGTGTTCACTTAGCATTTGTATCATGATACTTTGCACTGGAATAATGAACCAGACCTCACATTCCTGGAGGTCAGCAACCATGTCTCATTCAACTTTATCCTCCAAAATGCTCCAAGGATGGCATCAGACACATAAGCAGTGAGTGCTCAGGAAATACTCCAACCCCAACCCCCTATTTTGTTTTGGTCTCAAACAAATATATCTCATAGATGTTCTTTTCAGATTTTAGCCAAAAGAAACTGATTTCTCTGTGTGAAATAAGCCTCTTAAATTCACTGACTACAACTACTTTGGTCAAGTCACTTTATTCAATGAATATGAATATTCACGTCCTATATACTGTTCTAAATCCAAAGAATCCTGTTTCAAAGAGTTTAGAAGATGGCAATAGTCAATTCACCTCTTATAGGAATATAGCACATTTCCAGGCAATGTGAGATTAGGATATGTACAGTATTGTGAAAATCAGGAAAGAAGTGCAAATGATGCTGTTTAAATGAATTTGAATTGTTGAAGTTCAATCAGGAAGGAGGATGCAGAGAAGGAAAACAATTAGTAGACAAATAGAAGATGGCATTTGATGCCTGCTTTGGGGTTGCCAAAGAAAACCAGAGCCAGCCTGGTACAGAGGTGCAGGACAGTGATCCCTGCAACTTGGGTGGCTGAGGCAGGAGGATCACAAATTAGAGGATAGGGCTGGGGATGTGGCTCAAGTGGTAGCTCGCCTGGCATGCGTGGGGCCTGGGTTCCATCCTCAGCACCACATACAAACAAAGATGTTGTGTCCGCCGAAAAAACTAAAAAATAAATATTAAAATTCTCTCTCTCTCTTAAAAAAAAATTTAGAGGATAGCCTGAGTAATTCAGGTAGACTCCGTTTTAAATAAATAAATAGGCCAGGGAATGTAACTCAGTGATAAAGCACCCCTTGGCTCAGTCCCCAGTATAATGATGATGATGATGATGATGATGATGATGATAATAATAATAATAATAAAGCCAGCACCAGACAGTAAAGTGGTAAATCATGATTTATGAAGGAACATGAGACATTAGGATATAGAACCGGGCTCAACCGCCATATCACAAGTTTGTGAATAAAATCTGTTTTTAAGGAAAGATGGGAGATATCTCTTGAATATCAAAGGAAGATCAACAGAGGAAAGGAACCAGGGGTGGGAGATCAGGAGGGAGGAAGGAATTGCTGGGGAGTGATATTGGCCAAATTATGTTGTTCTTTTGTGTGCATGTACGACTATGTAACAACAAATTCCATCATTATGTACAACTAAAATGCTCCAATAAAAAAAAATCAGTTTTTAACTCTTTACCCCCACACCACGTCCCAGGGTGATTCAGGACATTTCAGATAGAAGAATAAACAAACGCAGAGTACTAAAGCAAGTTGGGGGGGAAAAGAAACTAACCCAATGAAAGTTGAGTTGTCAAGGCAAATAATTCCCCTTAGCGGGTTAAGTGGCAGATGAGGAAAGTAGGTTTCTTCTAGTAATTTAGTAGGGCTATTAAGTGATACTTGGAAAACAAAATGTTTTTATATTTTTTCATGGGAGCTCAAATAGGAAAGGTAAGTTTGAACAGGATTGTTTAGAATGCTATGCCAAATTTGGATTTAATTCTGTACATCTAACTGGGAGTCTGGGAGCTGTAGAGGATTTTAGGTCTGACTGTCTTTGTTTGTGACAAGCATGCGCAGCACCAAGCATCTCCTCTCCCGACTAGAGTATACCCACTTCTTTTAAGAAACGGGTTGTGTCAGATGCCTGCTTAGGTCCCTTCCAACCTTGATTGTCTGCATCCGAGGTACTCTGCCGGCTTCCATTCCCCCGACCCTGTGCCTCGTCCCCTTTCTTTTTATCTTAGCCCAGATACCACCCTCCCTACCATTCGGCTTTCCTCGGGTGCTTTCGGTCCAGGACAGGCGAGGGGCGGGAAAACACGTGCCCAGGTAAAACATCTCCGCGGCCCAACTTCCCAGGCAGCAGCACCACCTGGGCAGTGCCTCGGGCCGGATCCGCCCTAGAGTGGGAGGGGAGCTTTTTTGTCCCAGTTCCCTAAGGGTGGGAGTCCCGGCCCTCCTCTGGGATCTGTCGCGGGAAGGAGAGCCGAAGCCCGCCCCTCGCGCGTCCCCGGTTTCCCTAAGGAACAGAAGCGTGAGACCCGGCCGCAGCCACCACGCTCTATCGCGACACAGGACTGGCCTTTGAAAACCGACGGACTTCTAGGGTGCCCCCAGCCGTGCGCTCCGAG
>NW_025999932.1:37450297-37458617 GCF_001458135.2 Marmota marmota marmota
AGGTGGGTGCGGGTCGAGCTCGCGAGGCCTCCTCCGACCCGGTCCTTTCCCCGCCTCCCTTCCCCGCAGCCGGGCCGGGTGTGCCCCGTTACTCCTGCCCTCTCCCACCTCCCTGCCTCTCCGGTTCCCGGGCTCGCGGGGTGCTGCGTTCCGAGCCGGCTCTGTGGCACTTCAGCTGTCGTTTCTTCCTGCCGAGAGGAGGCAGGGGTGGGAGAGGAGAGCGAAAGTTTTCTTTACTGCTCTCTGTTTGGAGCCGCACGGATGCGGGTATTTTTTGTTTTTGCTCACAGCTGTAGTGTTGTCACTGCGCTAGCGCCGTTTTTTTTGAGAGGGGACCTCCCTGCTGACTCTCCCCTTCTCCACTTGGTCCTTCCCCAGACATTCGCATCTCCTTCGCGCGCGAGGGTAGTGTTGTCACAAGCTGTAGTCTCGACTTTTTCCTGGCGACAAGGAATCCACAAAAGCGGGGGCGGGGGGGGGGACTTCTTTTACTAGGGACATTTATCCTGGAGTATTGGGGTAAACTGAGGGAATGGAATTTATCTGTCCTGCGTCTGATAAAAGCTGCCTGCTTTATTTTAAGATGACCGTAGAAGAACACTCTGTTCTCTTTACGATGTCTCACTAGCAAATAAGTAGGTGAGACAGCTGCAGAATTCATTGCAGCTGGGTACAATCTTGTTACCATGCTTTTCTTTGTCCTGTTCGCTCATTAGGATTAAAGTCTATAGAGGGCAAAAATTGACTTCTGAAACTGATGTGTTTTGTGAATTGATAACATCTGAACCTCAAAGTTCCGAAGTCACGGACATAATGCCCGAAGGCATGGAAAAATTATTGAACCCTGAGGGCAGTTTGTAGTGTGCTTTAAACTTTAAAGAGTGGCTGTTGCACCGGGTGAATTTCACCCCTTTGAACTGTTTTCAGGGTTGAGTATGTAACCATATATTTAGATTCTATTAATACAGCAGTTCATCTGTGGCATGTCTTTCAGTGCATTGTGTGAATATCAGTCTGTGTTAGTACTTCTAGCTAGGTCCTTTTTCTTCTATCCTCTAGGCCGTTTCTCTTGAAGAGGAAGTGTGTTAACCTTTAAGGAGTTTTCTGCAAGTGATTTTTATGTCTGTGATTGAGGTGATCAAGTTCTAGGAATTTAAAATAAGGAATAGCTATAAAAACCAAAGCTATCAATCTTGTACCTTTATTCATTCATTCATTCGTTTATTTTAGAAACGGGGTTTCACTGGGTTGCCAGATTGGTCTCCAACGGGTAGGCCCATGGGATTCTCTTCCCCTCACCTGCAGCCTCTTAAGTGGCTGGGATTAAAGGTGTGTGCCACCAGTCCCGCTAAACTTGTAGTTAAAAAAAATTTCTTGTAAGGTTTTTAAAATTAGAAAATGCCTGTTGTATGTTCCAGCCAGAGCTTGGCCTTATCTTAATTTTCAGGAGCTCTAACATTGACCCAGTCCTTTTTTTATTTTGCCACAAGGTCTCATTAAGCTGCCTAAACTGCCTCAAAGCTTGCAATCCTCCTACTTTTTAGCCTTCAGAGTAGCAGTGATTACAATTGTGTGCCACCATGCCTAGCTTTATTCTATGATTTTTTTTTAAATGTTGTATGTTTTGTATGTGTTGAGTAATGCACAAGAGGGATATGATGGATATTGGTTGAATTTAACCCGAATAGACTTCCTAGAGGGGATCAGTTAGTAATTATCTGTCAATTATATATTTGACCCACAACATGAATTTGTTGTGGGTCAAATATATAATTAAACAAATTTTAAAAAAGTTTTCAAGAACATTTAGTCCACAGTACAGTCTTACTTTTTAAATTTTGCCTAGTAAGGGCTGGGGTTATAGCTCAGTGGTAGAGTGCTTGCCTCACACATGTGAGGCACTGGGTTTGATCGTCCGCACCACCTAACAAATAAATAAAGATATTGTGTCCATCTAAAAAAAAAAAAACCAAAACTTTAAAACAATAAATTTTGCAAGCAAATAACAGAAGAAAATTTAGAAAATGCAAATAAATATAAAGAAGAATGTATATGTCTATAATTACACTACCTAAAGATAAGTTAATATTTTAGAATATGAGTACTTTTTTTTTCTATACACATTTATTGGGTTGCAGAGTTCAGATGTTGAGCTTTCAGATTATAACGAATTCGGTGATATCTAAATCCATCTCATTCCTAAATCTAGGAGAGCCAGTAGCAAGAGTTTTGAAGCTGGGGGCTGAGGTGGTGAATCAGTGGTAGAGTGCTTGCCTAGTTCATGTGAGGCAGTGGGTTTGATCCTCAGCACCACATAAAAATAAAGTTATTATGTCCATCTACTGCTAAAAATAGTTTTAAAAAAAGGAGTTTTGAAGCAATCCATCTATTTGATTCTTAAATTTTTTGATAGTTTGGATAGCAGGAGTTTAAATAGCTAGGGAATGCTTGTATATATGTGTTAGGCTCACTTTTAAAAAGGAGATCATACTCATGTGCATAATAAATTGTAAGTTATGAAAGGACTTCAGGAAGTGATAGATCTCATCCAGGAAAACACATGCTCAGACCATTTCTAAAAGATGGTGTCTATCCTTCCCACAACCCCAGAAAAGAAGATTCCATGGTTTTCCTGAAATTAGCATTCTACATGGTCAGCTTTTTGCTGGGATATTCTTTCTGAAGCTTAAAAAGTGAGTAGTTTTGGAAATAGACAAAGTCTGTACCTTCTCAAGTACTTCAATCCTGAACTCAGTACGGTGGAGATATTCTGTGGTATTGTTTACAGCTGGAATATATTGTTTGCAAAGATGACTACTGCCTCCAATTCTTCCCATCACCGTGCTTGACTGCTGGCTCCTGCAATCAGAAGATAGAGGCTGTTTTTGCTTCGTTTGTATTGAGGCTGGCTACCTGACTTGTTTTGACCAATAGAAGGTGGTGGAGGTTATACTGTGCCAGTTCTGGGAATAGTCCTTAAGAGGCATGGCAGCTCTAGCTTTCATTGCCTTAGAAGCCAGTCAGTGTTTATAGAAAAGCTTGGTCTAGACTAGCTGGAAAGAGAAAGACCACTAGAATGTGCCACATATGTGAACAAGGCTTGTTTTAGTTCTAGTTAAATTCCCACTGCCTGCGACCTAGTGAGTAACTCCAGCTTCTTACACTCAAAATTCATTTTTAAGAGAAATGCTATTATTTTAAGCCACAGTTTTGGAGTGGCAAGTTACTCACCAATAGATAATTGAAACAACAACATCTTTTACCATAAAACCCTTGGTATTAATCTGGATCACAGTACAAGTTAGTTCTAAGATGTGGGAAAAAAAATTGTGGTCAACGTATGTAATAGTATACTTTGGTGATACATCTCTAAATCTTTATATCATGTAGGAATGTACTTGTGGATTAGTTAAATCAAAGCCTGCCTATGCTCTACATGGTAACTGGTTGAATAAAATCATTTTCTTTTGTGTCACTGGCTATTGTATATATGTGATTTTTATTACTAGTTTAAGTAAACACTTTTTGATATGATTATCTGCAGGTTTTTTTGAAGAAGTGACCTACTATTGTATATGTGCTGCCGAAGGGAGCACAGAATGACTCATTATTGAAACGATGGATGTGTGATGTTTCTCTTGGCAGTTTACCATTTGTGAAGTTAGCACTGTTTGTAGTTAAATTCTTACAGTAAAGTTGTCAGATCTGTAGTGAACTTGTGTTTGAGACATGATTCATTTTCAGAGTTTAAGAAGAGTGAATCTTAAGCAAAGTGTCATTTCTAGTGTGACTTTATTTTTTATTTATTTATTTTTTTAGTGTGAGAGAGAATTTTTTAATATTTATTTTTTAGTTTTTGGCAGACACAACATCTTTGTTTGTATGTGGTGCTGAGGATCGAACCCGGGCCGCATGCATGCCAGGCGAGCGCGCTACTGCTTGAGCCCCATCCCCAGCCCCTCTGGTGTGACTTTAAACAAAATGATAAGATTTTTCAGGAGCATTCTGTTACTGCTTTTAAAAGAAAAAATTCTCTGAGCAGTTATTCCAATTCTGGTTAGAACAACTTTTAAAGAACTCCTGGAGAAGAAAATCTCTACAGGACATGAGAGGGTACCTCAAGCCTGTGGTGGTAGTCTTCTTCTGGGTTCTTCTTGCTTGGTGACTGCTTTACCCTTCTGCAAACATTTTTTTTTTTTTTTTCCCTTCAGGTTGCTCCTTTCTTCCTTGCAATAGAAAGCCTTACCTCTTTCTTCACAGGGAAAAATAGAAAAATAGTTGACCTCTGAAGAGAATGCTCCCAGATGCAAATCACAACTGCACTAAGATACCATCTCAAACACTGGAGTGACTGTAATGTAAATAGACAATGATAAGGGTTGGTGAGGGTATGGGAAAATTGGAACCCTCATGTAAAAACCCGTGTTACTGGTGGGTATGTAAAGAGAGAGAAAGCACATGATCATGTGAATGAATATGTCTCCAACATTTGGCTCTGCAGCCTTTAAAGTTTTTCATCCATTTCCATCCTTTCCTCTTCCTCTTGTGTTGGATTGGAAGACTTCCCCTTTCTGCAGCTTTTATCACATCTCTGCTGCTTTCTCAAGAACCTTACACACTTGTTTTATCTTCTTTTATTGTGCCTTTTTTTTCTCCATACTAAGGATTGGACACAGGGGTACTCTGCTGCTCGGCTATATCCCTAACCCTCTCCCCTTTTTTTGTGCAGGGGATTGAACTCAGGGCCTTGCACAAGCTAGGCAAGCACTCGACCACTGAGCCACACCTTCCCAGCCCTTTTTAATTTTTATTTTGAGACAGGGTCTCACTAAGTTGCCCAGGTTGGCTTCAGCCGTGCACTTTTCTTGCCTCAGCCTCCCTAGTTGCTGGGATTATGGGTGTGCACCACCACACTTGGCCTCTTTTATCTTTGGTGTTTCTACTGGCTCCTTCCTAGGTATTGAACATGTTTAAAATAAGATTATCAAAAAATGTCTCTCAGCTCCATCTTATTTCCACAGTTACTACCTTGGTTCTCTGTTTCTTTGACAGTCATATTTCTGGAACATGTTTATGCTCATTGCTTTCTTTTTTTTTTAGCTTTCACTGCTCAACCTGCTGCAATCTGGCTTCTTCTACCCACAGCCTTACAGATTCTACTCATCGGGGTCATCAGGAATTCTTGTTAGAGCTGTGAACATTCTCAGCCCTTACTTTGGTCTCTCAGGAGCACGGGTGCTGGCATACCTCCTGCTTGTGATGCTCAGTTTGTAGCTCATGACACTGCACTCTGCTGGTTTTCTTCCTTCTTTGTTACTCCTTTGTCTCTACTGTGGGGTTCACCCTGTCCCTTTCCTGTTAGAGTTTCATCACTTTTTGCCCATGATTGTCCATGCTTCTTACTCCACATACTTTTCCCTGGGTGAATTCATCCCACTGGTCCCCAAAATTTAAAATGTCCAGAATCGAGCTCCTTATTCCTTGGAACCTACTGTAGTCTCCATTAAGTGAGGGGTATGAGGTGCACTCTCATACTCAGGCCAAGCATCCAGGTAATCCTTGCTCTGCTTTTCCTCTCACCCACTGCCTGCTTCCCATTTAGTCACAGAATTCTTTGAGTCTCCCTCCTGTTGGGTGTTCTTCCTTTCCCTGGCGTACCTTCCATCTTTTATTTCCTGGTTTAACATAGCCATTTAGACTCCCTCGGAGCCCTCTTCCTCACCCCCTTTAGTCTCCAAGTTCAGGCAAAGTAATCTTTACAGACCTGCATCTGATCATGCTCTGCTTAGACTCTTCAGGAATTACATGTGGCTACTAGGATAAAGCCTGAGTTGCTTGCCTACAGCCATGCTCACTTCCATCAGACCTTGACCTGGCATATATGCTCATTTTAGAGGTGTCACCTCTCTCCAAGAGGTTGAAACACATTTGCCATTTCTCAGGCTCCCGAAGCCTCTGAAGCCCCACATCCCACCATCAGAGCAGTGGCATTCTGTCATGAGCGTCTCTTCTGTGTGTAGATGTTCCCACCGCATGTAAGCTCTGCTGAGGGCAGCCTCTGGGGTTAGCTCTGCTTTGTTTACCTAATGACATTCAGTAAACATTTATTGAATGAATCGAGTATAGTTCTGTCGGTCCATTGCTGGACTTTTAGTTTGGTTTTCATTTATTGCAGGGTACAATTGGGTACTTTTCATTTGGCTGGAGACTAGTGGGCAAAATTACTTTCAGAACACCCCCATAGGAAAGCTTCATGAAACCATAAATAAGTTTGAACTCGACTCCTCCATCCCAGCCTTGAACTTATTAGAAAAAATAAAATGAAGTAATACTGTGTTCTGTCCATTTTCCATTTCTTTAACCTTTTAACACATCTATTTTTATGTGGTTTATCTTGTTATGCATGTATGTTTGCAACAAAGAACAAAGCCATAGAAAAGCATTATCATTGAGATTTCTTTCCTGGTTTTCATTTGAAAATAAAACTATCCCGTAAAGGTAGTACTTTTATAGGACCACATCTTCACAACCCTGGCTGTGTTATTCTTTATGGTGTTGATATTGTGACTACTTGGGTTGCTTGTTATTCCAACCTGAACACACGATTTCAGTAGAATTATTTCTTCACTTACAATGAGCTGTCAGATTCCCGTGTCCTAGAATCGCTGAATACTGGACAATAAGGTAAAAGCAATTCCTTGAATGCTAGGATTGAAGAAATGCTTCTACAGGCCATTACTGCAAGTTGTGCTTCAAGTCAAATAATTTATTGTCTGTTGGGAATTGACAGCTATAGATATTTTTGTTTTCCTGTTAAATAAGAGTATTGACTTTGAACCCAACTAATTACCAAAGGGTAATCATAATCAGTGTTGGGAAATTCTAAGATAGCAGTCATGTTGTGTTTTAATGGAGGTAGGAGGAGGGTGACTTTTAGTCATCTGTACTTTCATTCTTGGTATCTAGGATGATTGCTTCAGCTGCATCCTTATGAATGATGACAAACTGGTGGAGTTTGGAGAAGGCTACATTCTCAGGTTTACTCTTGAGGAATTTGTTGAGATTCCAGACATTCCTTCCCTTTTATTCTTCTCAGATATGAGCCTGCAGAAGAGAGAAGTGGAGGGCAGCTGTCCTAGCAGCTGAGGCAGTAATTAGTGTCTCAGCATATCTTTGAAACTTTACATCTTGTTCGCAGTCCTCAAACCATGCAATGGGTATAATAGTTTTAAAGTTGTGTTTTAAAATGTTCAAGATTGATTCAATCTCAGAGGCTAATCTGAACCTGGGAATAATATTTGGTGTCCAAATCAGACGTGTAGCATCTGCTCATTCTCACAAGGCCCATCAGAACAGGTTGAAAGAAACTGGTGTGAGTAGCATCAGACTCTTCTTTAACTCCAGAGGCTTTTTGCATTGCTTTTGCTAAAGATGGACGGATGACATTAAGTTGTAAGATTGTACACAAAAAAATTTACTCCAAACCCTAGAACTCTTTTATTTGAAAGTGTTCCTGGAGGGCTGGTTGTGGCTCAGTGGTAGAGCGCTCGCCTGTGTGAGGCCCTGTGTTCGATCCTCAGCACCATATAAAGATAAGTAAAGGTATTGTGTCCATCTACAACTAAAAATTAAAAAAAAAAAAAAAGTGTTCCTGGAGTTGAAATAGACTGTGCTCAAAAATGGAGAAAAAGATGGTCACATCCTTTAATCTTTTTGCTCAAATGAGAGCTCCAGTTGGTCAAAAAGGAAGAATGCTCTGAGGAATACTTTTTCTTATAAGAAACTAGATGCCTTTTTTTTTGGTAGTGGGTGTTGAACTCGGGGGCACTCAGCCACTGAGCCACATCTCCAGCCCTATTTTGTATTTTATTTAGAGACAGAGTCTCACTGAGTTGCTTAGCACCTCGCTTTTTCTGCAGCTGGCTTTGAAATCTCAATCCTCCTGTCTTAGCCTCCCAAGCCGCTGGGATTATAGGTGTGCTCCACTGTGCCTGATGCTTTTAAGTGAGGAAGTGCTTTACATTTTATCATCTGCTAGAATACTGAGAATTTTATTTTTAGAATTTTGTACAACAGTTTTCTGGGATATATAATTTTCATATAATTGTCACTATTTTGCATGTATTTTTTTCCATTTATTAATATGTATCACATGTACTGTATACTTGTGATACATATTAATGTATTAAATGGAAAATGTTTAATCCCATTGTTTGCCTAATAATCCAGTAGTGTTTGTATTCTAGGTTTCCACTCACTTAGAATCTGACTTTCTGTTAGCTCCTCAGAGATCAAGATTGTTATCTTTTTTTTTTTTTTT
>NW_025999932.1:37459427-37465971 GCF_001458135.2 Marmota marmota marmota
ATATAAAATCTTTAAGTGTTTATCTTTTAGTTGTAGTTGGACACAATACTTTATTTTATTTATTTTTATGTGGTGCTGAGGATCGAACCCAGGGCCTCAAACTTGCTAGGTGAGCGCTCTACTGCCAAGCCACAACCCCAGCCCCCTAATATTAATATTGAGACCATATTTCATCAGGAAGTTTTCCTGTTCTATTTATCTCTATTGCCTGTTTCTTAAACTTTGTAAACATATTCAAATATATATATTTGCTAGGTCAGTAAAATAAAATACTTCCCCATTCTCCCTTAATTACTTGATTCCTAGGGGAAAGTTGCCCTTACAGGTATCAAAAGATTGGTTGCTATTCTACTCCTTCAGCCCTCCAGTTCTAAATGTAGATTTCTAAAATTGGAAGTTCTCTGTCTTCCTGGCTGAATTTGCTTTTTAGAGTATAAAATAAAATAACCTTTCTTACCGTCACAAATTCTCTGAGGGACAGCACAATAGATAGGAAAAGCCACCCCTGGGAGTGGGATATTGATCTTTAGTGCTAATGGACTTAGAGCAAATCTGGGAGGAAGGGGATGCAGGATGTATTTTTCAGTGCCAAAAAAATGTGGAGATCCATGTGGGTAGAGGGTGTTAAACTCTCCTACCTCTGCTTGTTTCTTTTTTCTTCTCTGTTTTACCTCCATGCAATTTTAAAAAAAATCACTGATTCACCTACTAACTATGCACAAGTGACAATTAAGGACCGAACATGTTATTTTTGAGAAAGTATTTCCTAGATTAAATATAGAAAAGACTAGCAAAAATAGTTCTTAGTACATCAGAAGTAACTATTTAATAATGATTTACATGCTAATTATAGCTCATCATTTTTCTGATTATCAAGCCCTGGGAAGACCTGTCATCTTGTAGTTCACTGGGTCTCCTTTGAATTGATGTATGTGCTGGAAAATTCTAAGAAGCTTTATTTAGAGTCAGAAGGAAGTACTGTTGAAGTTTAGCTATTGGGAGGTTAGGGCTGATGTTCCCCATAAGAATTATAGGGGTGAGAGTGCATCCTGACTGTGCCACTTCTGTGATACGACCTTGGCCAGTTATTTCACTTCTGAGCCACAGTTTCCACATACTTACTCCATAAGAATGAATTATTGTCTCCTTACAAGATTTTTGTGAAGGTTGAATGAAATAACGTGTTGAAGCAATCTAACTGTGCAGAAAGGCAGATTGTTGACAATGGTTACTTTCTTCCTGCTCTTCATTTGCTTTGCCTGATTGTGTTGCTGGGAGAAATTACTTGCTTGGACAACATTTTTGCCCTTGTTCTTGTGCATTTAAGAAACTGTCCAGAGTTGCTTCGTTACATCTTGAATATGAAATTACAGATTTTTAGATGTAGCAGAAATTTTTGGGAAATTAAGGCTTAAAAAATTTAAGTACATGTTACACTGACTGGTTAAAAGTAAATGTGACCTGTGTAACTACATCATGTACAACCAGATGAATGGGAAGTTATACTCCTTTATGTCTGATGTGTCAAAATGCATATTCTATTGTCATGTATAACTAATTAGAACAAATATTTAAAAGAGTAAATGTGAACTAAAAATCAGGCCTCTGTGCTTGATCCCTTCTGCTATACCAAGGCCTTGGTGATGCTTTTTTTTTTTTCCAACAATGTAACTCTTTTGGGGAGGTTTGGGAGATTGAATTTAGGGCCACTGAGCCACATCCCAAGCCCTGTTTTGTATTTATTTAAGTCAGAGTCTCACAGAGTTGCTTAGCACCTCACTTTTGCTGAGACTGGCTTTGAACTCACAATCCTCCTTCCTTAGCCTCCTGAGCTACTGGGATTACAGTCATGTGCCACCATGCCTGGCCAACAATGTAACTTTAACTTTTTTTGTTTTTACTATTTTTTTTTTTTAGATGTTGATGAACCTTTATTTTATTCATTTATTTATACATGGTGCTGAGATTCGAACCTAGTGCCTCACACATGCTAGGCAGGCGTCTACCAGTGTGCCACAACCCCAGCCTGGTGATGCTTTTTTTCTTTAAGATAAGTGTGCACACATAAGATATATGAGCTGGGGTTTTTTTTTTTTGGCTCTTAAATTACTTTGGAGAAACACCTTGTAAAATAAAACTTCAAGTAATTAGTTATGGGTAAATTCAACTCATAATAAACTGTCATTATGAAGGTTAGCTTCATCTTGCAGATTACCAAACCCTTAGGGCAGAGTTCCATCTGATTAATGGTTTCAAAATAACTGTACCATTGTTAGGAAGTTATAGTTTTGAATGGTATCCCTTTGGATTGTAATTTAAAAAGTGGTGTGAGTCTTATATTTTTGGTAATTCTATATCATGTAAAATTTTAAATGTTGAAGGCTAATTTAATATGGTTCATAGTCTAATATACGTCTGGGTATTCTTGAAATTTATCTGTTGCTGATTTTATATTGTTTGTGACTCCCCATTTGTTTTGTAAGAGACACAAGGTAAGCCATTTGAGGGATATCTTTTTCTTTTAATTTTAAAAGCTTTTAATATAATTATAACATAAAGAATAGTTATAAATCAGGGGTAACTAGGTGCTGTCCTACATTGATGATGATTTTATATATATTGGTACTCCTTCATTGGAGGACGGTCTGAAATAACATCAAGGGTAAAATAGCCATTAGACTTTGATACAGCAATTCAATTTGGGGGAATTTTAGAAATTTATGTATAAAATAGGACATTTAGACAATAAATATGCAAACAATAATTATAGTATTGTTCCAGAAAAAGACTGGAAGTGACTCAAAGACCTCTTAGTAGGAAACAAGTTGTTAAATTGTGTACTGGAATTGTATAGTACCATTGAAAGAAATGAAGTAATTCTACACATGCTAATGTGGAATGATTTCCATGATGTCCTGTTAAGTAAGGGGGGAAACTTCCTTTTGTTTTTGTTTTTAAAGTACACACAGGCGGGGGTGGGAGGGGGGCAGGGGTTGTGGCTCAGTGGTAGAGTGCTTGGCTAGCATGTGTGAGGCATGGGGTTCAATTCACAGCACTGCATATAAATAAATGAATAAAATAAAGATCTATCAACAACTAAAAATATACATATACAAAAAATTACTTGCATATATATAATGCTTGAATGAGTATGCACTATCCTTGGAAGGAATTGTAAACAATTGGAGACAGTGGTTGCTTCTGAGCAGAGGTCAGAGAATATTGGAAAGAAGAGTTACTTTCCTATACTTTTGTACCATTTGAAGCAAAATTTTATCTTTTTACTATGTTTATGTATTTTTACTTTCCCCAAATCCTTTGCCTGTCCTTATTAACAAACAGCATGCATGTGTGCAGGCACATGTATACATAGTCATGCATGCACACTTGTAAGAATAGTCAGATATTATTTGATGAGTCTGCTGTGTAGTGATAGTGGGTATTTAACCCTCTCTGAACATGTGGTATGATGCTTGGGGCTGATAAACACCTGATCTTCATCATCCAAGTGCTAATGGGAAAAATCTCTGTGGCTGGTGGGAAATGAGGCATTGGTTAAGTATGCTTGAGCTCCCAAGCACTCTATATGTGCTGAGGGAGGTGCTGGAGCCAGAAAGAACTTGATCTTGAGCCTGCCTCTCTTGACTGCTGTTAGAGTTCTAAGAGGGTGAGTAGGGGGCTGGGGATATAGCTCAGTTGGTAGAGTGCTTGCCTCGCCTGCACAAGGCCCTGGGTTCAATTCCCAGCACCACCCACACAAGGGTGAGTGGGAGGGAACCTCAAGAGTATTGTCCTCATTAGGAAACTCTGGTTTTTCTTCCATTTCAGTTTCCAGAGGTAAGAGTCAAAATGGAAGTTCACTTGCATGATAGGATCTTGTACAGCTTTTGGAATTTCTAGAAATTCCCTTTAGGCTCACAAGGATTCTTTGCATAAAATTTCTTCAGTAGATGAAGTTCCCTGTACCCTCTAGGGTACCATTTATGCTTATTGTGATTTTCTTGAAGGCTGTAGTGGTCAGTGCCTAGATTGAGGTGCATTGCCTTATCTTGGTTGACATATGGTTTGTATGTAGACAGTTTGGTCAAAGAAATTAGAACCAGAATATAATACTTTCTTTTATGGTTTCATCTGGTAAACCTTGGGCAAATGCTCCTTAGAATGTTGCCCATCCCAGCACTGAGGGATGTTATATTCCTGTCATTAAACAGTGGCTTCACATGGCAGTGATTTTCTACAAGGAGTGGGGTGTTTCAGGTACCCTAGGAGCGGGAATACAAGAGTGGGGGGTAGAAGCACTGCTTCTGATTTTTGTAACAGCTACACTCACACACATTAATTCTCTGGGTGAAAAACTAGTAGACAAGATAATTCTCTAGTTGATTGTATAATTTAGTTGATTATCTCTCAACTGAAGAGAGGCCTTGGTTCTGTACAGTTAGCCTATCTTCATTACCTGTTTGACTCTGTAACACCTGTGGAACACATAAGTCTAACTAGTAAAAGGGCAAGACAAATGCCTGGTTTTAGTCTGTTGTGCTTTTGTTACAGGAAAAGGCCTGGGTTTGAAGGTGGAGCAAGGATTGGACACCTTGCTGGGGAAAGCAAGTGATCCATTTAACCAAAGGTACTTCATTAGCTTTGATTAACAGGTCTGTCTTGTCTTTTTTTTTTTTTTTTTTTTAATTAGCAGTTGTTTAATATTTTCATGGAATCCTTTCTGTTTGTTCCAGCAGAGATGTCAGCTTATTTTTAGGTTGCTTGAAGCCAGAATCATGGTGGATGTAGGAAAGTGGCCAATCTTCACTCTGCTCTCCCCTCAGGAAATTGCGTCTATTCGGAAAGCATGCGTCTTTGGCACTTCAGCCAATGAAGCACTCTATGTTACTGACAATGATGAGGTAAGACTGAGAACTAGAGTTCAGTTTTGGGACTAGGCTTCCGAGGGTGTGGTTTGAAGACTGAGATAAGATTATGGGATAAAGAAAATCTGAAATTCAGGAAGACTAGGACTTTGATAAAATTTCTCTTTTGTTTTCTTGTTTTAATATGCCTCTGCCCCATAGAATTGACAAATGTTGTGAAACTTAAGTAATGTTAGCAGAGGTTGAATATTTCTTAGCAAACTTATCAGTCTCTTCTTACCTACTGAACTCCACTCTCAGGGTGGAGAAAGGTGCTTTTAATATAACTTGAGGCCGGATGACCCAGACAAAACTATTTGTTTTCTAGGTCTTTGTGTTTGGACTGAACTATAGTAACTGTCTAGGGACTGGCGATAACCAGAGTACACTTGTACCCAAGAAGCTAGAATCTTTATGTGGAAAGAAGATTAAAAGCCTTAGTTATGGGAGTGGCCCCCATGTTCTTCTCAGCACCGAAGGTAAAGAGGGGACAAATCTAGTTTTTCAGTTTGTGGGAAATTAAGCAGTTAATTCTGAGCCAAAGGGGAGGAAGGACTGTATTAAAGAATTTTTAATTTTTTTTTTTAATTTCTGAGACACTGTATATAAAGCAGGTGGAAGTTAAACATTTTAGGCCACCTTTGAAATAGCCACAATGTCTTGCATGTTGGACATGTTGCTTAGACTATTTATAGAAACTAGTGGAAGATTAGCTATAGCAAAGGAGATCCTTGCAACCTGACTTTTCATTGGCTTTGTAGTCACTAGGCAACATTTTCCTGGTATATTTTCATAAACCCAGATGATAATTGGGTTTCATTTCTTTGTGTAGATCTTACATTTTGAGAAATCTCAGTTTATTCTCAGGCATTCATGGGGGTGCCATATTGAAAGAGTGGGGGATGTGGTTGGAAAGATTCTTTTCCTTTTTTCTCTGCTTCCCCAAAGTCAGTAAAGGAGAGTAGACATTTTTCTGTGCTATGGGGAACACAACAAACTCTGAAAGTTTGTTACATATGACCTAAGTTCTTCCTTTTGTATTTCGGGCCCATCAGCTCTTTTCTTTCTTCCTTCCTTTTTCTCTCCCTCTTCCTTCTTTCCTTTCATTAGGGATTGAACCCAGAGGTGTTGTAAGTTGCCTTGAAGTTGTGATCCTTCTGCCTCAGCCTTCTCAGTTGCTGTGATTACAGGTGTGCGCCAGTGCACCTGGCCCAGCCCATTAGTTCTCACTTCTGCAGAGATTCTCAGCTTTTTGTTGGATGATCCTCTAAGGTGGGCTTTGGGAGACAGATTTCATCCTGCCTTTCTGTGTCTAGACTGGGGAATACCAGCTTCCTTGGATGCTACCATGTGCCTTGGCCTCCTGCCTTCTAATTGCCAGCAGCTCTCAAGCTGTGAGCCAGATCAGAGCTGATCCTGCTGTAGGAGTGGAACTGATGTGGAGTGTGTCTCACTTCTGCTCTGTGTAGTCACACTTTCTGGCATTACTCTATCTTTTTCAAGCAGTACTGTTTTACCAGCTGGTTCAGCTGTCATCCAGCGTGACCTAAGGATTTAAGCCTTTCCTAACATATCAGTTTTAACTTGACCTCGATGTCAGACATCAACACCAGGGCATATTTTTTTTTTTTTTTTTTTTT
>NW_025999932.1:37467550-37471659 GCF_001458135.2 Marmota marmota marmota
TTTTTTTTTTTTTTTTTTTTTTTTTTTTTAGTACTGGGGATTGAACCCAGGGGTGCTGTACCACTGAGCCATATCCTCAGCCTTTTTATTTTTTGAGACAGTTTCTGAGGCTGGTTTTGAACTTGTGATCTTTCTGTGTCAGCCTCCTGAATTGCTGGGATTACAGGCATGCACCACCACCACCACCGACTTGTCTCTGTTCTTGCTTTTTGCCAATTCCCAGCAGCCACAGCTCATAGTTCAGTGGGACTCCCTATGGTCCTTACTGGAACCAGGATTTCTAAACCCATGGAACTTAGAATTACAGGGATAGCAAGCTTAAATCCCCCAAGTTGGTCATGAGGGGTGATGGTTAGTAGGGACACTCATATATCCATTTTTGGTTCCTGGACTCATGTATTCTGCCTGTTAGGAACACAGCACCAGAAAGCAGTCCTTAATTTATAGCAGATACTTCACCTTGGTGGGCTGCATCTCTTCCCTGCTAGGTAGCATTTCCTGGCTGATGCCTCACCTATGCCTTTGGCCAGTGCATCCATCCATCATGCACTCTGGTTGGCAGTTTTTGGGTGTTGCAGTATGATCAGGTACACACTGCTGCACTTCTTTTGCTGCAGAACTGGTCCCTTAGTCTAAGATGTTTTGGGGAGTCCCATATCAGTGGATTTAATACTCCATGAACCCCCATTAGTGGTTCTGGCTGAGGCCCTGTGGGCCAGAAACCAATACCTGGGCTATATGTTTCTGTTGATAGCCCATTCCAGGGTCTGTTGTAAACGTCCTGCCATCAGCTGGCTGGCTGGTGTCCTTGAGACAGGTGCTGAGTTGGGGGGGGTCAGCACAGGTCTCTGTTAATGGCATAGTGGAGATTTGGCAATGGTAGTAGCTAGATCTGCCTTAGTGAGTGGGAGCTAGGCTCTTGTATAAAGATGTTATCTATTTTTTCATATGGTTAAGAGTCACTGAATTTCTTTCACTGAACTGTCAATTCATATTTCCATGGGTTTTGGTCTTTTTCTTTTGTATTTTTAGGAGTTATGGGATTTTATATACTCAGTGGTATATATTGCAGATATTTCTTCCCAGTATTTGATTTTTTTCTTTGCTCATGTTTTTTTGTCATTTTCCACATAAAAATTGTGTGTGTTTTTTAAATGTAACTAGATTCAAAATTAGTGCTTTTTCTGTTGCTTCTGGATTCTTGAGGTATGAAAATTTTCTCTACTCCTGGATTAGGGAGGAATTAACTAACTTTTCCCCTCTGCTTCCTATATGGTTTTTATATTTCAAATTCATTTCAATCAGAAGTTACCATGATGTATAGTATGAGGAATGAATGTAATTTTTCAAAATGATCATGCAGCTGTCTCAACCCAGCTTGTTTCTCCAATTGATGTTGCTTTTATTTTCATATGTAGTTGGTTCATTTCTAGACTCTCAATTCTATCACATTGATCAGTCTGTTCATGTCCTAATATTAGTTTATAAATATTTTATGGTTCTTAATAATTGGCAGAGTTACCATTTTCTTTTTTTTTTAATATGGTTTGTCTAGTTCCAGAAGGTAACTTGAGGGATTTTATTGCTATTGTTTTTATTTTACAATTTATATAGGAAAACTGTCATCTTTATGATACTGTTTCCTGAGAATAAGGAGTGTATTTCTCTTTCAGAACTTAAAGCCCTCCTAGGCTTTTTTTTTTTTTTTTTAACCTGCTATAATCTCACCATAGTGTTGTGGATCAGTTTTTAACTCTTTCTTAAACCTTCAATCGTGAGTTGCATACTTAGGATGAAATGCCCCATTTTTGGTTCTTTCGTTATTTCTATGGGAAGGAGCGCCTCCTGAGAAGCATGTCAGAGGTTCTCTAGGTCGGCCTTATACCTGCCAGAGTACTCTAAGTTTGTGTGGGCTGCTATTCAAGACAAGACAACCAGAGGCCTGTTTGGATGTCACTACCCTCCCCTGCTTGCTCCGGACTGTCAGCCAGCCAGCAGTCTAACCAGGACTTTTGATTTCAGTTGTTGTCTTTGAATGTCGTCAGGTCTAGATGTCCTGCATAAGTCAGGATGTTTTATTACCATGGGAAAACACTAGAGAAGAACACCAAATTTGGGAAGACCTGCTCTTGATACTCAGGCAGACTGTGGGAAGAAATGCATGAAATGATAATACAAAACAAAAAAGTTACCTCTGTCAGAATCACAAAAGCATAAAGTTGGGGCTGGGGATGTGGCTCAAGCGGTAGCGCGCTCGCCTGGCATGCGTGCGGCCCGGGTTCGATCCTCAGCACCACATACAAACAAAGATGTTGTGTCTGCCGAGAACTAAAAAAAAAAAAAGCATAAAGTCCATTTAAAAAAATTCAGGCAGAGGAGCTTACTGGTTGTTGACCCCATCAGGGAGCTTGGTGGGAGTGGGGTGTGTGGAAGCTCTATACCCCTCCCCCACTCTGCCCTGTGTAGCTTTTCTATTTGGCTCTTCCTGAGTTGTGTCCTTTATAATACACTGATTGTTCTCTCCAATGATAGCCACAATGAGAGTGAAGATGCCTTTTGGTGATGGCCAGCCCCTGGGCATCGAGTCATCCTGCTTTTCAGTCTTCCCGAGCTCACATAGGTCATGAAGCAAAGACTGGCACCTCAGTGTCCCCTGTCCAGATTCCTGACACACAGAATAAATAAGCATAATAAAATGGTTGCTTTATAAAGCCTCCCCTCCCAAACAAATTCAGTCAGATTTCATGTCACCAAAATACTCTTGAGAGAAGCTTTGTGATTTTTGTTTCCCTAGCAAACAGCATTCCTTTCTCCTCTGTTCATTGGGAGTGATTGACACAGCTCTCCTCCAGGGGGTTCCCTGAGGCTTGATTTTTGGTAAAGTGATGTCAGTGTTGGTGATAAACTTTTCTGTCATTCTACCTTTTGCTTGGTACCAGTCATACAAACTACTGCCACGGATCAGTGTTTAGAAAGTCTATAGTTTTCGTATACATTAAGATTGGCTTCTGACCATAAAACTGATCTTCTATGTTGGTACCAAGTGCTTTCATTTAAGATTTTTGCTTCTTTCTGACCTGTTCTCTCATCCCTCTTTCTCCTCTTCCACCAGTGGCTACTTTATAGAGAAGAGAGGGCAATGTAGGAGAAAGAAGGTTTAGAGAATGAGGTATACAAACTCTGGGAAAGAAAGTATCAAGGCTACCACTTCCTCTTAGCACTGACTCTGTGTGTGCCCTGTGTGTAGATGGAGTGGTCTATGCCTGGGGCCACAATGGATACAGCCAGCTGGGGAATGGAACCACCAACCAGGGCATCGCTCCCATCCACGTCTGTACCAATCTCTTGATCAAGCAGGTGGTTGAAGTTGCTTGTGGATCACATCACTCAATGGCTCTGGCAGCTGATGGAGAGGTAAGTGTGCTGTTTTTATTCTTTTTAAAAATTGTAGTAAAATACACATAACATAAAATTTACCACCTTAGTTTCTTTTTTTGTTGGTGCTGGAGATTGAGCCCAGGGCTTTGCCCATGCTAGGCAAGTGCTCTACCACTGAGCTATATCCCCAGTACCCATCTTAACCATTTTAAAGTACAGTTCACATTATTAAATCTACTCACATTATTACTGCAGTTGTCACCGCCATCTACACCCAGACTCTTTTTTTTCTTTTTTAAATATATCTTTATTGTATATTTTTTTATTCTTTTTTTTATATTTATTGGTTGTTCAAAACATTATAAAGCTCTTGACATATCATATTTCATACATTTGATTCAAGTGGGTTATGAACTCCCATTTTTACCCCGTATACAGATTGCAGAATCACATCGGTTACACATCCACGTTTTTACATTTTGCCATACTAGTGACTGTTGTATTCTGCTATCTTTCCTATCCTCTACTATCCCCCCTCCCCTCCCCTCCCATCTTCTATCTCTACCCCTTCTACTGTAATTCATTTCTCTCCCTTTCGACTATTTTTTCCCTTTTCCCCCTCCACATCCTCTTATATGTAATTTTGTATAACAATGAGGGTCACCTTCCATTTCCATGCAGTTCCTTTCTCTCTCCCTTTCCCTCCCACCTCTCGTCCCTGTTTAATGTTA
>NW_025999932.1:37472554-37508214 GCF_001458135.2 Marmota marmota marmota
TTCTGTATTTCTGAATTGTCTGTTGTGATGTTGCCTTTTTCATCCCGTAAGGTAGTAATTTGGGTTCTCTCTCTCTTCTTCTCTTTGTTAGCGTGGCTAGTGGTCTATCAATCTTATTTATTTTTTCAAAGAACCAGCTTTTAGTTTTGTCAATTTTTTCAATTGTTTCTTTTGTTTCGATTTCATTGATTTCAGCTCTAATTTTAATTATTTCTTGCCTTCTACTGTATTTGCTGCTGATTTGTTCTTCTTTTTCTAAGGCTTCGAGGTGTAGTGTGAGGTCATTTATTTGTTGGCTTTTCCTTCTTTTAAGGAATGAACTCCATGAAATGAATTTTCCTCTTAGTACTGCTTTCATAGTGTCCCAGAGATTTCGATATGTTGTGTCTGAGTTTTCATTTACCTCTAAGAATTTTTTTATCTCCTCCTTTATGTCTTCTGTAACCCTTTGTTCATTTAGTAGCATATTGTTTAATCTCCATGTGATGTAGGATTTGTCCTTTCTCATTTTATTATTGATTTCCAATTTCATTCCATTATGATCAGATAAAATGCATGGTAGTATCTCAACTCCTTTGTAGTTGCTAAGATTTGCCCTGTGACATAATATATGGTCTATTTTTGAGAAGGATCCATGTGCTGCTGAGAAGAAAGTGTATCCGCTTGATGTTGGGTGGTATATTCTGTATATATCAATTAAGTCTAAATTATTAATTGTATTATTGAGCTCTACGGTTTCTTTATTCAACTTTTGTTTAGAAGATCTGTCCAGTGGTGAGAGAGGTGTGTTAAAATCTCCCATGATTATTGTGTTGTGGTCTATTTGACTGTTGAACTTGAGAAGAGTTTGTTTGATGAACGTAGCTGCACCATTGTTTGGGGCATATATATTAATGATCATCAAGTCTTGCTGGTGTATGGTTCCCTTGAGCAGTATGTAGTGTCCTTGTTTATCCCTTTTGATTAACTTTGGCTTGAAGTCTATTTTATTTGCTACAAGTATGGACACCCCTGCCTGCTTCCGTGGTCCGTATGCGTGATATGATTTTTCCCAACCTTTCACCTTCAGTCTTTGTATGTCTTTTCCTATCAGATGAGTCTCCTGTAGGCAGCATATTGTTGGATCTTTTTTTTTAATCCATTCTACTAGCCTATGTCTTTTGATTGGTGCATTTAAGCCATTAACATTTAGGGTTACTATTGAGATATGGTTTGTATTTCCAGCCATATTTGATTATGTAAATTGTTTAACATGATTTGTTTTTCCTCTCTGCTTAGTTTTTCCTACACCCAGACTCTTTATCTTATAAAAGATACTGTATCTGATAAACATTCACTCTCCATCCTCGCTCTCCCAGCTCTTGGCTACTGCATTGTACTTTTTGTTTTTATAACTTTGACAACTCGTGGTGCCTCATAGAAGTGAAATCATACAGTATTGTCATTTTATTGACTCGCTTATTTCATTGAGCATGGTGATTTCAAGTTGACAGAATTTTTAAAGGCTGAATAATATTCCGTTGAATATATATCATGTTTTGTTTTTTATGTTCATCTGTTGTTAGATACGTTGTTGGATATATCTGCTTTTCTATTGTGAAATTTTTCTATTTAAAAAAAGACCATATTTGTACTTGGCATAGCTTGTAGCTAAAATGATTGGGGGAATACTCTTCTCTAGCATAACCTGTGTCATATAGTCAGAGGACTCCCTTTTGGTAGAAGAAATTAATCTTGTGTGTGTGTGTGGTGCTTTGCACATACACATGGCTATACCACCGTTCTACCATTGAGCTACAGCCCCATCCCTAGAATTCAGTCTTAAGGGTTGAGTGTCATACTGTTTTCCAAGACCACAAATCAGGGGGCTGGGATTGTGGCTCAGAGGAAGAGTGCTCACCTCGAATGTGTGAGGCATTGGGTTCGATCCTCAGCCCCACATAAAAATAAAATAAAGATATTGTGTCTACCTATAACTAAAAAAAAAAAAAAATACTTAAAAAAAAAAAAAGACCACAAATCAGATATGTATAATGGTGTTCTGGACTTTTTTTTTTTTTTTAAATGACCTTATTCCTTAAGATATGTTTTGTTTTTTGGTGTATTTGTAATGATTCTGGAGAAAATAACTTCCCCAGCCTGTAGTAGGTGTTATACCTCTTATTCATCCCTGGATCCATGCTTGTCTTAAAGTTACTGTCTTGTTCACTGTACAACACTCTAAGCACTCGTTTTTTTTTCCTTTTCCCTTCTCTTGTAGGTATTTGCTTGGGGCTATAACAACTGTGGCCAGGTGGGATCAGGATCTACAACAAACCAACCAACTCCTCGAAAGGTTACCAACTGTTTACATATCAAGAGGGTGGTTGGCATTGCCTGTGGTCAGACCTCTTCCATGGCTGTGCTGGACAATGGTGAGGTGAGCCTTCACTCCCTTCCTAGTCCATCCCCTTTTAGGAATTGTCATTGGGAGCAATGAGCATTGGAGGGAAGAGGGCTTTGTGTTGTCAGCTCCATTGACCTCTAACTGATCATGAGGACTGGCCAGAGGATGTTTGCTCCTCAGAGCGATTTCTTTAAATCCCAAAATTTACCTGCAAGTAAAGATTCTGGTATGGCTAAATTTTGTTTATTGCCTAATGCTTATAAGTATTTGTGCTTAAAGAATTTGGTATCACCCTTCTTTCCTAGTGAAAGTCAGCTGTGCTTTCTTTAGTCAGCTGATAAAGTCTTTGTAGAGCTACTTACTGCTTCTTGAATGTTTGATCATAAAAGGAAGCAACTTGCTAGGGCGGAATTTTTTGTCCTAATTGTTGTTGGCTACTTCAGCTACCCTCACCTTTGAGCTGATAGTTATGTCTAAGAAATTATTTTTGATTGCAGCTTCTACTTTATCTTGCCACTTATTGATTTTTCAGTGCATGAAAATTATGCAAAGATACTTCTGTAGACACAGATTTTATAGCATCATGCAGTGGGGCCATAGAGTGCTTTCGAATTTACTGAGTTCTTATCTAGTTTATTTAATTTGAGGTGGGCAGGTACCAGGGATTGAACTCGGGGGTACTCAAATACTGAGCCACATTCCCAGCCCTATTTTGTATTTTATTTAGAGACAGGGTCTCACTGAGTGCCTAGCACCTTGCTTTTGCTCAGGCTGGCTCTGAACTTGCAATCTTCTCGCCTCAGCCTCCCGAGCTGCTGGGATAACAGGCATCTCAGATATGTCCTTTGCTACTTTCACCTGGCGTTTTCCTTCTAGTCTTTTGTCACTGCCTGAGGTGTGTCCAGCCAGGCCTACCAGCTTGTCTTCTGTCTCTGTCCCTGACACATTTCCATGCCTTCTGCCTGGATTGCTTTTGCTTCAGCTCTGCTCAGGTCTCTGCTTTCTGAAGTATTCCCCAAACGTTCTAGGGCTAAGCCCTTGCAAGCTCCTCATTATCCTGTGGTGCCTCGATTATCTCTGTTTCAGCTCTTACTGTCTACAGAAAATTTGCCTCTGTCCACCTCCCATGTTAAACCATTACCAAAGACTTGGATTCCTAGTACTTTTCACAGTGTCCTGACATACATAAGTGCCTCATAATTGTTAATGATCCTCAGCTTCTTCATCTATAAGACAGAAACCAAATGACTTCTCCAAGGCTTCTCAAATCTAGTAAGTCATGGAGTGAGAACTGATACCAAATTCCGCCATTCTTCACCCCCAAAATATCTTCTGTTTGGAGATTAGTTACAGGATCACCTAAAGTAGAACATGGGTGTTAGAGTACTGATTTGTTTAGATGGACTGGATTTAGATGGATCCAAAGCCCCATTCTCTCTTTTTTCTCTCTGCTCTTAGGTGTATGGCTGGGGTTACAATGGCAATGGTCAGCTGGGCTTGGGAAACAATGGTAATCAGCTGAGCCCCGTGAGAGTGGCAGCTTTGCACAGTGTGTGTGTGAACCAGGTACGTTTGGGAGCCTCTTGTCAGCTGGTGTCCATCCAACTTTCCTGTTCTGACTTGGAAAAATATCGGAGGTTTACTCCTTTTCTTTTTTTCCAGTGGGTTTACCCCTCCCCCCACCTGGAAATTTCCAGTTCCCTCACCTTCCCTATTTAATATTACATCTTCCCTAAATTCCCACGAGGAGGAGGCACATGGTGCTGGCATATCAAGTGACAAACTGGTGGTAAAATCCAGTACTCTAAGATTTAGGCTTTCCTAATGCTTTTTAATGTTCTAGCAAATGTCAGTCCACACCTGACGGTGAATTGGCGTTCTACAGAAGCTGGCTGTAATCTCTGAGATGCTTTCCCTGCCCTTCCTGTTGTCCTCCTAATGGTAACGATTTATGTTTACTTGCAGATTGTCTGCGGCTATGCACATACTCTAGCACTAACAGATGAGGGCTTGCTCTATGCCTGGGGAGCTAACACGTATGGGCAGCTGGGAACTGGCAATAAAAATAACCTGTTAAGCCCAGCACACATCATGGTGGAAAAAGAAAGGTAACTTGGCTGAGCTGTGTCTTGGGACTGTGTGTGTGTGTGTGTGTGTGTGTGTGTTTGTGGTCTTTGGTACTGTGAGAGGCAGAGCTGTGGTGTTTGGCTTTATGACTCTTCCATTTTATTAACATTCTCATTTGGAATAAAATGGTTTTGAGTTCCAGCCAGAATGAACATGGAGTTAGTATGATTCTCATGCAGCTTTCTGAAATAACCACCTGTGATTAATATGAATGCATCTTGGCATAATTCTGACAGATTTGGTGTTACCCCTTAAGTGGGGAAGTAAAATGGGATCTGTGATTATGTTGAAATTCAAATTGTACAAACTTTCCCTGTTTGCCAACTAAATGCACTTATAAATAAATAAAATCTCTTAAAAAGACGTTATCTATTTAAATATTAATTTGAGTTAATGTGTCTTACTGGAATAGATGCTTAGTGAACCAGGTTGTGAGGTCTCATCCACTCATTCCGGAGTGTTGACTTGTGGTTCTGGGACCCTGCCTAGGAAGTGTGTTGTGAAATGCAGGGCGAAGCCTTAGTCCCTTCGGATGGGAATGTTCAGAGTCCATGACCCTTTGCCCAGTGTTTATGAGCCTGATGAGTGTTCTGAGCTCTGGTAGAAGTGGGAGAGAAAGCCATAAGGAAATGGTTTATTGAAGATGTTTGTTTTTACTACACTTAAATTCCCCAGAATAGTCAGGACATTTTTCAGTGTCTACTTTCCTTCCTTTTTCTTCGGTTTCTAATCTGCTTTTCTAAGTTTTCCTTAACCGTACATATTATTTATCCTAACTCGGGATCCTAGTTTATCTGAAGCCATCAGGAAAGGAGAGACACAGGGCTCTTTTGGTTTTGTCGATGTGATATGGCTGCTCGCATTTCTGGGTCTTGGGCTGTTTTTTGAGGTGTTCCAAGCATAAACTTTTTAATTTTGTGTGTCGGGTGTGCTGAGGGCTTCTGTGGTAAGGAAGTGACATGTATTATTCTTAAACTTTTCAGAGTAGTGGAGATTGCAGCCTGTCACTCCACCCACACATCTGCCGCCAAGACCCAGGGAGGGCACGTGTACATGTGGGGCCAGTGTCGGGGCCAGTCAGTGATCCTGCCTCACCTCACCCACTTCTCCTGCACCGATGACGTGTTTGCGTGCTTTGCCACTCCTGCTGTTTCTTGGCGCCTTCTGTCTGTAGGTAAGAAGGCTCAGGGCTCCTTCCACCAAGGAAGAATGGTACTGTCCACTGACCACATAGCAGTTCCTGCATGTGTGCTAGTTGTGGGCTCTTTTAGGTTCTAGAATGTTTTATTTTGCATTTGCTTTAATGTTTTTCCCCAGTGATAACCACATTTAAGGATGTCATTAAATATTCCCATAGATTCTTTTTTCCCTCCCTAAGTGCTTCCTTTTAATTGAGATCAAATTTACATAACATAAACTGGACACGGTGGCACATACCTGTAATCCCGGCAGCTCTGGACTGAGGTGAGAAGATGGGGAGTTCAAGGCCATCCTGGGAAATATAGCAAGATTGTCTGAAAGAAAGAAAGGAAAAAAACAAAACAAAACAAAAAAAACAAACCAAAAATCTTACATAACATAAAGTTAACCATTTTTTAAAGTATACAATCCAGTTGAATTTAGTATATTCATAGTGTATATTTATCATTTCCATCAAGTTCTGAAATGTTTTTATCATTCCAAAAGAAAATCTTGCACTCAATGAGCACCACTCTCACCTCACCCCCATTGTCATGAGGGCAAGAGCACATTTAGGACAAATTAAGCTGCAGCTCAACTTAATGTGAAATAAACTGAACATTTCCTTTAAATTCATTTTGTCAGTGTCTTTAGTGCTCTCTCTCTCTCCCTCCCTCTCTCTCCTCTCTCTCTCTGTGTGTGTGTGTGTGTATCTCGACACATGATTAGAAAAAATTAGTTTGCTGAATGGGACTGTTTGGCTCTTATCATACACAGGTAGCATGTGTAGCCTAAGCGCAGCTGTATAACATGTCCTGTGATTTCTATACACTGCTCACTGGACCTGTTTATAAAAGGCTTCCTCTGGTTCTTGCATCTTAACATGGCCTAGACATCCTTTTCAGAACAGTGTTGTGACATTTTCAGTGTTAGATTTGGAAAAAATGTGGTTGCTGATTATTTCAGTCCTAGATGACTTCTTTCCCTTCCAGCCACTAAGTCAGAAGTAGGTTTCGATCTCCTGAGTGTTAGGAAGAAGGTCAGATGGTGAATTCACATCTCTGGGGAATAATTCTTCTCTGAAAGGTGCTATACTTGTCACTGGAAACAAAGAAGGGGTAGAGTCATTTCCACTCTGTGACAGATGCAGAGGCGGCAGCACTCACTAGAGCTTCTGCTTAGGATGGTGACGTAGCCATCTCCACCTCTCCACTCTGCCCATCATAGTCATTTCCTGTCTTTGGTCCTATAGTGATCCAGGCTCAGGATCAGGGAAAGACTGGCTTTTGAGAAAGTTTCCACTTTTCGTCCTCAGCCAGGAGGGCTCTGCATTGTGGGGTTGAGGCAGAGCTGCAGGTCAATGTTAGAGGGCTAGGGCAAACCATATTTCCTTCCTCATTTATGAAGTTAAGCCTGGGTTTTAGCTGAGCTCTTTGGTGAAGCCACTGTTCTCAGCTTGTGGGCAGTTGAAACCTTTCTCCAGTGTCCATAGCAGCTTTTTTCAATGCTCGGTGAGGACCTCTGGAGTTTATTTCTGTTGTCTGCCTTCTTTCTTTTTTCCTTCCTTTGTACATGTGAAGAACGTGTTTCATGAGTTCACTCAGGAGCCTTACTTTCCTTCAGGATAGTGCAGTTCTGCTTATTTGGCCTCATCACAGCAGTTCTTGTTGAGTGATGTCGCTTGCTCTTGTAAAACTGCACCCGTGTTACTAAGTGCATCTGCTTAGTTTCTAGGTTGTGAGGATTGCTTATACATTGATTTTTAGGGTTAAGAGGAATGCTTAGATTTTAGATGATTAGGAAAAGCCATGTCTCTGCTTAAGAACCTAACTGCTTAGCATGACCACTTGGTAAATTTGTTTCAGGCCTCCTTGATTTGAATATTGCCACTTCAAAGAAGAGCAGAGATGTTCTTAGTCTTTCACTCAAAGAAAATTGACATATTCTTAGTCCTAGAAAAGAACCTCCTCAATTGTGAGGGAGTTACTATAGCCTTTTGAACCCTGTAACTGGATCTTTTTTTACTCCCATTTCTCATGACTAAGCATGTAAGACTGGTATTTGGCTTATCCAAATACTTATTGTTATGGTAGTTTGTAGATGTAGGACACTTATTTTAATATTGTGAAATAGATTTGTCAAATAACTCTCTTGAACAAAAATTGAATGGATTTAGCCACCATGCTGCTGCTGATGATGATCTTTTGGAAGTCTTTCAGATCTTAACTCTGTCTCCTGAGCTTTCTGTATTAATAGTGTGTTTGTTGCCTTCAGAGCATGAAGACTTTTTAACAGTTGCAGAGTCACTGAAGAAAGAATTTGATAGTCCAGAAACTGCTGATCTCAAGTTTCGAATTGATGGAAAATATATTCATGTCCATAAAGCTGTTTTGAAAATCAGGTATTTTTCAATGAACTTAGAGACATCAATAACTTTGTTTTCTTTTTGCATTTTCATTTATTATTCCACAAAACGGATACTACAAGGAAGTAGTCTTGGCAATAGAAAGAAATGTCACAGCTGAATATTTTTGCAGATGCTTATCAAATCCATTTATTATCAAAAAGTTTCATGTATGCTCCTACAACTTATAGGAAAAGTGTATTGGGGGAGTGTTAAGTATTTGTCTTTTTTTTTTTTTAAGGATCTTGGGCTGGGGATGTAGTTCAGTGGGATAGAGTGCTTATATAGCATGCACAAGGCCCTAGGCTTGATCCCCAGTGCCACAAAACAACAACAAAGTCTTGAGTATTTGTTTACATTGGAAAATTTGTTTACACATTACATATTTGCTATTAAAAGTTCATTTTTCCCAGTTAGAAAACTCCCATAGTTAGGAGAAAAGTTAAAGAAAAAGTTCTTTAGATGTAGTAAAGGGCAGGAGTTCCTTGTATAAATATGAGGGAACTATGCATTTATTAACATCTGGGCTATTGCTTCTGACGCTACCATTACAGAGAAAAGGTATGTAAAATCAGAACACTAACAGGCTATTTACACATCTTTTTGGAAATTTAGTTAAAAATCTATTTGCAAAGTAATGCACTTTAGGGGAATTGAGAAGCTATATACCATTCATTACTAAGGCCAACATAGCTGAACCACGGTATTGGCTGAAAAGATGAACTGGACTTTTGTCTCTGCCAGTGACCCCTGTGTCCTTTCATTGCAGTTTTCTGACCTGTACATTACACCCACTTAGACAACTCTTTCTTTTTAACTTTTCAGATGGAGTAATTATGTAACTGAGCCATTTTTTTTAAGTATTTTGAATGGGTTTTGAAAGTATTGTTTGCCCTTTGTACCATATCACTTTAAATGATTTACAAAAAATGAAAGCATGTTATACTGTAAGAAAATCCAGTATCAAGAAATCAGTTACTGGGGCTGGGGATGTGGCTCAAGTGGTAGCGCGCTCACCTGGCATGCGTGCGGCCCGGGTTCCATCCTGAGCACCACATACAAAGATGTTGTGTCCGCCGAAAACTAAAAAATATTTAAAAATTCTCTCTCTCTCTCTCTCTCTCTGTCTCTCTTTAAAAAAAAAAAAAAGAAAGAAAGAAAGAAAGCAGTTACTCATGCAGGTGGATCTGTAAATACAAATCAAAAAGACCTGCTTGGGTTTTCTTGAAATATGTGACTGTGCTAGTGAATGTGTTTTATAGATACATTTATGGCAGGCCTGGGAGGGAAGGAAAGAGAGTGAGCAGGCCACTCAGAGAAACAAATAGAGAGTGATGGTTGTTTGGAGAGAAGTCGGAAAGGAAAAAAAAACCAACTATCCTGTCAGATAATGGATCAGTAAGAAGCTTAATACAAATCAGTTAACATTTAAACTCCTTTTAAGAGTCAATTAATTACATAAAATTTAAAATTAATCATTTCAATGTTGTTAATATGTAGCCAAAAGTTTTGAACTCTCATTTCTGAATTATTTATTTATTTATTTATTTATTTATTTATTTTCATTATTTAAAATGCACTTCTGTATACTCTGTTTTTTAAAAATAGCAAATGAGCCAAAAAACTTGATCAGAAAGGGGTTGTTAGGTTGAAACAGTAGTGCTCTACTACCAGTTTGTCTGACTTCATCACCTTCCTCAGGTAATTTTTGCTAATGTGTTTTAGGTGTGAGCACTTTCGATCCATGTTCCACTCATACTGGAATGAGGACATGAAGGAGGTGATAGAAATAGACCAGTTTTCTTACCCCGTGTATCGTGCCTTTCTCCAGTACCTCTACACAGACACGGTGGATCTGCCGCCCGAAGACGCCATAGGTACCTTAGCCCGTGTGGTCAGGAACATGTCTCTTCATGCCTTAGACTAGTGAAATATAAAAAGTTCCAGGTGTATGGGCTTTTATGTCATTATTAAAAGAAGTTTGAAGTAAATGTTTTTAAAAACAGTTCTGGATAGTTATCATAGTTAATAATTATGGACAGTTTATAACTGGACTTATATAAAGTATAAGTTACTAATTAACTTTGCATTTTGGAAAAAAATAAGGGAGATTCCATTTCCCCTCTTCCTTTGTACTATAGAAGAAAATGTAAAATGAGTATAGGAGAGGTATGTTTAGAGGTGGGAGAGTTTGGGAGTAAGACAATTTACATACTCAAATTCAGAATATTTGCTAAGAGGGCTGGGGCTGTGGCTCAGTGGTAGAGCATAGGTGAGGCACTGGGTTCGATCCTCAGCACCACATTAAAAAACAACTAAAAAAATAAAGATTAAATTCTTAAAAAGAAAAAGAATATTTGCTAAGAAACTTGTGACTTACCCACATAACTGTTTACTAAAATGTTTAAATGCATATGTTTATAAATTAGGGAAATTTATTATAAACTAGATTAAACCTCTTATACTTTTTACTTCTAGGTCTTTTGGATTTGGCAACATCTTACTGTGAAAACAGACTGAAAAAACTTTGCCAGCACATTATCAAGCGAGGAATCACTGTGGAGAATGCCTTTACACTATTCTCTGCTGCAGTCAGATATGATGCAGAGGTAACAAAACAGTGAACAGCAAACCAAAATCACCTGTAGCTCCCTGTGCTCCTTTACCCCCCTTCTCTCACGTGGCCCAAGGAACAAATGAGTAACTTCGCCTGTTTAGGGATTCCGTTAACCAACTGATCCAAATGAAATCTGGTCTTTCTCCTTTATTTTCTGTTCATTGTTTCAAAATTGGTTGTTCCTCTACTTTCATTCTTAACTAAGATCAGAACCTAACTGACTGAGGTCCCAGCAGCTATGCAGCAGGTTGGAACATAAAGTGCTGCACCCAACTGGACTGACAGGCAGCGAGCTTTAGCTTCTAGTCTTTCTCAGTGTCCACGTGTCTGTCAAGACCCACAGCTGTCTCCCCAACTCTACCCTTTCAGAAGCCCAGGATGCCATATAATTTTTATCTATGTGTGCTCCAGAATTCTGTCATTGTCTGATTATTACTCACAAGTATTCATGTGTTAAGAACTTGCTGTGGACTCCTTTCTGTTTGTATTTGCACTGGATTGAGTTCCTAATCTGGGATTCTCAGATCTCTACAGTCTGAATTAGTGGGCTTTGGTGAGTCTTAAATTTTGTGTATATAAATGTGCATTTTCTTGAGATTGAGAAGCAGAGCATCAGATTGTAAGCTCTTCATGAGCAGGAGCTGTACCTTACTGTATTGCCTGGCATGTATTAGCCATTGGATGGTAAATGTTTGTTGAACCCCAGGAAACAGTATCTCCTAAAGGATGCAGTAAGAAGAAGGTTGGTTTTATAAATTTATAGAAAATAAAAGGTAGAGAGGATATTGGGTATGGTGACTCATGCCTTTTGGCTCAGTGACTCGGGAGACCGAAGCAAAAGTATCTCAAGTTTGAGGCTAGTATCAGTAACTTAGTGAAGTACTGTTTCAAAAATAAAAGGTCTGGGGATGTAGATCAGTGGTAAAACACCCCTGGGCTCCTCCCTAGTACCCCCCCCACAACACCCTCCCCAAAACAGGAGGAAGAGGGATCTGAGATGTCTTAGCTAAGGTTGGTGTGTTAAAATGACACAATTAGCCTATTTTTATAGGTATTTTATCATTTTACAAGGCGGAATACCTGTAATGGAATTTATCGAAGATCCATGCTGTGGCCTTTGAGGTAATGGAGGACAAACTTCATAATCTATCACTTAGGGATTGAAGTTGACTATTACGTCTTACATTTTCAAAATGTATCCTATTTTTGTTTGGGGTTATGTTTTGATTGTAAATATTTGATAAGGGCAAATGTAGCTGACTTTGCAGCCTGACAGTAGTAGATGGAAGACTAATCAGGATAAACTGTTTCTAGTAGAAAATGGAGGTAGCAGTTTTCTTCCCTACCTTCCTGTGACACCTTGAACCTCTGTATTAGAAATTCTGTTTCTTTAGATTCCTTTTCCATCCCATGATATAATTTTAAATTGGATCAATGCTTTTTCCTCTCCATTTGGCAATTAATTCCAGAATCTCCCCTGTGTGTGCCCACATTCCTCTTTGTTCAAAAGTTCCATACCCTGTAGTAGGACCTTGCTGTCTCACGCTGATCAGATCAACCTGGATGGAGACAAACATCTTAGAAATTTCCTCCCTTCAGTTAAAATCTACCCCAGAAGGTTTATAGGAAAAGCCTAACACCACTTCTACTCATAGCAGCCGACTGTTTCCTTTACTAATTTTCATTTTTCTTATGTTAACTATAACACATTTTGAAAACTGTTCCTTTAGGGAGACTGCAAATAATACGTGATTCCCTGGAGCCTGTTGCATTGTGGGCATACTGCCAGCACTCAAAGTACACGTTAAATGATTGAATTATATTTGAAACAGCTCACTGTGAAGAAGTGCTTTAAAAAATATTTGAAATCCCATAAGTGTTACATATTCAATGTAAAAAAGAAAAATTAGAGAATTGAGAAAAGATAAGAGAGAAATGATTACTTCTTTCTATGATATATTTTTAAGCTTTTGATATGAGTATCATTAATTATAATTAATTGGTTAATGTGCCTTTACTTTTTATTTCCTTAATACTATAGAATATAATAAGTCAATAACTATAGAGTACAAGAAAATCACACTTTATATATAGGTGTGTGTATGTGTGTGTGTGTGTGTGTGTATATATATATATATACACACACGCACACACATATATTCATATATGTTTATATATATAAAATGTTGATTGAAAGCTGCTAATGAGTCAGATTGGATATTAACTTCAAGAACTAATTTTGACAATGCTAGAAAGATGGAGGCTACCTGCTTCTCACATTTCTTGTTTTCTATAAAAAGTGATTGTGACTCTTCCATGTCCCCTTTGACAGGATAATTTTGAAGGAAATGTACACAAAAATGTGTGGACTCAGTAGTTATAAGGATTTTTTAAAAATCAAGCTGGAGCCCTTGCATTATGAATGCATCATCAAACTTTCTCCGAGTTTTATGAAGGACTTGAGGAATGATTGTTTAAGTATCCCCTAATACAGACCCAAATAAATATTGACATCAAGGGAGAAAATGGGAATAAAATATTAAGATAGTTCAGTACCATATTATAAAAATCTTGAAATGCTTAGTATTTATACTGATTCTTTTTAGGAAAACCTACATGTAGTTGAACGTGATGAGAAGTAGTTGGCAAGTACTATTTACCAGAGCAGAGAACTCTCCAAAAAACCTTACTTGCTGAGCAACTTCTGTCTACAATTTTGTATGGGTGGGAAGCAATAAGTATGGGTACAGGACTCTGTGACGGTGGTTTTGGATCTGAGCGTTGGAAAGCTTAATACCAAAGCTAGATGGTTAGCATTATTTCTTCTCTTAGAGGGCTAAATTAAGTTTTTTCAGATCTATAGGTCATGAAATTTTTTTGTGTGTGTGTGTCACAGGAGAAAAGGACCTTTATTTTTCTCACGTGATAGGACATTTATATACATTCCTCAAAATAAAACCTTTTATACTTGAAATGATATAAAGTGAACTATAGAATTATGGTTTGTGGGTTTTGTTTTGCAATCAGCAACAGCTTTGGACAGAGTTAGGAGTGGTGGGTGATCCTGCTCCCTGCCCCCAATCTGGAGTATATCTGAAGGTGGCTATGACACGAGATATCCTGTCTTCACTCAGTCCAAGTTGGTCTTCTACACAACTATTAGTATTTGATTATTTTAGCTTTGGAATTTTAATGCTAGGTAAGTACTCTAAAAGTCTGCATTAGAATTTTTTAAATTGCGAATATTAAGATCATCAGTTCTCTGTTACTGAAGAAAATATGTGGAGAGAAAATACTTTTTTTCAGAGTGCATATAATGGAAATAATTTTAAACATTTAAAGATATGGAATGAAGCCGGGTGAGGTGGTGCACACCTGTAATCTCAGCATCTTGGGAGGTTGAGGCAGGAGGATCCCGAGTTCAAAGCCAGCCTCAGTATAAAGTGAGGTGCTGAGCAACTCAGTGAGACCCTGTTTCTAAATAAAATATACAGTAGGCTGGGGATGTGCCTCAGTGGTTGAGTGCTCCTGGGTTTAATCCTTGGTACCAAAAAAAAAAAAATATGAAATGAATATATAATTAGATATAAATTAATATATAATTTTTGATTTATTGTAATTGCTAATTACAATAAATCTGATACTTTTTTTTATTTGTAGATGGACACAATACCTTTATTTTGTTTGTTTTTTATGTGGTGCTGAGGATT
Source organism: Marmota marmota marmota (assembly GCF_001458135.2). Taxonomy (NCBI): domain Eukaryota; kingdom Metazoa; phylum Chordata; class Mammalia; order Rodentia; family Sciuridae; genus Marmota; species Marmota marmota. The sequence continues at coordinate 37,486,978 of NW_025999932.1, forward strand.
GAACCCAGTGCCTTCCTTGCACATGCTAAGCAAGTGCCTTACCACTGAGATATGGCCTCAGCCCTGATACTTTTTTTGATTTGCTTTAAAACTACTTTATGATAATTCACCACAGAATGTCACAAGATTTAGTTTCTGATACCAGGAATATTATATGACACCTCTCCATTTTACATTCTTTCCACTTCCCTACTCCATTTCCTTTTATGATGAATTTTTATCATCTACTGGCTAAATAATCCATGATCTATTTTTATTCTCTCTTGAACTTTTAAAAACTCTTTTGGTTAAATGATTCTTTGTTGGGATTGCTTTATCTAACAGCCCACCAGTCCTGTTATAGTTGTGTTATTACTTGGCAAAGAGTTATACTTTCTTGTTTAGTTGCAGAATAAGATGAACAGATCATGCAGGTTTTTATGATATTGAAGTGTGGTCTTGCCAAGCATGATGGCACATGCTTATAATCCCAGTAGCTTGGGAGGTTGAGGGGTTTGCAAGTTCAAAATCAGCCTCAGCAACTTAGCAAGGCCCCTCCCTAAGCAACTTCACAGGACCCTGTCTTAAAATAAAGGGCTGGTGATATGGCTCAGTGGTTAAGTGCCCCGGGTTCACTCCCTGGTAACACCCCTTCACTCCCCAATAAAAAAGTTGTGGTCTCATCAGGATGTTTATCTAAGTGACCTCTCAAAGGTTAACTGACTCAGGCCTTGGTTGGTAAGTTAGTGTGGTAACTATGCCACTCTCTGAGGCAAATGAGCTTGCCAGCTCAGATCTCTTATCTCCTAATGCATTCATATGTGTGCCTTAGCCAAAGTTCAGTTATTTTATTAAATTAGATTTATATTGTTTTCATTATTCTGTAATTTGACTTTTAATATTTGAAACTGCTAAACATTTATTAATATCAAGATATATCACTAGTTCAAACTAATTGGTGGGGAAGGGAAGGCATTTTTTTGGGTATTGGGGATTGAACTCAGGGGCACTCGACCACTGAGCCACATCCCCAGCCCTTTTTTGTATTTAGAGACAGGCCTCTTCTTGTTTTTATTTTTGTTGTATGTGTCCAGGATTTAGAAGAATTCTTGCTTAGCGCCTTGTCATTGCTGAGGCTGGCTTTGAACTCTTGATCCTCCTGCCTCAGCCTGCTGAGTCGCTGGAATTACAGGTGCGTGCCACTGCGCCCGGCAGGGAAGGCAGTTTGATAGAAGCATTTTCATAAACGTATGAAGTGAATTATAATTAGCATCATTTATATGCCTGTAATGTAGTATATTAAAAAAAGTCCTTATGTTCAAGGCAGCTTTTGCACTATTAAAAAGTTACCTCACTTCTCATATATTCTGAAAAGATTTTGAATTCCAAGTAGTAGACTTACAAGTAATAAGGTATGGTGCCAGAATTTAGTGTATTTTCTTTTCCTGTGAATTTGAAGTTATACTATTAAAGTATAACATTTAAAGATTTTTATCTGATATATGGTTTGAAGAACTTTCTGTGCTCATGACTGTCTACTTCTTCCCAAGCTATGTGTAAATTAGTTCACTACTTTTGATTACTAAATAAGATAGATTAAAATGTGACTTTTATGTTCTCGTGGAAAATAATTTAGCCTGTTTTTTAATCACTGGGTTGTAATGCTGAGAGCAATGCTTATCCTTGAATAATCATCTGAGAAGGAATATTTTTGTTGTTTTGCATTTTAGTTTTTTTTAATTTTTTTTTAGTTGTAGATGGACACCTTAACTTTCTTTATTTTTATGTGTTGCTGAGGATTGAACCCAATGCATCAAACATGCAAGGTTAGCACTCTACCACTGAGCTACAACCCCAGCCCGCATTTTAGTTTATTATAATACAAATTCAATTGTAGTTCACTGAGAGTCTCTAAGAGACACAGATCCAAAGCCAGGCATCATGGTGCATGTCTGTAATTCCAGCAACTTGGGAGACTGAGGCAGGAGGATCACAAGTTCAAGGCTAACCTGGACAACTTAGCAAGACCTTGTCTCAAAAAATTAAAAAGGTCTAAGGATGTGGCTCAGTGGTAGAGCAACCCACTGGGTTCAATTGTCTGTGCAAAAAAAAAAAAAAAAGGCTCCAGAGATTGTACTGTCAAGTACGCTTTTTTTCTGGGGGGTGGGGTAGTACTAGGGATTGAACTCAGGGAGCACTCAACCACTGAGCCATGTCCCCAGCCCTGGCATCTCACTGATTTGCTTAGTGCCTCGCTTTTCCTGAAGTCCCCAGCCCTTTTGTATTTTGTTTAGAGACAGGTTTTCACTGAGTTGCCTAGGGCCTTGCTAAGTTGCTAAGGCAGGCTTTGAACTTGTGGTCCTCCTGGCTCACATCCCATAACCGCTGGGATTACAGGTGTGTACTACCACGCCCAGTTCAAATATACTTTGAATTATCTGGAAAATAAACTTAGGCAGCCAGCTGGCTAATAACATATTTGCTGTGGTTTATGTTTTAATTCTGAGTTTAGGGCGTTTTTTGGTCAGGGACAGAGGACTCTTAACATAGGAAATAGTTGTTAGCAGAGGTCTACACTGAGAGCAAAAAAAGAGATCCTTGTTTGTGTGGGACCTTTCCCTCTAAAATTCCCTCCTAATGGTAGCTGGAAATATAAAGTCCAGATCCTGCAGTTCAAATGCCAAGTTCCTGGTTTGATTGAATTTGAGTTATTGACCTTCAGTGTACAACTAACTAGGGGCCAAGTTATAAAAATTAAGCTGTTCTGGGGGCTGGGGTTGTGGCTCACTTGTAGAGCACTCACCTAGCATGGGTGAGGGACTGAGTTCGATCTTTAGCACCACAAAAAGATAAATAAATAAAGGTATTGTGTCTATCTAAAACATTAAAAAAAAAAAAAAAAGCTGTTTCTGCTAGAGGTTTTAGTGTGATTTGCTTTATTATGTATATCTAGTTTCTTATATCCATTCCAGGTGCCTAATTTAGTAAGTTTTTGTTCCAACATTTGAAGGAATAAACAATATTAAGAGTTTTGTGGGGTGTGAAAGGATACGTAAGCGTAGACAGAAATCAAGGTTTTAATCGTTCTGGTTTCCCACTTGTATATATTACTTTTTTTCTGAATGTTGGTAGGCGGGTGACTTCCCAGGTGTCTGCCTAAAAAATCCAATTTATTTAAATATATTTCTCTGGTGTTGACTTCCTGGTAAGTATGTGGTGTGGAAATTACATTTCTTTGTGGCTTTAAAAATGAAGTGATTTTTATTAGAGTGCAAAAGTCAATTTGAAGTTTTGGAGATTTTTAATATATTACTTTAGGTTAACCATAAATCTTTATCTATTTTCTCTTTCTTAAAATAGTCTCCTTAAACTAACCTCACATCTTAATTCTTTTCTCTGATTTCTTACATAACAAAACATGAACTAAGGTGGTTTTTGGCTTTGTACTACACTGTCTTGAGTGTAACTGGACTATGGTAACCAGGGAAGACTGATGCTCTCCCCCACCCCAGTGTGTGGGTGGGTGAGTGGGTGACAGATCCACACTGGAGTCTGGGGAATCATCAAGGGATTTGGCCTCTCCATCAGTGTTTTGGGGGAGGGTGAGCAAGCTGGGATGAGGGGTTTGTACAGAAGAAATTAAAGTTAATAAACAAAGGCCTCTTCTTGTTTTTATTTTTGTTGTATGTGTCCAGGATTTAGAAGAATTCTGCTTTAAGTTTTGCATCAATCATTTGACAGAAGTTACACAGACGGCAGCATTTTGGCAAATGGATGGTCCTCTGCTAAAGGAGTTCATTGCTAAAGCCAGTAAATGTGGAGCCTTTAAGAACTGAAGCCCAAGGCTGCTGGGGTTTGTGTGAGTGCTTTGGGGGCACTGTTGGTGATGTGTCCAGCTTGTGCTCTACGGGTGATGTGATTCTGCAGGTAAAACCCACCAGGTTGTTTTTATCACATCGGAAACAGTTCTCTGTAGGAATATATGAAGGATATTTGGCTTTTCCTGAGCCCATTTTAAACAACTTGTTTCCAGATATGTATATTTTAAATGTGACCTTTCTTATATTGGAGCTAGAACATTGTGAAAGGATGAAAGTTTAGCTTAAAGGAACTTTGAAAAAGGAAGTTGTTGAGAACTCTCTTGGGTCATATAGTACAACCCCTTAGTATCAGGAGCTGTGATTGTGAAAAGAACACAGAGGCTCATCAGGAATTAACAGTGCTGACTAGCAGGGCAGGGGGCCGGGTAGGCGAAGTGCTGCTGTTAGTTGCCGGTCAGCACCTTACTGTAAAGGACGGTTAGAATTGTGTGAAAGTATGGTTGGTGTGTATTCACTATTGATGGCTTTTTAAACTTTAAGATATTAACAAAAGAATATTCCATTTAACTTATTTAACGTTGAGTTAAATCTACTGAAGTAATTGAGTAAATTTCTAGGTTAACCAGGAGCAGTAATATAGAATTATCCATGAAAAATTAATGATGAAAGAATCTTTGTTTGGATAAAGGTGAATGTTTTATTAATTAGAGTCTCTACTACTTATCTCATGGTGTGTCACTATAGTAAGGACGAATTTGAAAAATGGGATTTAAATCACCCCTTCACCTTTTCCCCTATAAATGCTCACTCATAAGAAAAAAAATGACACATATTAATATACTCTTGCCTTCCTGCTAGAGCTGCTAAATCATCAGATCTGCTATTATGACTTGAAGAAGTGGTCTTAAAACCACCTTTCTTATAAGGAGTAATGGAATTTGCTTCATTTATTTTATCTAGGCCAAATTCCGTCACACACTGGCTTATTTGAAACTTCACCGTTTTTCAATTTGGGATTTTCCTCTTTTAATTGTGTTAGCTAATACTATTTAGCAGAATTGAATTTAAAGGGATCCCAAGATCATGTTTTTTCAACAAAGATCCTATACACAAGTTAGAATTATTATCTTTTGGTTTGGTTATGAAATGTGACTCTGGGATATAACAGTGTTCACTTTTATCACATGTTCATTGAGCTTGCTTTAAGAACAAAACTTTGTTTAGCTCTCTGGTCCATGGACTCTTGTCCATTCGTGTGAATTCTCTTAGTTTCCTGCTTAGAGAGGACACTGTGAACTTAGCGCCTGAATTTGTTTTCAGAGCTATATTCGTAAGAGAGAAAATATGTTGCAGCTACTATTTTAGCACTGTTCTTAAATATGTGTATTAGGGTGAATGGAGAGTGAAGCTCCAAAGACAATTGTTGATAGGCAAAATAAGTACAAACCTTAGAAGTCCCATCCCTTTTTTCTGGATCATATCACAAGTGACTGAAGCCCAGTAAATTAGTTAAAATTAGTTCTGCACCATGATAGAATTTTTCTTGCTATATTGATGAATGCACATTAATTTGGCTCTAATGGGTAGTATTTCTAACAATTACTATTCTGTAGGATTATGGTTTGAACTAAATAAGAACTTCAGTATGTTTACTATTGCTTACTTGAAAAAAATTTCTTCAAAAAGCACAAGATGAAGTGGTAGATCCATATCCATAGATAGTTCATTCATTCAGCAAATATTTACCAAATTCCTAATACAGGTGAAGAACCACTTCTCAGATTACTAATTTGTATGAGTGTGTATGGTAGTGAAGAGAACATGTCCTTCAAAAAGTACTTGAGTATTTTTTTTAAATATACTCTTATTTTTCTACTACTTGGTTTTATTGTTAATCATAGTGGGAGATGGAAACTGTTCTTTAAATTGATTTTTATTTCATTTGATGTAATAATGGAAGCCAAAGTGTTCACATTTCTTAAAATATCCCTACTGTACTCTTGGACTTCTTACTGGAACAATGTTTGATACTCTAGTATACAAGTGGTATTTATGTAATGTTTAAAATGATATTAATAAAGTACTCTGATAAGGCAGGCATCTCTTAGAGTTGTTTTTCCCCATTTAGAAGTCTGCAGTATGCAGCCCGGAGTAGGAAATTTTGATATGTGGGACATCATGGATTAACTTGGCTAACTGAAACAAGCCAGTCACAAAAAGATAAATCCTGTGTGATCGTATTCATAAGGTTCATACCTGGAATAGTCAGGTTCAGAGGAAGAAAGTGGAAGGGTAGTTGTCAGGAGCTGGGGAAAGGAGAATGAGTTGTTTGAGTACAGTTTTAGTTTTACAAGATGAGTTTTTTTTTGATGAATGGTGGTTGACAGTTGTACAATATGAATTTATTTAATGTTACTGTATACTTAAAAATGGTTGAGATGGTAAATTTTCTTTTACAAATATTTTATCACAGTTTTAAAAAATCAGTAGTAAAATTCTTAGCTGGTAGAAGGCTAGAAATAAGAACTGTGAACATGTTCATTGCTTGATTCTCGTATCCACACAGAAATGCTAGAAACTTTATTCCTGTTGAAAGATAGTACAATTGAACTGTCATGTCTGAATCCTCTTGGGATGCTCATAAATGAAAGAATACCTCTTGCCAGGAGCACATAAATTTTTAGGGGATGGGAGATAAGGTTAGGAATTAATGACACAATAAGATATGAATATTTTTTCATAAGAAAAAAAAACCAAATAGGGTTGATATGACAAGCAGTTGTTCTGAACAAGGATGGTCTGTGCAGAAGAGGGGAAAATGGTGCTTTTAGCTCATTTCTAAAACAGGCATAAGTGGCGTGAGCAAATGCTTAAGAGGTTGGGGGCTAATGAACCTTCTAGAACTTACCATAAGCAAGTTTATTTGGTTAAAATGGAGATAATAAGCCAGTGACTATTAGTCAATAATTATCACCCAAATGCCAGGCACGGTGCCCTGTGCTTCATACCTTTTCTTATTTAGTGGTCACGTTTTGTCTCATGAAGTGAAATTAGGCTCAGATCTATTCAGTGATTTGATTACGGTGTTTTAGTAATGACAGGGTGGAAGCACCCTCAGGTCTGTTTTAGCAGTTGCTGACTTTATGACCCCCAAGTATAGGATGCTCCATTGTGCCAAATGACCTACTGTGAGTGACAGATTAAATTTGAAAGTAGAGACAGTGCTTTTTAATAAAGATCATGACTTTAAAATCATTAGTCACATAAGCTTTGCTTTAAGATGTCATAGTGGGACAGGAAGCTAACATTAATCTCATCTAGACCAGGGGAAGTCTTTATTCAGCAAGGCTCAGATGGAATCTTGGCTTCTGCATTTTTAAAAGGTCCCCAGCTGATTCCAGTGTGTAGCTAGATTTAAAACCACTGATTTATTTAGTCTTTTGTCCTTTAGGTAATGATTTGGACTAGACCTGCCATTAAAATGGGAATGGAGTGTCTTTTTCTATTTCATAATCTTTCTTCAATAGATGTTTTTGATTACTTATGCTTAGGGGACTCCATTCAAACCCATTTTGACATGCAGCATTGTAGTGATTTAGAGAACTTCAGTCCGGTGTGATGGCACACACCTGTAATCCCAGCCACCTGGGAGGCTGAGGTGGGAGGATTGCAGATTCAAGGTCAGCCTGGGTAATTTTGCAAGACTGTCTCAGAAAAAAAAAGGGTGTGTGTGTGTGTGTGTGTGTGTAGGGAACTGGGGCTGTGACTCTGAGCTAGAGTGCTTGTCCAGCATGCATTAGCCCAGTATTTGCCCCCCACACCATCCTCCCCAAAAAAGGTCAGGGGATTTAGAACCATAAATGGGAGAATGACAGCAGTCAGTGGTGGTATGGGCACAAAAATCTGAATTGTGTATTGTTAGACTGAAAAAAACTTTTTAACTATTATTTTTCTTCATTCTTATATATTCCCACTTCTGTTCTTAGTAATAGCCTCACTTTATAGATTTTGGTGTTTCAAAAATGATAAATGGTCAGGGGGGAATGGGGGAAGAGGGAAGGATGGGAATGGGAAAGACAGTAGAATGAACTGGACATAACTTTCCTATGTTCACATGTGAATACACGACGAGTATGACTCCACATCATGCACAACCACAAGAATGGCAGTTACACTCCATGTATGTGTGATATGTCAAAATATATGCTACTGTCACGAATAACTAAAAAGAACAAATTTAAAAGGAGATGATAAAATGGTCATATAATAACTGGCTGAAAAGAGATTTCTAAAAAGCAGACTGACATGAAGACAGGTAAATCTGGTATAAGTGGTACATACATACCTATTACTCTCTGAGAGCCATTATGGGCTGAAACTAGTCTCAAAAATTATGGATTTTGATGCATTTATTGTACCAATGTTTCTTGAGCAGACTAAGTGCTGGGAATATGACAGTGAGCAAAACAGCAGGATAATGGTGAGAAACCACAGAAATCATTTCTGCTATCAGAGATCCTATACTCTCATGGTGTGAAGTGAGATGTAGCTAAACTAGGAAGTAGTATGAAGGAAAAGTAATCTCAGTATAAGTGGAAAACTGTTATGAGTCCCATCCAGTGGGCAAAAAGCCAATCAGCAAGAGCTTAAGAGCTGGTGGGGATATAGTCTGGGCCCCAGAGAGGGATGGGCTGAAGGTGTGTGGCTCTTGGGCTGGGTTTCTGGTTTAGGGGCTACTTGCAGTTTCACATGACCACTGGCTTAAGAAATGATGGTCTTTAGGAAGACAGAGAGGATTCTGAAGTGGAACTTGACCTGAGGTCTCTGTTTTCTTGAAAAGAGCACAAGGTTTGTTTTAAATCCTGAAGTAGCTCAATGTCTTCCTTCAGCTGCTGCCGCATTTCTTCAGATTCATGAATTTTATTCTCTATTGCTTTGAAAAGAAGAATAAAGTGACTTTAGATTATTCAGTGGTTTCATGAGAAATAATGTGCTGTTTCTAGCCTCTTTCACTTGCAAGTACGTAGTCCACAATGCTTGTGCCTTGAGTGAAAAGACTAGAGTATTGTGAGTAGAAACTGGTTTCTTTCTGACGGCTTCCTCTTCTCATTCAGGATGGGATTCCAGCATTTATCACACATAAAGCTGGTAAGTCTAAGATTTTTATGAGTTTGTGGCAGAAAAAAATCCCTATTGTTTATCTTTGAAAACTTGAACACTTAATATAACCCTCATGCTATGTTATGTGCATTTGTTGAACGTTGATAATTGGAGAGAGAATGTGGCTAGAACAAGGATATGGGCAAATCTTTCATAAAGATGCATCCAATATTTAATGTTATATAAAAGCTTTTTGTTTTAGAAGTAGATTTTTATTGTGGAGTAAGAAGATGCTTTTTCATAAGGCTTTATAAATAAGGCAATATAATTTTAAAAGCCTTAAAATTTGTTTTAAAATACATCATCTTCAGAACAACCACACACCTGCAATTAACTCTATACATTATTAAGGCTAAATTAAGCTAGAGAATATCAAGTGTGGTGTCAAAGTTGAGCCTTTTCAGCTGGTTCTCATGCAGTTCCAAGTCTCCTGGTGCCCTGCATCCCTGCACGGCACTATAACAGATGGACTCCCAACCATCCCACCCAGTGTGACAACTGACAGGCTCTAAACATGTAACTATGTCATATGAAAGAGTAAGATAAGTCTCCCATAAAAAGATTTTTAGAAGATTTTAAAGGCTACCTTAAATAAAAAAGAGAGATACTCTTATTAGCAGACTGAAAGATATTATTTGGGGTAAGTTAAAAAAATTTGTTTCTGTTGCTTATAAATGTAGTAAGACTACAAATAGAAATGTATAATGTAAAACCCAAGTGTGAAAGTTGTGTATGTTTAGATAGGGATATGAACTATATGTTTTCTCAAGGAAAACCTAGTGTCTTAGGACCATTTCCTGACAAAAACATCTATAGGGCGCTGTCTTGTGCAGGGTCAGAGGCAGCCATTCACATCAAGTTACCTGAGAATCTGATCCCCCACTCCTCCCTGGGAGGTGCCTTGCACCACCTGCCTCCTGTGTGCAGCGGCCTTGACAAAGGTCAGATCACAATCATAAGTAGAAAGCCTTGAAGGCTTGAGCTTTCAGTCTGTGAGCAAGACTCAACAAGTGATTGGTCTGCCTCCTTTCAACTGAAATACCCTGAGTTTCTCTTCTACAAAAACATCTTGACTATTCTTTCTTTCTTTAATATATATATTTTAGTTGTAGGTGGACACAATGTTTTATTTTTATGTGGTGCTGAGGATGTCTCACACATGCTAGGTGAGTGCTCTACCACTGAGCCACAACTCCAGCCCCTCTAATTTTTTCTTATGAACTTTAGAATTATCCACAATGCCCCTCATAAGATATTAGATTTGAAGAGATTATATTTGTTGGGAGAACTAAACCTGACTTTTTTTTTTTTTTTTTTTTTTTTACTGGGGATTGAACCCATGGGCGCTTAACCACTGAGTCACATCCCCAACCCCCATGTTTTTATATTTTATTTAGAGATAGGGTCTTGCTAAGTTGCTTAGGGTCTCACTAAATTGCTGAGGCTGGCCTTAAAACTCATGATCCTCCAGCCTTAACCTCCTGAGCTGCTGGGATTATAGGTGTGTGCCATTGCGCCACACACCTATAAGGCCTGTTGTTTCCTTTATAATGAGTTTCTTCTCATTAAACCCTAAAGTATTTGTATATAGGAAATTTGGAAAATTCAGCATTAAAAGAACAGACAAAAGAAATTACTACAATCCAATACCTATAAGAAACTGCTCTTTTTACTGAGTGCTGTTTTCCTGTGTGTCTATATATGTGTATATATATATATATTTATGTTTTTTTCTTCTGTGCCTGTCATACTGTTTTTGTAATGGGCTGTGCTATTTTCATTTAATAAAACAACATTCTTAAATGAATTTTATTACCTGTATAGCATCATACTATTTCAATCTATAAAAGTTTTTGTAACTCACATACCTGCTTGAAAATTTACAAATGTGTCTTCAAACAATCTACAGTCAAAAAGTGAAGTCCCAATTTCTTCATACTCTGGAGAGAGAAAAACATTTTCAGTATTAATTTTAAATAATTCATGTGTGCAGTTACACTTCAGAAAATAACCCAAAACAGGAGTAAACAGAACAGTCTTCTATTGTGGAACTTGTTGGAAATGTAGAATCAAAACCTGGGGTGGGCAGCTCTCTGTGCTTTAACAAGTCCTCCACATTGATTTTAAAGCAAAAAAAGTTTTGAGAAGTGCTTGGTCTAGAGAAAATATTAGTTTTAATTTTTTAATCTTGTCCTATAGAACATATTCTTTAAAATAAGTATATATTTTACATTGCTGCCTATAATAGATAAAGCTTTCCTTTATGAAATAGCTTTAGTCTGAGCTTACAAATTTTATTCTACAGGTGTTAAGAAAGCTAAGAAACTATGTATTTATACCTTACAAATGGAACTTCAGTTTTCCCAAGAGTTCTTCAAGAAACTTAAGAAAGTTTGTATTTAACTAAAACACACATTGATCAAAACATTTAAATTTCTTCCATACATTAAATTTTGAGTAAACATTTTTTATAGAGGGCACTTGGTTTATTTAGGAAACAACTTGAGTTACATCAGAACTGTAACCTAACTGTGCTCAGCACTTAAATTCAGGTGCACAGGGGGCCACCATGGGGCCACCTTGGCTCTAAATGCGCCCACACACCTGTGTGCACTCATGGGAACTACATCACAACTCTTAGGGCATTTGAATTAAACTACTGAGTTTATCTACATTCTGTTGATTTATAATAGACAGTAGACCTTATACACAACAATTTTTATTAATGCAAAGGGAAAATGTTTTTTTCCTTATTTCGCCTGTTTTACATCTAGGTCTGTGAAAAGTCTCTGTACTGGGAAATTTAGTACCTGATTCTGAAGTAGTTTCATCCATGAGTCTTTCTTGAATCAAATGAAGTTTATCTAATATTTCTTCAAATAAGTCATTAAGAAGTCCTGCTTCCTTACATTTCTTAAGAAAAGGTGTTTTCACAATTGCATCTAATAAGGAAAACATTATTATAAGTAATGGTCTTATAGGGCAGCTAATCATACCACTTTATGGTTACTTCTTCAAACCTTGCCTAGTGGCTGATGAACATAATTAGTAAGTAACACACAACACCTTTATCAGTGAATGAAATGTTATAAGAGAAAACTGCTTATAATAACTACCTGCCTTTTTTTTGTCAATTAATTTGTCACTTTCCTTACTAGCTAATGATTTTTTTTTAACTGATCTTTATTTTACTTATTTATACACAGTGCTGAGAATTGAACCCAGTGCTGAGAATTGAACCCAGTGCCTCACACATGCTAGGCAAGCGCTCCACCTCTGAGCTACAACCCCAGCCCTTCGTCTACAAAACTCTTTATTTTATAAGAAATAGTGTGTAGGGTGGCACATTACTGGGTTCTGAGCTCAGGCAAGACTAGCTTCTTTATTAGGAAGTGTATCCTCATATTGAGAAGCAACACCCAATCCAACCCAACTTATTTACATGGTGGGGTGCTAATGCACTAAACGGCTGAAATACCGAAGAGTCAACATTTTTACAAGTACTGGAGGCTGTGTTATAGCTGTCGCTGAGCACTAACCTGGGTAGCCGCTGTTCTTTTCTTTCATTGGTTTTATGAATCTATTGAACGTTGTCGTCTCGGGTTGCTAAAGGGAGAGAAAAATCAAGATTGTACTGTTGGCATTTAATATATAAAAGCCAATCCACTGTGTATAATTAAATGCATTTTAATGGGAAACCATGCCTTATATTCTTATGTAGATTTTTTTTAAGTTATTTTAGTTGTAGATGGACACAATACCTTTTTTATTTTTTATATGGTGCCAAGGATTGAATCCAGTACCTCACATGTGTTAGGTGAGCACTCTACCACTGAGCCACAACCTCAGCCCTTCATATGTAGATATTTTACTTATAAAACAAGGTATTTGAGAAATGTGTTAAAACCCAGGGACCCTTAACCACTGAGTCTTGTCCCCAGCTTTTTTGATTTTTTTTGCGATGGGGTCTTGCTAAGTTTCTGAGGCTGGGGGAGAAACATTTGTTTTTTGAGATAGTTATGTTGCCCAAGCTGACCTTGAGCTCCTGGGTGCAAGTAATTTTCCCGTCTCAACCTCCTGAGTAGCTGGGACTACAGGCAAGCCACCTCACCAGCTTGAGAAACACCTCTTGAATAATAGCAAGTAGTAGAGGCTGCTGGCTCATATTAATTTGGCTTATATGAGCTGATGTTAATACTAGTTAAAATCCTGTAAGTATTTCATATACTTTATAGTCTAGAAAATTATGAGAATTACAAACAAGGTTACATTGGATCATGTAGCTGGGAAATATTGACTGTACCAGTGCTCAGCTATACCTTCAGCTCATGTAAGGACCTAAGCACTCTATAGTCAGATGTTCTAACTTGGTGTTAGGGGATGCTTTACAGAAGCTGTGGGAATAATGTCTCCTTCAGAACTTCCAGCTTCTCCTTACTAATTTCATCATTAAGAATTATCTAAAAGCTTGCTGAATAAGGGATTCTTCCCAAAAGGGAATCCTCAGGCGCAATCTCAGGTTTATCTAGTCAGACAACTCAAAGGAAGCTGCTGTCTATTCCAGTGAGTTGGAAAGTACATTTCACCTGAAATTCAGAATGGTTTAAATAAGGACACTGTTTAAAGAAATTTAAAGCTGTAAGAAAATTTAAGTTAAATTACCGGTACATGAATGCCTGTTGGGAGTCTTTTCTTCCTTCCTCGTTTTCTTTTTACTCCATCAGCTAAAAATATAAATCACTTAAGTTGGAATACATAAAGGAAAAGATTGACTACATATAAAATTCGGAAAAGCCAGAAGTTGTTACAAAGTCAAAAGATCCAGCAAACAGACTAAGCATTTTCAACACACAGAATAAAGGGCTTTTTTTAATATTTATTTTTTAGTTATAGGTGGACACAATGTCTTTATTTTATTTTTATGTGGTGCTGAGGATCAAACCCAGTGCCTCACACTTGCCAGGCGAGCACTCTACCTCTGAGCCACAACCCCAACTCGTAAAGGGCTAATTTTTAAAATATAAAATCATCTTAGTGAATATGAAAAGGAAATAACTGATAGTAAAACTGGTATATGGAGAACTCTTCAGGAAGCAGAATCACTGAATAGAAAAGTGAATAAAGTAGGTCATAGAAAACAACTGGTGAGGGGCTGGGATAGTGGCTCAGCGGTAGAGCGCTCACCTAGCATGCTTGGGGCCCTGGGTTCGATCCTCAGCACCATATAAAAGTGAATGGAATAAAGGTATTGAGTAAAAAAAAAAAAAAAAGGTGAAAAGATATACAAAGTAAAAAGTTTTCACATATCAGACTGATAAAGATGTTTAATATACAATATTTGCAGTGATTTGGGTAACTGTACCACAGATGTAATCTCTATGGAAGATAATTAGCCACAAGTTATCCAGAGTTTGTTTAATATTCTTTGAATCAGTAATTTTACTTTACAGTGTAGTTTATGTGGAGGCAAAGATGTATGGGGAACAAGGTTAACCATGGTATTAAATGTAGTAGAAAAATATTAAATACTATTAAATGTAGTAGGAAATAACCTACATGTCCATCAAGCAGAGAATAGTTCTATTGTATGGCTGTCTCATGGAGTACTGTGCATAAGCACAAGTGTATAAGCTTATGCAGAAGGATCTTGAAAGTATAGCAAGTGAAAAAAGAAATATATATTAGTGGTATGTTTACACAAACATTCTTTGGAAGAATTCAAAAGAACAAGTGTTTCCTCTGAGGAAAGGACTCATTTACATCCTCTTTTTTGCGGTGCCAGGTATGGAACCCAAGGCCTTGTACATGTCAAGCATACACTGTACCACTGACCTACACCAATAGCCCAAGATTATCTGCTTTTTTTTTTAGTTGATACGCCTTTATTTTATTAATTTATTTATATGCCGTGCTGAGGACCGAACCCAGAGCCTCACACAGGTGAGGCAAGCGTTCTACCACTGAGCCACAACCCTAGCCCCACATTATGTTTTTTAAAACTTGCTGTTCTCTGTCAGTAAACACTGATTAAGAGCAATCTCTTTATGGCATTTCCTCAGTTAAAAGGGTAATGACTGAAAAATAAGGGTAGAGATACTGTTCAGAGAGTACCTTTTGCCCCCATAAAATGCAGTGGCACGACACAGAACTAAGTCTTTTCCAGAGAGGTCCTGACTCCGGGTCACGGCGAACCTTCTGGATTTAGTACTGGTAAAACACTGGTGTACTGAAAGTACACTGAAGGCACTCATGAATGAATGTTCGTCCCATAACTCCAGATAGTCAGGATCTGTTCTACCTTAATTAAAATGAAATGCTAACCATGCATTTTTGGGAAGTTTTTATTCAGGGAGTGTATGACACCTTACTAATTTTACCTACTGAAAATTCTAATATTCTTACAGGAAAGTAGTAGTCACAAAAGCCAAAACTTTTTACAGTGTCTAGTTTGGTCTTATCAGTATGGTGAGAACTGCCAGAATAGGTCTAATTCACCATTAAAAAAAAAAAACTAGTCAAGCTAGGCATGGTGGCACACTTTAACCCCAATGAGTTGGAAGGCTGAGAGGAGGATCAAAGTTCAAGGCTAGCTTCAACAACTTAGTGAGGCCCTAAGCAACTCAGTAAGACCCTGTCTTAAAGGCCGGAGATGTAGTTCAGTGGTAGAGCAAGCCTGGATTCAATGTCATATCACATTGTCCACAGAGAAACTGACAAATTTTATAGGTATGTACAATTTTGACTCAAAAATTTGTATTTTAATTCAGTGAAGCAAGTAAATGACTATTCCATATCTTACATAAATGTTTGATTTTCTTTAAACCCACAATACTGAGATTGTAGAGACTTACCACTCTGAGCATTGGTTGGTGATCTGGGAGCATGATGTTGGCATAACACCCTGAAAATATGCAATTCCAAAGAATCATTAAATCTTTTAATAAACAGTTTTCAAATACAATATCAATTTCCTTGTGATTTGAAAAGGTACTAATTTTTCATAACTGCTACTCTTTAAGTATTAACTTTTTAAAATATTTATTTTCTAGTTATACATGGACACAGTATCTTATTTTTATGTGGTACTGAGGATTGAACCCAGTGCCTTAAGTATGCTAGGCAAGTGCTCTACCTCTGAGCCCCTTCAGTGTTAACTTTTAAAGAGAAATGCTAAACCAGTGTAAAATTAACCCACATCAAGTGCGGATGAGTCTGTTAGATATCTTCTCTGCCCTCTGAATCTTAAAAAGATTATGTTCTCTGAAGGAGTAGTTGAAGTCTTCGAACAGTACTGGTTCATACTAGTGGTTAGGGGCATTTGACTATACAAAGATACCTAAAGATCCAAAATCTTCTAAGACATGAAAATTTCCACAAGACTACACAAAGCTTGATTTTCAACAATAGTACAAAAGTGCACACATTAATTTATGAAAAATTAATGGCAGATTTCCAGATCTTATATCTACCCTACTAGAGATGAAGTGAGAACTGTGCAGATCCTGTTTTCTTCCTGCATTTCTTCTGTCTCAGTTGCAGCTACTTCTCCCTTCTTTTCCTATTGAGGCTGATGGTCAGGATGCCGTGCTTCCTCCCATCTTCCACCAGGTCCCACCTCCTCTATGCCACCTTCCCAGCAATACCCCAGCTAGCCCCTCACTTCCCTGCTTTAGGTTCTGGTAATCTCTGAGAACTCATTTCCCAAGTACTCAAGTTTCTTCCAAGCACATTTTTCATTGACTTAATTCATTAGCTCTAATATAAGATCAGTATGTTTTCCCCAACTTTTTAAGAGAGTCATGACTTCAATTGCTTTTATTTTGATCTTATGTTCAAAGTCTTTGTAAAAAAGTTATATAAAACGGGCCCTTTGTAAAGGTTAAAAAAAAAGTGAAATCTGAGCACAACCTATGAGTTTCTTAGCAAATTGAATATTTAAAAAAAAAAAGTACAAAGTTGAGCTGAGCTGTAGCGCATGCCTGTTACCCAGTGGCTCAGGAGGATTGTGAGTTCAAAGCCAGCCTGAGCAATTTAGTGAGGCATCTAGCAACTCAGCGAGACTCTGTCTCTAAATAAAAAATATATATAAAAAAAATGTCTGGGGCTGTGGCTCAGTGGTTCAGTGCTTGCCTAGCATGTGTGAGGCACTGGGTTCGATCCTCAACACCACATAAAAATAAATAAAGGTATTGTGTCCATCTACAACTAAAAAAAAAAAAAAAACTTAAAAAAAAAAAAAAGTACAGGGGCTGTGGCTTAGTGGTAGAGCGCTTGCCTCTCATGCGTGGGGCACTGGGTTTAATCCCTAGCATCACATAAATTAATAAGATATTGTATCCATCTACAACTAAAAAAATAAAAAGTACAGTCCTAATGTCTCAAGCGACAAATGTAACTTGCTCAGACTCATTTAAAATTATTTTGGAAACTTCTTTTAATGACAGGCTTACCCACATTGTTTTAGAAGATATGGCCTCTAAATCTGAAGATGAACTGGTGTGGTAAAGAGCAAGGAACTCAGGATCCCTGACACCCAGCTCTGCCACTTATCAACTGTGTGATCCAAGGAAAGTTCCTAAGTGGCCCCGTGCTTTATCTGTAAATAGGGATAATAGTGGCTACCTCCCTGGACTGACTGACATAACATTAGTATAGCACTTTGGGTTTGCGTGGCAAAAAGTGGTTATTAAATAAGTTAATAAAAGTGCCTGGGACACTTAGGTAAGGGGATCCTACTCAGATCTGAGTAGCATTTTTTAAAAAATCACTTTATGAACAAATCTTACAAAAACTTTTAAAAGATGCTGTCATAACACCAATCCTATTACTCAGGACAGGTAGCTATTTACTGGTATAACAGTGGAAATTACATTTATTCCACATACAAGACTGGAGACATCAATTGATGAGCCTGTGGCTATATAAGTAAAAAACTACTTCCTGTGTCAGAAAAGAACAGCTTTGAACTGGTCCCTATTTCCTGCTTCCCTTTAGGCCACTTATATCACTATCACAAATGATGCTTTTTACCAGGAAGGACAGGATGCAGGGAAACTTATAAAAGCAAAACTAAACCTTGTATTGTTTTTCTGTGATACTGAGAAGAGGTGTTATAAAGTTTGGTTCCCCACTGGGTATCCCCCTGTCTTGTCATTTGAAAGTCAGTTACATAAATTTAGTTTTTAAAGTCTCTGTCTTAATTTTCCTATTCCTATCCCAATCCCCCAAACGTAGGTTTAAAACTGTTGTGTTAAATACTTATAAATCCCTTGAGCTCCATCAGCCTGTGGAAATGCGTTGTCCTTTCTGGCACAGAAAAAGTGGTAGTTCTTGGCACAAGTTTTTAAGTCACATCCCACGGTGGCTCCTCTTTCACGACACAATGTGCATTTCTACAGAAGAATAGGTTTTACTAAATAAGATCCAGTTTTTCATAATCTTTGTTAAAATTTAAAAATATCATTAGATGTTATTTAAGCCAGCAGTCCTATATTTTTATCCTGGACATCATTGGTAAAGTTTCATCCTTCTTACAAACATTAGATACTATTTACATTTGGCTGCTCACTTGAAAAGTTCAGCAAAACCTCAACTAGTGAATGCTTGGCCTGGACTGTTCCATAATGATCCCATTAAAAGCAGAAAATGCTTTTTGTTTTAAAAATCAATGCCTTTTTAAAAGAGATTTCCAAAAATCAGAGTTGGCAAACTTATCCAGCTCGAGGAGGCTACTGGTCCTGAAGGGTATAGGAACCTGAGACAAGAGCAGCTCCTGGCGGCCTGCCTGGAATCCCAGGTAGTCATGAGGCTGAGGCAAGAGGATCCACTTTCAATAAGAGCTAGTCACTTCTCTTAGATTCCTTTCTGGGGTAACATTAACTGTCTATAGGGTTGCTATTGAGGATAACGTGAGATAAAATAAAGGAAACTTCTTTGGAATCTATGTAGTAGAGATTCCCCCCCAAAAACAAACCAAAAACCCCAATTGAGCCATGTTTTTCATAGTTTAGCTTATCTGATCCCTTGCTTTTATTTCTCGATCTGGTGTTTTATTGAAGGTGGTGTAGAGATGGTTAGGCAGACACTGTGTGGCCCCAGAAACCTGAGTGGTTTAGGGAATCCAGCTATGACCAAGGCTGATTAGGATCATCTTCTGGCTGAATGACTGGTGGCCCAGTAAGACCATCTTGCAAAACAGATGGCTCACACCATTCCCCAACATCAGCACAAGCAAACGTGTAAATAAAGACAGTTCAAATGTAGGTGAGAAATAAGATTAAGATAAAAGGTGGGATTCCAAGTCAGACCATAAAAGAATGAAAATTTAATTGGGGGGACCAAAAACACTCCCAAATAAATTTTAAATGGATTAAAACTCTAACTATGAAAGCAAATTAGGAAATAAAGGGGAAAGAAAAAAAGGATGGTGTGTGGTAAAGGAAGGCTGTCTAAGGAAGGTAGAAAACCCAGAAGCCACAAAGAAAAAGACAGATCTGACTATATAAAAAATTTAAACTTTCATATTTATGGTGACATATACTATTTGAAAAATTTAAGACAAGGAAAAAGATGGAAAGAAAAATGTTTGCAGCCAGATGCGGTGGTTCACGCCTGTAATCCCAGTGGCTCGGGAGCCTCAGGCAGGAGAATTCAAAGTTCAAAGCTGACCCCAGCAATTTAGCAAGGCCCTAAGTAACTAGCAAGTCCCTACTCAAAAAATAAAAAGGGCTGGGGATGTGGAGCAGTGGTAGAGCACCCTGGTTTTAATCCTTAGTACCAAAAAAAAAAAACCCAACAACAAAAAAATGTTCGAACAATATTAGATACAGGGTTAAGATAATCCACAGGAAAATGGTAACAGGCAAATTCCAAAAGAAATACAAATGGCAATAAACATTTATTTGCTTAAAGTCTTTACAGATGTACAGTATTTATTGTAGCTCCGATGTGGCAGACATTGTTGAAGGATAAGGGGTAAGACAGTGGATTAAGTAGAAGGTACTGTCCCCATGAAGTGTATATTCTAGTGAGGAGGGGGTACAATGATTAAATAAAGCAAATTTAAAAACATCTCATGGTGGAATGGGGATGTAGCTCAGTGGTAGAGTGCTACAGTGCCTGTCTAGCATGTGAAAGGGTTAGATCCCTGGCACTGCAAAAACCCCCAAACAAAAATATAAAAACACCTCACAGAAGGGTTTATGCATTGTATCTAACTAAAATAAGACAAATGACAGTGTCATTGGGTCCCTACTTCAGATTGGGTGGTCAGTAAAGTATCACCTAAGGTGGTGATAGAGAAGGTTGGAAGAATAAGAGCTCCTGGCCTGCAAGAAAGCAGGGAGAAAGATAGTCTAAGCAGAGGCACTTCATCCTTGTGGCAAGAATGAGCCTCCTAATGGGCAAGCTCACCAGAAAGGCATAAAGAGGAAGGCCTCTTGTTACAGCAGGTGAGTGGGGGGAGAGTCTCATAAGGGCAGGGTCATGGAGGGCTTACAAGCCAGAGTACAGCAAAGTAATTTTATCTTTGTTTAAGGGGAACATAAACTGACCAGTATTTTTAAGAGATCAATCTGCTGTATGGAGAATGAGCCGAGTAGGATGGCAGGAAGAAATCAGGGTATCGGCAATCTTCAGCCACCTTTGAGAGAGCTAGACCAGTGATTTCAGTGGATTAATGATGCCAAGACAGAAGTGGGTAGACAGTGCAGTATGTCTAGGAGGATTGCTAATGCTAATGGGCTTGATGTTGTGCAGGGATGTGATGAGGGAGAGATCATTCTTAGACTTCTGCTTTGGGTAATGGATGAATCGCGGTGCTACTTATTGGGGTGAAGAAGGAATAGATTTGGATGGGGTGGATTGTGTTATCAAACTTAATATAAGATGCTTTTGTTATCTATGGAGATGTGTCAGGTTAGTAGACTGGAATTCTAATGAGGGGACAGGGCTGGAGATACACAGCCAGGGCATGGGGGAAGAAGTAGCCTGAAAAGTAGAAGACACCTAGTGTGTGTGTGTTCAGAAAGGCAAAAGAGCCAGGTGCAATGGTGCATGCCTGTAATCCCAGCATTCAGGAGGCTGAAGCAGAAGGATCACAAGTTCTAGGCCAGCCTCAGCAACTTAGCAAGGCCCTAGGCAACTTAGTGAGATTCTGTCTCAAAATAAAAAATAAAAAGGGCTGGGCATGTGGCTCAGTGGTTAAGTGCCCCTGGGTTCAATTCCCGGTTCGATTCCCGCCCCCCACACCCCACCAAAAAAAAAAAAAAAAAAAAAA
>NW_025999932.1:37508233-37512848 GCF_001458135.2 Marmota marmota marmota
AAAAAAAAAAAAAAAAAAAAAAAAAAAAGAGGGTACTTCAAGACACAGGGTGTGGACAACTGGGTGAATACAGCTGAGAGGTTAAATAAGGGTAATCGTCAACTTGGGGTTGGGAGGTTGGAGCAAGGAGACGTTTTAAAGAGAGATGACAGGATGTGAAACAGGAAATGTAGAGGGTGGAGGGTGAAGCAAACATACAAGCGAAGTGATGAGGAACCTTCTGATATTTGCAGCCATGAATCTAAGTCAGTCACTATATTTGTGGGTTTTCTCCATCTCTTCAACTGCTCAAGTGCTGGTGCTACTAGGTTTATGCAGACAACAGACAGGTTTACCCAAGGATGGGACTTTGCCAGGTGAACAAGGAAGTGGTGCAGGGGGATGGTGGGAGAGGGTGTTTGGGGTCTGGAAGACACTGCAGAGGTGGGCCATGGTGATGAGGTGTGGCCACAGATTGCAAAAGGAAGAACTGTCAGGGGAGAGTAATGAGACGGGTGGCAGAGGCCCAAAGAGAAATAATGTTCAATCTCTCCAGTAACCAGAGAGCTGTGAAATGAAGTTTTCTATACTTGGCAAAAATAAACAAGAATAGTGACACTCATTTTTGTCAAACTTTTTTTGACCATTTTGTCAGTTCATATCCAGCAAGAGAAAGGTCATCCCCACACATGGAATAAGAGGCCTTCTTTCATCCTCTATACAAAGAAGTATAAATCAGTACAACCTTTCCCAAGGGACGGTTTGTCAGCACAGTTCTTTTTTTTTTTTTAAGTTATACATGGACACAATATCTTTAATTTGTATATTCATTTTTATGTGGTGCTGGAGATTGAATCCTGTGCCTCACATGTGTGAGGCAAGCGCTCTGCCACTGAGCCCCAGCCCACAGTTCAACATTTTTACAGGAAATTCTGACTCAGCAATGTCATTTCTAGGAGTCTGCACTACAGATATGCTCAAGCAAGCACACAAGGATATATATGCAAAGATGTTTGTTGTAGCATTACTTACTATGGTGAAAACTCAGTATAGATTCATTATTTTATTTAACAAGGGAACAATTTTATGACTTATGGCACACTTTATAGAAATCCAGGGGTTCAGTAAAGAGAATAAATACCATGGGAATCACATGCTTATAGTTTTGCAAACTGCCTTCCACACTTCGGTACATCCTGTTCCCTCTTTTGGAATTCCCTGCCCATCTTTCTTTTTACCCCTCCACCACACACTAGGACGGGGGTCCGGAAGGCCAGCTGCAGGGAGGATTCTACCCTGTCAAGGCACTTACTCTGTACTGATGCTGCCCAACCTTGACCTCAGGTGACTGCACTCCTCTCTCCTTTATCCTCCACTTGCATCCCAAAGTCTGCAAAACCCCCCAGGTATACCCACCTCCTCCTGCATATTACGCCTTTAGTCAGCTGCCCTCATTCTTCAGCCTGGGTTCTTCCTTCATCTGTAGACAATCTCTAGAATCTAATGGTGGGTTTCCTTAACTCTACCCAATTGACTCCACTGAAATCCACTAACAAAGAGCACAAAAATAATCTTTCAGTTACTTTCTAATTAGAGGAATATCTACTCACTCAATTTATCATGCCCAAAGTCCTTGAATGGACTCCAGTGGCCTCCCTATCACTTTATCAACATGAATTATATACCAGTATCCAATCTCCTATAAACACCCAGGGCAGGATCCATACACTCTGTTTTTATGCCTTGTTTTAGGATCTGCTAGTGTTATGTAAGCTGAGAAAGCATAATTTGTCAAATTCCATCTAGACTGTACTCTCTTCACTCTGGACTTTCCATTTCTTCTGTTTACAAAATGGGCATCATTAGGTCTGTAGCTGGGAGTTTTCAACGAACAATGTATGTAACACTTACTGCAGGATGCTGCTGATGTTGACATTTTACAAAGAATAAATGTTGGTTCTTTATCATTAATCTTACTATGATTGTGGAAGGAAGTGAGGCACTCATACTTACTATCTTGCTTGCTAAGCTGTGAGTGCCTTTCACAGGAAGTCTGTGGGCCTAATGGACCCAGGAGGAGAACCCCTCAGCATTCTGTCCTTCCCAGATAGCCCCCTGATGACTTTGGCTCCAAGGGTAGATTCTGATAAGTTATGGCTGCCCCTGGCAACTGATGCAGAAAGACAGTTTAAGATCAAATTAGAATTCCAGAGGCTTCTTATTCCATGTGTGGGGATGAGCTTTCTCTTTTGCTGGATATGAACAAAAAAGTATGATGCTCCAGGTACTATATGCAGCCACCCTACAGCCAGAAAGGGACAAGTTTATGCTGGGGACCAGGAAGGCAGGGGGAAGAAAATGGGCCCCTGATGACATCATTGATGTACTAAGGTTGGTATTTTCTCTGGTTAAGCATCCTCCTTGTTAAAGCCAGTCTGAACCAGGGTTTCTTCTACTTACAGCCAAAAGCATTCTAATTCATATCTACTTTACTAATGCAGCCTGGTAGTTTATTTTAAAATACTAATCTTCTGGGCTGGGGTTGTGGCTCAGTGATAGAGTGCTCGCCTAATACGTATGAGGTACTGGATTCAATCCTCAGCACCACAGAAAAATAAATAAATAAAATAAAGTCGCTGGGGCTGGGGCTGGGGCTGGGGTGTAGCTCAGTGGAGGAACATTTGCCTGGCACATGTGAGGCACTGGGTTCGATCCTTAGAACTACATAAAAATAAATAAAATAAAGGCATTCTGTCCATCTACAACTACAAAAAAAATAAAGTCATTGTGTAACAAAAGAAAAAATATTAAAAAAAACATTAAACTTCTTCAGCTCTCTAAAATGCTTATCTATCTCTGGTTATCAATTAAATTACTTTGTTTTGCATGCAACCCCAAGAGTATGGTCATCCTGTGTGAATAATAAAATCATTTCTACTTACCAACTTTCTTCCTCTCTGGATTTCTTTCTTTACTGATTCCACATCAAAATTTCTATCACAATTATGTGGATCATGATCCTCACATTCCACAAGGGCTGAAGAATACAGCTGCAGATAGGAAAACAAAAAAAAAAAACCGAGTATACATAAAGTAGTATTGAAAGCTACAGGCCAGAAAATGGTACTAAGAAACACTCACCAGGAGTGGAAGACGGATTAGAGGGTAGAATAGTGACCACTTTTCGGGGTTATAAGCAGACCACAAGCCACCCTGCTTCTCTGGGTGTGATCCTGCACCCCAGGCAAGTTTTATATTACGTAACTCTGACTCCCACTGGCTAATTGGACCTGGGTGGGCCCTGATGCCAAGTTGGACCAGATTCTCTATCCTTGGAGTGTGGAATAGGCTCTGAGCGATAGTGAAAGCAACACGATTCAGTATGCAGAGAAATAAAAGCAGAAACAAGGACATGAGAAAGGATACTCCTGATGGCTTCCCAGCTCTTACTTCTTCGACCTGTCTGCATCTTGGCCTTCAGGAGCCTTGAAATGCCCTGTAATCTCGTTACAAATGTTTTCATGTTTAGGCTGGCTCAAATTTCTGTGGGTCACTTGAATTAAAAGAGTCCAACCTGCTTTCTCAATTGAAGATCAATATGTCACATATATTCAAATAACAAAGGGCATAAAAAACATAAGAGAAAAATTTTTGTGACACTGGCATAGGCAAAGATTTCTTACAAAAAGCAGAAGCCATAAAGAAAATTTAATAAATTGGACTTAATCAAAAACTTCTTGCTCTTTGAAAAATATTGCTGAGAAAATAAAAACGCAAGCCAGAGACTGAGATGTATTTACAATACACCTCTGTTTTGTTGTTGGTACTGGGAACTTAACTCGGGGGCACTTTACAACTAAGCACTTACAGCCCTTATTTTTTATTTTCAGACAGGGTCTCACCAAGTTGCTGAGAGCGTTGCTAAATTGTTGAGGCTGGCCTTGAACCTGTGATCCTCCTGGCTCAGCTTCCCAAATTGCTGGGATTATAGGCATAATCCACCACCACACCATACCTGGCTATAATACATCTAGCTGACAACGTACACGCATAAAGAAAAAACTTAAAACTCATTATTGAGTTTTAACAAATTAACAATGGGCAAGGATGGGGCTGTCACTCAGTGGTAGAACACTTGTTTAACATGTACAAGGCCCTAGTTGCTGGGCTCTATCCCCAGCACCACCAAAAAAGGGGCAGGATTTGAACAGATACTTCATAGAAGATTCAGTGAATAGTGAATTAAGCACATGAAAAGATGCCCAATATCATTAGCTCTCAGGCAAATTAAAACCACAAGATATCACTCTATGCCCAACAGACTGGCCCCAATTTTAAAAAACTGATAATATCAAGTGTTGCCAGTGGCACATGCCAGTAAATCCCAGTGGCTTGGGAGGCTGACACAGGAGGATCACAAGTTCAAAGCCAGCTTCAGCAACTTAGTGAGACCCTGTCTCAAAATAAAAAATAAAAAAGGATATTTCAAAATACATTCTACTGTCATGTATAATTTAAAAGAACAAATAAAAACATCTAAAAACTAAATAAAAATTATAAAGGGCTGGGGATGTGGCTCAGTGGTAAAGTGCCTGAGTTAAATCCTCAGTACAAAAAAAAAAAAAAAAAAAAAAAA
>NW_025999932.1:37512867-37550239 GCF_001458135.2 Marmota marmota marmota
AAAAAAAAAAAAAAAAAAGACAAGACCAACTATGGATGGAGATGTGGAACAAATGAAACTCATAGACATTGTTGGTAGATGTGTAAAATGATAACTTTTTTTATTACCAAACTCAGGGCCTTTTGTACTGTAAGCAAGTATTCTACCACTGAGCTATCTATTCCTAGCCCTCAATTTTCCTTTTCTATTCTTTTTGAGACAGGGTCTTCCTATGTTTTTCTTTTTTTTTTTTAATATATTTATTTTTTAGTCATAGGTGGACACAATATCTTTATTTTTTATTTTTATGTGGTGCTGGGGATCAAACCCAGCGCCTCATGTATGCTAGGCAAGCACTCTACCGCTGAGCCCCAGCCCCAGCCCTATGTTGCCCAAGCTCTTCTCAAACTTGTGGTCTGAAGCAATGCTCTTGCCTCAATCTCCCGAGTAGCTGGGACAAGCATACACCACCTTGCCTGGCTCTAAAACAATAACTTTTAAAGTCAAAAGCACACTTATTTTATGACACAGCAATTCTACTGCTAGATATTTAGTCAAAAGAAATAAAAGCATTATTTCCACATGAAGACGTATTATCATAATAGTCTCAAACTGGAAATAATACATGTCTATCAACAGATGAACAGATAACAAATTGGGACATATTGATACAATGAAATACTATGAAAATATAAAAAGGAAAAAATACAGTCATCCCTCAATATCCTCTAGGGAATAATTCCAGGACTTACCCTCATTTAGATACCAAAATCTTCCAGTGCAAAGTCTCTTATATAAAATGGTGCAATATTTGCATATGACTTATGTATATCCTCCCATATACTTGAAATCATCTCTAGATTGAATACAGCATCTAAAATAATGCTTTGTAATTAGATGAAATACTATACTGTTTTTGTTTTTGAGACAGGACTATGGACATATGCCACCATGACAAACTTCAAAAATTACTGAACAATTTTGAAACTCATAAAAGGCCTAAATTGAAGAGACAGACCCTATTTTTTTTTAAATACTTTTTTTTTAGTTGTTGATGGATCTTTAATTTATTTATTTAGATGTGGTGCTGAGAATTGAACCTAGTGCCTCACACATGCTAGGCAAGTACTCTACCACTGAGTTACAACCCAAGCCTGAGAGAGATCCTATTAATGGATAGAAAGATTCATATTATGAAGGATCTAATTTTACCCAAATTCATCTATAAATTAAATACAACTCTAATCAAAATTCCAATGGGAATCTTTGTGAAATCTGAAAAAAAAAAAAAAATCTCAAAGTTCAAAGCACCAAAATAAGAGCCAAGGCTTATTTTATTTTTCTTTGAGGTACTAGGGATTGAACCCATAGCCTTCAATGAACTAGATCCTTAGTCCTTTTAATTTTGAGACAAGTTATCACTAAGTTGCCCAGGTTGGCCTCAAACTTATTATCTTCCTGTCTCAGTCTCGCAAATAGCTGGGATTGTAGGCATGCACTACTGTGCCCAGGTAAGAGCCAAGACTCATGATAAAGCCATAATAATTAAAACTCTGTTGCATCAGCTCAGCAATAGCACCAGAAACAGATCCTTGCAAATGAGATTTGATACTGCCAGCATCCTGGGTAAGCGTAAAAGTTCTAGAATTAGACTCCTGAGAATTTTGGCTGTCATTTACAGTTGTGGGACCTTGGGAAAGTGACAATCTCTCAGTGCCTCAGATGTTTCACCTTTAGCTTAGGGAGAGTAATGGTTGCAGTGAGGATTAACATTTTAATGTAGGTAAAGCTCCCAAAACATTACCACACACATACTAAACAACAGTTATCATTACTTTGAGATGTTGTTTTTACTTAAAATAAAAAATAGAAGATATACATTATTCATGAATGATGGTATGACAGCTGATGTGAATAATGAATGGTGGTATGACAGCTGGTGTAACTTGGTGGTGGAGTGCTTACTTATCATAATGGGTTCAATCCCCAGAACCACAAAACAGACAGACTGGAAAGAAAAATTGTCAATTATATGGAAAAATAAAATTAATTTCTACTTTATGTAATAATAATATTCCAGTAAAATTAAGAAACTAATAAGAAAAGCAAGATTTTAAAACTTATGGGGAAAAAAGGATCTTAGCAGAAAACAATTTCTTTGGTTAAAAAAAATCTCACCAATTCTATAAAGGAAAATAATTATGACTTTAACTGAATTATGAACTTCTGACAGAAAATGCCATAAATATAATTAAATAACAAATAATAAAGCTTTACTATTTTTAATGAATACATATAAGCAAAAACAACATCTCAAAGATAAAACATAAAGCCTACCAACACCCAATGCACAGATATAGAAAATACAATGGACCATAAGCAGGAGAATTGATAATGCAATCCCCAGGAATGAGGGAGTGCAAGAGAGATACTATTTCGGGCCGGGGTTGTGGCTCAGTGGTCAAGTGCTTGCCTAGCATGCATGAGGCACTGGGTTCGATCCCCGATATCACATTAAAAAAAAAACAAAACAACAACAAAAAAACAAACAAACAAATAAGATGAAAGTATTGTGTCCATCTATAACTAAAAAAATTTTTTTTAAAAAGATACCATTTCATGTGAATTGAGGGGGGAAAAAATGATAACCTCATAATATGAAGTACTGGTAAGGATGAAGAGAAAAATGCTCTGAAACAATAGTGGAAGTCAAATTTGCTACAATGTCTTTGGAGAGTAATTTGGTAAATTTAGTGAAGTGAAAACACCACTTCTCTGTTCCCCAGCAACTCCACTCTTAGCTATATTCCCTAGACAGAGAATTCTCACATGTATGAGGAGACCTAGATAATTGTTAGTCATAGAAAGAAAACCGGCAAAATCTAAATGCCCATTCACAGGTGAACAGTGGTCACGCAATGAAACACTATTTAAAATGAAAGACTTACAACTATGTTTAGCACCATGGATAAATCTAAAACAAAATTATATCTGGGTGGAAGGTCTACAGATGTCTGTTATAGTTGAAATCTTTCATTAAGTTTTTTTTTGTGTGTGTGTGTGTGTGTGTTTTACTGGGGATTGAACCCAGGAGTGCATTAGCACCTCCAGCCCCTTTTTAAAATTTTCATTTTGCGACAGGGTCTCCTCCCACTACACTGCCCAGGCTAGCCTCAAACTTGAGATTCTCCTGCCTCAGCTTCCCAAATTGATGGCCTTATAGGCATGCATCACTGTGCCCGGCTTCATTAGACTACCTTTGAAGAAGCTGCTTCATCATAGTTCTCTTCATGTGTTTGACAAGTTATAAATAAATAAAATTAAATGTAATCATAAGATAATAAGATCTGAAACCCTTTAAAGTTAGAAAACTATGTGCCACAATCTTCACTTAAAAGCCCAATGGCCAACTCTCCTTAGTCCTTGTATTCAAAGCACCATTTATCTATTCAGCACCATTTATTTATTCTGGTATGTCCAGTCCTAAAACGACTCATGTAGTTTCACGTAAGTTTTCAAGTAACTTACCAAACAACATTCATGAGCAGCTATATTCTCTGATTGTGCAAAGTACAGGACACTATACTCGAGATCTTTGGGGCAGAGTGCACATGTCCTTTTTTCCATCTTTTCTGCAACCTGAAAGATACCTATAAGTAACATCCCTGGTGAGAAATGGAAAAGTAGAATTTCGTCATCTGGACACATCCTCCTCCAGTCTTAAAGTAGAAGGCCAGGTCCTTATTTTTATAGTCTCAACTCCCCCAGAGACAAAAAATTGGGGACCCAAAGGGAAAAGTAACTTATTTTTTTAAAAAAAAAATTTTTTAGTTGTAGTTGGACACAATACCTTTATTTTATTCATTTTTATGTGGTGCTGAGGATTGAACCCAGTGTCTCCCACGTGCTAGGCGAGCGCTCTACCACTAAGCCCCAGCCCTAGCCCCAGCCCCAACTTATTTTATATATATTTAAATGGGTTAAAGAAAAAAAATAATTCATTTAAAATGTCTAAAAATGAGGAAAATCTTCATTCGAGAAACACAACCATGAAATTAAGCAGAAGCAAAGTTCTCAAAACATTGCCTTGCCCATAGCAAGCTCTCAATAATAATGACTGTCATTACAAATCAACAACAAGGATGTATTCAGGAAACAGTGCTCTGGTTAACTATCCATAACAAAACACAAATCATACCTCTATGTCATACTACATTCAAAAACAAATTCTGGGAGAATTAAAAAAGCAAATGAGTTATGTAACTTTGCGTGCTTTAACTCAACATTATGATTAGTCAGGAAAGAGACATAAAGGAAGGAATCAGTTTTGTTGTTTTTTTTTAGGAGAGGAAAGGAAAAACAACTAAGGGGAAAAAAGCTGGGAAGAGAAGGGAAGAGGCAGAGAGAGGAAGCAAAGAGCCAGTTGTTGGGAAGATTCCGACTAGAGTCAGTTAAAAGGCAAGTTTCTCTAATTTGTTAATTTGCTATTATTTTGGCCACAAGCATGAGACTTTGTCTTGCTCCTTGAAAATTCTCATCCTCTTATTCCTTTGTTTTTTCTACAGTAGAAAACTGCTTTTAAGATGAGTGCAGTGGGGCATGCATGTAATCCCAGCAACTCAGGAGGATGAGGCAGGAGGAACACAAAGTTCAAGGTCAGCCTGGGCAACTTAATGAGATTCTGTCTCAAAATGAAAAGAAAAAAGGCTGGTAATATAGCTCAGTGGTACAGCATCCCCAGTTCAATCCCTAACACTAGTCCCTCCCTGCCAAAAGAACCCAAAACTGAAACCAAAACCAAAAACCTTACAAAGCACAGGCTTCAAAAAGACAGTGTCAGGCAGTTACATTATTAGTGCTAAAATTCCCTAGACTATCATGTTTCCCACAATAATATGTGACACTCTGTTATAGTTTGGATCTAGAATGTCTCCCAAAGGCTTGTGTGGTGAAGGCTTGGTCCCCAATTCAGCAAGGTTCAGGGGTGAGACTTCTGGGAAGTAGTTGGGACATAATGGCTCTGATTTAATCAATGGATTAATTCATTGATGGGTTCATAACTGAATGGATTATTGGAAGGTGAGGACATGTGATATAGGGGTAATTGAGCAGAAAAAAGCCACTGTGAGAGCCCGTGAGTCTTACCTTGAGTTTAATCATTGGTGCTGCAGACACACTCCAGGTCAGTTCATAGCAGTGTGGTGACCACCTCTGTATTTTCACATCTCACTATAGGAGATGGGGCCTGGGTGGAGGAAGTAGGCCACTGGGGGTATGCCCTAGAAGGGTACATCTTGTCCCAGGTCCATTTCTTGTGCACTTGCTCTCTCCTCTTCCTGTCTGCCTGCCATGAGCTGAGAAGCTTTCCTTAGTTGGACCCTTCCAGCATGATGTTACTGCCTTGCCTCAAGCCTAAAACAAAGGAGCCAGCTCACCATGGATTGAAACTCTCTGAAACCATGAGCCAAAATAAACCCTTCCTCCTTTGTTTTTCTTGGGTATTTTGTCACAGTCAGAAACTAACAGAAGCTGAGGCTGGAGCTCAGTGGTAGAGTGCTTGCCTAACACGTATGAGGCACTGGGTTCGATCCTCAGCACTACTTAAAAATAAATAAAATAAAGGTATGGTGTCCATCTACAAGAGACATCTAATATACATATATTAGAAAAAACAGTGTCTGACAGAATATGCACCTACTCCTTATTGTATAAGAGTTGGACACTTTAATTAAAGGTCCTCTTTTCTGTGCACAGCTGAAGGTCACCTGCAGACAGGTGTGCTGCATGGGCTGATACCCAAGCAGGGCCTCCAGCACTCACTCTGGGGGCTCTGTGCCCCATCTGATCTGCACTCCTAAGTATTTGGGCTCCTAGGACCCTGGCATGTGAGAATACAGAGGTGGTCACCACACTGCTATGAACTGACCTGGAGTGTGTCTGCAGCACCAATGAATAAACTCAAGATAAGACTCATGGGCTCTCACAGTGGCATTTTTCTGCTCAACCACCCCTATATCACATTTCCTAAAAGATTTTAGCTCTTCTAGTTCATCTATTCTTCTAGACTGGAGGAAGGATGTAATTGGGGGAGTCTGTCACTTTGGGGGCTCTTACATAGGCAGGCAATCCTTCACTATCTTAACTCTCTATATACATTATTTGGAACTTCTGGACCAAGTACATTTAGACAACTTGGTCCCTTAGCCATCTGAACTCAGGAACTATGTAGATTCAGATAGATTGGATACCTGTAGGTGTGTCATGGGTGTTTAGGTTTTTAAGGACCAGCCCATTGGTCTCCATTAGTAGCTGAGGCTAAGAACAGTGAAGATCAGCAGAGCCCCCCAGAGTCATCCTAGCAGGTTTAGCAAGCCTGTGGACTCAACAGATTGACCTGACAAGATTATAGGATTTCAGAATTCTCAAGTATGGAACTGATCGGTAAAAAAGAGTCTGTAGAATGAAGCTGCAGAAAAATTATAAGAAACCCAAATCACAGCAATGCTCCAGACTCTCCAGCAACCTGCAGGCCCACCATACCTGGGAACAGCTTGCTAAGGCTTCAACTTCTATAGGCCTATCCTCCCCAATGCTCCTCTACCTAGAGCTGGTCTTAAGCCCATCAGACAAGGGCAATCCACCACCAGGCAGAATCTGGGTGTAGCCAGGTAGGTGGCCAAGGAACACATTCTGCCACTTAAGAATAAAGGAAACAGATGGAATGAGATCCACTAACCTTTAACATTCATTTAAAACCCTCTTCTAGTAGGATATATTGTTATATGGTTATATTGTTGCCCTAGTTTGGGGCCCTTTCTGAAAAATGCTACAGCATCTGTGTTCTGGGGGTTTGAGGCTGTCTATGCTTCCTGCTGAAGTCATTGTGGTTGATTTCTTGACTTGTAACTAACTGCAAATCCTGATTTATCACCAGGCCATCTCAGTGACTTTCAGGATGCTCAGCAGAAGGGGCAGCCCAGAACAGCTTCTTACTAAACAGTTTTTTTTTTTTTTTTCTGCTTAAATTACACTGTGTTTGTACTATCTGCAGTCAGCAAGTCTTGACTAACACTTAAATTCCCATGACTTGTGTGCACACTCATGTGTGTGCTGTTCTGGTGCAAGTGTGGAAGATGTACCTTGCCTGCTGTTTTCTGAGTCCATTCTGATAAGCTCATGTCCTTGCCTCTGCTTTCTCTGTCACGACTGTGCTCCAATCCTCCTGTTACTGCCAGAGTGATTTATATAAAACGTATAATCTGAGATTGAGGGTGTAGCACTTGCCTAGCATGTATGAGGCTCTGGGTTTGATCCCCAGCTCTATAAAAAATAAAGTGTCTATCTGCACACATATTCTCATCATCAACAAAGCAGAAGCCAAATTCCTTAGTGTTATAAACAAGCCCTTTCATTCTTTTGACAAATATTTGATGAGGACCTACTATGCCCTATACTACAAAGCAAATAGTTCTAGGCACTAAGAATATAGAAAAGATTAAGTGTATCAACATTCTTGGAACTTAAATTCCAGTGGCAAAGAAAGACATTAAGTAAAATTTCCCCCTCCAGATAGTGGTAAGTCCATAGAGAAAGAGTAGGAAGAGGTAATCAGTAGTCAAAGAGTGCATTTTAGACAAGATGGGCAGGCAAGGTTCAGGGAATAGGCAGACATTTAAGTGTGGTGGGAAAATGAAAATGGGACAATATGTGGATGAATTTTCCTTACTGAGGGAACAGCAAATATAAGGATACTGAAGCAGATTTGATAGCTTACTGGACACACAAGGCAGCAGGGGGTGGCAGTCATCAAGATGGGTAAAGTCAAATCAGAAAAGAACATGGGGTGAGCTGTAATGGGAGACAACTAGAACAGGAAAAGTGCCTTGCTCTAGGCCTGCTTGTATGAAAGGCTAGAAGAGAAAACAGGAGCCCAGTAGTCCAGACAGGAGACAACGGCAGCCTGGGCGTGGATGGAGTAATGGAAGTGTTTAAGAAGTAGTCAGGCATGAAACAGATTTTGAAGATAAAAGTAATTGGCCTAATTGATGTGTTGGATGGGGTATGGGGAAAAAGGAAAAGTGTTAAGGATACCACTAAGGTTTCTGACCTGAGCAACTGGATGAATGGGATGGGGAAATCTGGGGGCTGAACAAGTTTGCAATGTAGGGAAGACAAATTCTCTTAAGGATGTAGTCAGTTTGAGATCACTGCAGACATGGAAATTGGTTTAAAATCCTGGAGTTTGGGGAAGATGTCAGGAAAGAACATCATCTCTCTGTCTTCTCATTTTGCAGTCCATATACACACGTATTAGTTGAATGAAACAGTCAACTGGTTGGCTTATGGTTGCCATTTGTTTTATGGTTTGATGCTCTTGTGTCCTCCTCTCTGCCTGCATTTGCCTTTTCCACTTATGGCTGATTCTTATCCTTTAGAAAGTTAAGACCAGGCATCCCCTTCTCTAAAAAGCTTTCCTTGGACATCAGGAGAAATTAGGGGCCCCTCATTTGTGCCTCTGTGGTGCTGACTACTTCTAACTAAAGTTGCCTCTTAACATCCTCTGGAGTAGGGACTGCCTGGCTCGTCTTTATATCCTTATGACTAGCCCTGAGCCTGGCAAATCGCAGGAGCGCTACAGGTGTTGAAGGGAAGAGGCCCACTCAGAACACTCATTCAAGCTGAGGGCCCAGGAGGAGTGGAGCAAAGGAAATGGTGTCCAGTCATGTCCTCTATGAGGTCTTTCCCAGCCGCTTCCTGAGACTCAGCTGCTGGTAGCGTCCCTTCCCTGCGGCCTGTTTACTCCAGCTTCCCCGCAGCAGGGCAGCTCTCCTGCGGCAGGGTGGAATCTCACTTGGGAGTTTCAGTTTCCCTGAGTTTCGGTCGCTTGCAGTCAGTGAAGCAGAGCCAGGAGCACCTGGTCCACTGCTCCCCAGTGAAATGTCAGCAGGCCAGAAGGAGAATCAAAGCCACTGCAAGTGGCCGCACGCCGCCCTCCCCTTCTCCCTGGACCCGCTGTGCAAGCGAGCGCGAGTGCAGGGCAAGTTCGTCCTGTGGGTCCCTGGCGGCCCTGAGCAGGCCTAGAAGGGACTCGGGTCCCCGCGCGGCTGCCAGGCAGCCCCGGCCCGGCCGCCCGCACGGTACTCACCGGTGGGGAAGGGCAGCACGTCCTGCAGCTCGGGGTCGCCGGCCCGGCGCACGGACTCGGCCCGGGGCGGGGATGCGTGGGCCATGGCCGCAGACTGCGGGTCTCGGCAGCCTGTCGGCGGTGGCCGGTGGGCGCGCTCCCGGAAGTCCTGGCGGCGCAGTCGCTTCCTTAACTCCCCGGAGCCGCCGCAGGGGAAAGCTCGAGCCGAAGACCCAGGTTGGCTGTGGGGAGGGGGGTTTCTCGTAGTTTTCCAGGTCTAATGGTTATTTTGGTAGGTTAAACTACAACAATAACAACAAAACCCCAGAAACGACTACATATGCCAGTGCCCCTACCCCCTCCCACGGCCCCAGCTCAGCTGTTCTGAGGTTCTTCTGAAACTCGTCCACCATTTGGCCTAAATAGCCCTATCTTAAACCAACGCAGAATTAACCGACCCTAAATCCAGTTGCCAGGAGCAAGCCTTTATTTAGCACCCACTGGATACAGAGCACCACACAAGACGAGGTTTTCAGTGCATATAATAAATATACGTGTACACAACATAAATACATATATTAAATTATAACTTAAAATTAATAGAAGCATAAAAATTAATTTGCTGCAGAATTAAAGGAAAACTTCTGCAGGTCTTGAACTTGGTGAAGGTTTCTAAGCTGCAAATGCAAAATTGGGGTAACAAAAAATGTAATTTGGACAGTCTTTTGACAAGTATGAATGTATTATAGAAGAATGTCGTGGGGGTTGGGGGCAGAGGTGTTGCAAATGGGAAATGAGCAGACCCTAGGCACATGATTTTTTTTTTTTTTTTTTGGCTTTTCCCACAGGAGGATAGAAAAGTATGCCTTGCCAGGCAGAAAAGAAAACCCTTGAGCCCACAGGATTTCTCAGCAAAACAGCTGAGGCATGGTAAAGCAATCCAGGAACCTTTTCTCTCTTTCAGACTGCAATGTTCTCTTAATTCTGAAGAAAGCCCTATAATGTTAAGGGACAAAACAAACATACAAGGAAAATAAACAAAGCTGAGAGGACAGAGAATATGTAAGAAAAAAATAAGACATATGAATGCATGTATATGTATGCATATGCACACACACAGAAATATAAAATACTGCAAATGGGCCAATACAGGATGTTATAAAGAATATTAAAAGAAAAAAAGAGAATTCTTACAAATTAAAAATGAGACCATAAAAATCAAAAGTACTCTTCAGTATCTTCTAGGGTACTGAAGAGTAAGTTAAGTTCCTAGAAGGTAAAGCAGGAAGACAGAGCTGGAAATTAAGAGAACAGTAGAAAGAAAACCAGAGAACCAATACTGGAGATCTAACATTTTGGTAACAGGAATTCCAAAAAGAGATGAGAAAGCCTTCAAGAAATGGTTTCTGTACTGAAAAACAAGGTTTTAAGATGAAAAGATCTCATCAAACACCAGTAGAAGGATGAAAATGGACTCTGACCAGAGACAAACACTGGGACAAAATTAATCCTATAACTTCAAGAGAGGTAAAAATTCTATACCCTGCCGAAAATAGCAATCAAGAAAGTAAAATAAAGACATTTCAAATGTGCAGAGTCTCAAAACATTTACTTCTTATCTTTTTCAAAAGTTACTGGTGTCAGGTGTAGTGGCATGTGTCTATAATCCCAGCTACCTAGGAGGTTGAGGCAGGAGGACTGCAAGTTTGGGGCCAGCCTGGGCAACTTAGTGAAACCTTTTTCAAAAATAAAAAATAAAAAGGGCTGGT
Organism: Marmota marmota marmota; assembly: GCF_001458135.2. NCBI lineage: Eukaryota > Metazoa > Chordata > Mammalia > Rodentia > Sciuridae > Marmota > Marmota marmota. Next base: position 37,523,740 of record NW_025999932.1, read on the forward strand.
GATATAGTTCAGTGGTAAAGTGTACCTGGGTTCAATCCCGAGTCCAAAAAATAAAAATAACAAGCTATTGGAGGCTATGCTTCACCAACATAAAAGAGTAGACTAAGGAAAGGGAAACTAGAAACAGATCTGACATGAGAGACAAAGCAAATCTCTAGGGTACTGAAGTGAGATGCTAGCTGTAAAATAATTGAGAATGAAGCAGATCACAATTTCTGGAGAAACTTCTCAAAGAGGATAAAACTGATAGAATATTTCAGGTTTATGAATGTTAGATGGACTCCTAAAGCAGATCTTAAGGAAATACTGGCTGATCTATAATATTTCCTGCACAAAAATATTTGACTAAACTTCTCACTTTATTTTAGCATACTGCCTAAAATTCCTGCATCTTTATTGTAAATACACAGATTTCTCAACTTGACTCATCTGTCTATAGACAATTGGGTTTTAATTTTTTGGCTACTTTTCCTAGTTCTTGGTTTCCCAAGTTCAATTTTCATCTGGTTCAATATTTTTAAGAAACTGGGTCCCAACTTAAAATAGATTTGTTTGAAGGGTAATCAAACTAAACCCCAAATCAAGTAACAACAACAAAAAGACATAAACCCCTCAAAAAAGAAATCCCTTCCTATTTCCCATAATGAGGACTGAACCCAGGGGAGCTTTACCATTGAGCTACATCTCAATCCTTTTTCATTTCCGACAGAGTCTTACCCAGTTGCTTAGTCTAGCCTTGAACTTGTGTTCCTCCTGCCTTGGTCTCCATTTAATTACTCCTTTTCAAATTAATAGTACCACCTGGAAGTTCCTAGGAGCTAAATGTACTTTTTCTGTAAGGGATAAAATTAATTTTGATTCTTGGAGCTTCACAGTCCCCTTTTCCACTAGATGATCAGGGTTAGCCTACAGCAAAGTAGTTAACTTCCCCTTTTTTCTACAAAAACAACCAGCCATGCCCAGGATATACCAAGAGGCTGTTTTAGACTCTGAAGCTCAAAATTGTTGTTTTGTTATATTTTTGATGTGAAATTTTGCCCAGGATAATTCCTTCTAGTTTCAAGGTTTCTTTTACTTATAGTTTTATTCTCTTTAGAACAAAATATTCAATTTTCTCTAAGTTTCTATTCCCTCTTATCTTGTCTGCATTGAAGGAGTGAAGGGAAACTGGAAAAGAGGATTAATCTCAAAGAGTTGAATCAAAGAATTTGTCAAGGGCCGGGGATATAGCTCAGCTGGTATAGTGCTTGCCTCTCATGCACAAGGCCCTGGGTCCAATCCCCAGTACCACACTAAAAAAACCCAAAAAACAAAAACACCGAAGAGTTTGTCAGAAACTTAACTTACTGAAGAGTCTCTCCTCCCCAAATGATTGATGGGACAGTTTCACGGAGCCAGATATAGTTTCTCTTAACAAGTATTAAAATACTTGGGAGAATTGGGGTGTGTGTGTGTCAGTGGTGCAGCACTGGCCTAGCAGGCATGAGGCCTAGCACTAGGGGTAAAAAACAAAAACTGCACACATTGGGAGTACTATGTATAAAATTAGTTCTCACGTATCCCTCAGGTTCTGTTGCCCACCTTGTAGCCTATAATGATGTGCCAGGAATTAAACATTAATTTTGTAAGTAAATGTGAAATTTGGTCCTTGCAGGTATAAACTAAATAATAGTGATTAAAAAAGTAACTTAGAAACTACTGAATTCTATTTTTTTCTTAATATACAATTTGTAAATAAGTTATAAATTATACAGTGATATTTCATATAAAATATACATTTCCATTGTACTCAAGTAAAGTTGAACAGCAGTAAAAACAAGGATAGCCTGTGCATATGAAAATGTTCTTATTTTGAGTCTGGAATTTAATCAAATAAAATAGAAATACAATATGAATCCTGAAAAAAGAAAAAATGAGAATTACCTTGGTGTACAGCAACCTACATTAATTCCACTGATGACTGAGGATTCTTTTGCATGGCTCCAATTTGAACCTTATCTAACTTCATGAACAGGCATTAGTTACATATTTATAATATTTTTTTCCTACACTTATTAACCCCACATTGACAGAGTATTTCTTTGTCAGGCATAGTCCCAGCTTCATAACCATAATCCCACGTTAGTTCTGTTCTTGCTTTCACATACCTAGAAAGTAGAAATGAAAAATAATCATAACTACCTTAAATAACTATCAAATGAATCAAAATTGAATGTCAATTTACACATTAACATCAATAACCATCTTAATAATATGATCTATTTTCTCTCATTAGCACCCATCAGTTAGGAATGATTTTTTAAAAAATATTTATTTTTTAGTTGTAGTTAGATATGTATGTATGTATGTATGTATCTATTTTTTTTGCTGAGGATCGGACCCAGGGCCTCACATGTGCTAGGCGAGCACTCTACCGCTGAGCCACAATCCCAGCCCAGTAATGATCTTTTATTAAGAACAATTATTGGGGGTGCGGTTGTGGCTCAGCGGAAGAACACTCGCCTAGCATTTGCGGGGCACTGGGTTCGATCCTCAGTACCACATAAAAATAAATAAAGTCAAGGTATTGTGTCCAACTACAACTAAGACAAAATATTAAAAAAAAAGAACAATTATTTGATTATTTCAAATCTACTAAAATCCTAAGAAAGAAGGAATCTGTTAGTATCCATGAGGGAGGAAGTGTGTTTTGCAAATGTGAACCTATGTAAAGTAACAGATTGGGGACAATTATAAGATGAAGAAGATATAGCACTTTTTGTCATTCATCTCCCTCAACTGAACTGGGTGAGATCTTAAAACCTATCAGTAATTAATTCTAAGTGAGAATAGAATAGAAATTTCAAGTGTTCAAAATTTTATTGATTAGGAAGAGTTTGGGATAATCGAATATTCCAGAATACCAGATATTTGGGGCTATATTACACATCTTTATATATTTTCTATATAATTTCAGAATTAAATCATATCAGCAAAATCAATATCAAACCTGTTGGTGAAGAATGCCACCAATGGAAAATTTCTGTCACGTGTTTCTACAAAAACATTCTGTACCAAGAGATTTGGGCAACAACTATGCTGTTAAAAACAAACAAACAAACAAAAACACAGAGATTAGATATAGCACAAAGTTTGCTACCTTATGTTTTGCACTATTAGAATACCATTCTGTTTCCAACACATCTCACTGATTTTTTTCTTTTTTCTATATTACTATATAAAATACTAAAAGCTCATGACAGTACTATTAATAGAAACCCATGCAGAAAAGCCCTGTTTTGACATTCTGATATCCTGGTGATAGAAATGCAAAATGGTACTCAAAAAAGTGAGTAATTTGTCAATATTTATCATCACTATAAATGCACTTATCTTTTGATTCAACAAATTCATTTTTAAAAATGTATTCTACAGGTTACTCTGCATATGTACGTATGTATGTGTAAGATTATTCATGCAGCATTGGTTTTAAAAGTAAAAGTTTGGAAATAATGCTAATGTTTGCCTATACTTTGGTACATTGATATAATGCAATTCTATGTTGCTATGAACAAAACCATGCAAACCAAAGAAATGAGGTGTTCTCTCTGTGTACTGATATGGAAAGATCTCCAAGATATAGTGTTAATTCAAAAAGCAAAATATATAACAGTGAATATGCTATCCTGTCTGTAAAAAGGAGGGGACAAACAATACACATATATTTACTCATATTTGCAGAAAAATACCAGAAGAAAGCACAAAAAAGTCATAAAATGACTATCTTAGAAAGTGGAGTGGAAGCAGGTAAATGGGAGGAGAATACTTCTCAAGGTAGGGCTTTTTGAAATTATTTTTTAAAACAAAACAGTTTTCACAAAAAGTTTAAAATGAAGACTATATATAGGAATAGTGCGTATGAAAATAATTTATTTTTTCATAAAATAATTACTTAATAATTTTTAAATCCTAGTAAAAAACACCACCTTAGAAGAGGAGTCGTGTAAGCAGTTGATTCTCTGCTGAACAAAAAAACCATTTATCTTCATTCTAAGGTTTCTAACATGATGATACTCTTTTTATATTACCACCATTCTCATACTGTTCAGGTGCCCACTAGCTGTCATCTCAGCACACTTATGTATCACAAAATTCTCAAGAGATCAAATCCCTACAATATTCTGTGGAATGTCTGGCATTATTATTTAATTTCAATGATTACTTCCTGCCCATACATTTTTTTTTTTTTTAACTTGAGCAGATAAGTCAGAAACCTCTGGTATGTTTTTTACACACTATTTCTTAGTGTTTTTTTTTTTTTAAACAAATGTTTGGTATGTGTTAGGTAGTCGGAAGCACTTTATATTAATTCATTTAATCCTCATAATATAGTAAATAGTTATTATTATCCCCTATTACAAAGATAGGAAATGAGGCAGCAAGAACTTAAGTAACATGCCATGAACACCCAAGTTGGGTGCTGGACTTCTAACGCAGGTTGTCTAGCTTTAGGACTGTCTGTTAATCATATTACCCTTATGATTTTTTAAAGCATGGGGAAAAAAGTTGTTTAGAAATATGCATCTCAGTCCCTATACTCACATTAAGGAAACGGCCCACATTTCCTTCTTTTGTGGCATCCAGTAAAAAAACATTGCTTTTACTGGACTTCATTAGAGAATCAGATGAAGTATTCTTGGTATCACTTGTCAACTCTTCATCATGATAAACCTGCTGGTTTTTACACACTGGAGATTTTTCCTCTTGGGGCTTTTTTATTTGAACCTCAAACTCTTTAACATTTTCATTATCCAATGTGGTTGCCTGGTCACATCTGCCCCCTGGCAGAGTTTCTTCTCTACATGTAGTCATATCTATTACATCTGATTCAATCAGCTGATTGTCCTCAGAATCTTCAATTTGGTTGAATCTTGAGTTCTCTAATAGATATTGTCAGGAAAGAATTGTCAGAAAATTTACTTGGTTGAGTAATGGTGATGAGATTAACAATATTAATTAGATGCTACCTGTTATCATTATCATTAATCTTTACAATGTATTAAGGTAGGTAGTTTCGGTAAACAGATTTGCCTGACTCATAATAATGAGAATTGGGGTAACAAACTCAAATATGTTTGGCTCCTGCCTTCTTTCTACTACACAGCAATGACTATGAATCTACATGTTGCTTCCACATTACCATGTTTAATCTTTTTTTTCTTCAACTCTGGAATTTGCATTTAAATATAACAGAATGGAGGTTTAAGAAGCACTCTAGGCTTTTATGTGCCAATGAAAGGCCTGAGAAGTCCCCTTCAGAATCAGAATCACCCTCTACAAATCCCAATAACAACAAGTATGTACTACCAGGGATTGGTACATATTAAGTTTGGTGTTTTGCTAGATGACCACTCAATAATTACACTTTTACAAATAATGATACTTCAAAAGTAGAGAACTAATTAACATCCAATAATGGAATTTTTTTAGAGTATTCAAAAGTATGAATGCATGTAGGATGGAGTTAGTAAAATCACTTATTAAACAAACAAATAAACAAAAAAAGTCACTGTGTCATCTAAGTCAATCGTATAACAAAATTACATTTTGGCCAAAATGTCATAGAAGCCAAGATTAAATTGTGGTTACCAGAACCTGGTGTGGGGTGAAGGGCACAGAGAGAAGATGGTTAACAAGTTTGTGGGTGCAGCTGGATGAGAGGAATAACTTCTCATGTTCTACATAGTGCAGAATAATTTTGGTGGACGATAATTAAGTGTATATTTCAAAATAGCTAGTAGAAAGTATTTTTAATGTTTCCAATACAAAGAAATGATGTCTGAGGTGACAGATATACCAATCACCCTGATTTGATTATTACACATTGTGTACAAGTATTGAATGTCAAACTGTACCCCATAAATATGTATTTTAACATGTTAATTAAAAATAAAAACTTGTTGAAAATAAATTATATTTTTTTAAAAATTAAGACTCTTCGCGGTGGAGTTGTGGTTCAGTGGTACAGTGCTTGCCTAGCATCTATGAGGCACTGGATTCAATTCTCAGCACCATACATAAACAAATGAATAAATAAACTATATTTGGACTGCCTGCTTATATGCACTGTAGACATCAATGATAATGACAAAAGAATCAGAAGCAATAGTATTCATTATGGCTCATGTGCATTAAATGTTGGAATGCAATACATAAAAATGCCCTTTCTTGATAGAACTTTTTTTTTTTTTAAAGCTTCAGGAGTTTTTTTTTTTTTTTTGTTAGCCTTTATTTTTATTTGTTTTTATTTATTTATTATTTTTTTTGAGAGAGAGAGAGAAAATTTTTTAATATTTTTAGTTTTTGGTGGACACAACATCTTCATTTTTACGTGGTGCCGAGGATCAAACCCAGCACCTCGTACGTGCTAGCGAGCGCTCTACTTCTGAACCACAGCCTCAGCCCCTTGATAGGACTTTTCTACCAAGGAGCTGCCATGCCTCTTCCAATTTCTATCCTTTAATAGGTGGGGATTTAGGCTTGCAGATGCAAGGAGGCTCAAAGAAGAGGCAGCAATGGCTGTTCAGTTCTTCAAAAAGGACTCTCTCTCAGTAATGTCTCCTTACTGTGCGATCCATTGAAACATAAAAGTACCCAAACCCAGTTTTTGGTACTTAATATTATATAATTGTAATATTCACCATGGCAGAGACTGGTAATTCTGAAAGACAAGCACTCATCAGCGTTTTAGCCCTTTGCTAGACATGTTTGTCATCCTCTGTAGTGGTGTTGGCTAGACTACTGCAAAAGAGTGATGTGTCTTTATTTTTAAGACTTCAAAAGAGTGTCTCCTTTAAACAAACAATGCTTACAAAGCCACAAACACCACCTGTGGATCATGAAGGGTCAGAATTGTCCACCTTACTCCTACTGCCATGCATCAAGTCAATGTTGGCAACAAGATCAGAGGTCAGCAAATGTTTTCTGTAAAGGGGCAAACAGCAAATACTTAAGGCTTTGCCAGAGTCTACTGTGAATCTGTGGGTGTAATGTGAAAGTAGAAACAATATGTAAATGAATGATTGTAGAACTTTATTTACTGACAATGAAATTTTAATTTTCAAGTGTCATAAAATATTTACCTTCTGATTTTTTCCAACTATTTTAATGTAAAAATCATTCTTTTACAGCCTACACACATATATAGGTAGTAGGCCTATATAAACCACAGTTGGCCAATATTTTATCTAAACAAATGGTAACTTTGATCACAAATGCAGCATGTTTGCTATGAAATCTAAGAAAATGAGCCACAGATTATTGAACAAGAGAGAGACAAATAGGCAGATGAGAGATAATGATAAAGTGAAACATAGCCTACTTTGTGCTCCCCTGGTTTTAGAGTTCACATGTGCTTGGGCTGGTTTAAATCCATCATTATCTTCTGAGGTGGCAGACTCTAAGGAAACAAATCTCTTAAAGGAAAATAAGAGATATCTTTACTTCCTAGGTTAGGAAAAAGTATTCAGCAGTTAGGTCTCATCAAATGTCAATTTTCATAGGCTACACGTACTAGTTAATTTTGAAAAGCTTCACAATTAAGATTATAAGAATCTTTAGACTAATGGAGCCAATGTGTGTTACCCCTTCTCAATATGTTCTATTTCTAGGCACTTTTTAAAGGTATAGCTATGAAGACTGTCAGGACATTCTCTGGATTTTAATAAATCCAATACATCTTTCTGTACTTATCAATTCAAATTATCCTTCATAACTGAGATAAGTGCTGTGTAAGATTATAATTTGGCTTCAACTGTAAATTGTGCAAGGATTAAAAATTTACTGGCTAGTTTCCACTTCAAAGAAAAGGTTAAAGAATTTTGTTTTTATGCATTGAAGACAATGGAGTCCCCTTAAATGTGATGCTTTCAACAGAGGGGTGTATGTTTAGCTCAGCGCACAACTAATTGCTCAATAAGTGCTGACCATTACTTTTTTCTCTTCAAGTTCATAGTATTTGAAATGTCAATATTTATTGAACACTTAGTTGAGTGCCAAGCATTGTGCTAGGAAAGTTTTCTGTTATTTATCTCATTTAATCTTCAGAACTCTTGAGATAGATTCTATTATTTTCATTTTACAGATAAAAGGAAAGCACCCATGGAGATGTCTGCTAGCTAGTAAGCAGCAAAGCTGGAGGTTAAACTAGCATCAGAGCTGGAGATTACAACTACTGGCTTAATCTTTCCATAAACCATATGATACTGAGAAGGTTATCTACTGTATTGTTACTAGGCAGAGGGCAAGTATTTGTACACGTAGATCCGAGTTTTTATTTTTCACCAACAAGCCCTATTGTAAGCTACCATTATGTCTGTCTCTGTTCTTTTTCCTATATCTTTTTCTTCTTCCAAGTTTCAGTCTGACTAGTCTTCTCAGCTCAATTTGAAAAGTATATCCTCAGGCTACCATGTAAAACAATGCTTTCTGGATGATTCTTTTATAAAATTGCAGCTCTTTTTTCTCTTGTATCTCAAAACAAGTTTCTCTTTAATCTAAATTACTCCATCACTTTTCTTTTTTATATCACTATTAACTTAAAATTCTCCTCGTATATCTAAGTTGGAAATATTCGACTGCTATGAACAATACTAAGTAAATAAAATATGTCTTAAAACTTCAACAGCATACCATTCCAAAATAATACAAGAAATTCTACATAATATTAACTAACATAAACATTTTAAACTAAGTAAAGATAGAAATGTAAGATAATAGTTAATGGTCTCAGAAGGGCCCCATCTACATTTTCCAGTTTTTACCACCTTTTTCCCATTGTGTGAAAAAATGGCTGTCTTGGATTTAGGACTTCTAATAACTGAATGATACTGAGTTCTTGAGATGTTGTTATAGTTCATCTCTCTGAAAGGGAAAAAAAAAAGGTTATTCTGCATATCACTAAAAATTCTCTTTAGTGGACCTTAAAATGTACATAATATCAAAATTACATAAATATGCATTATTAATAATTTAAGTTAAGAACATCTCTAACTACCCTTCACTGGAGGAGAAATTTTATTTAAAAGTCAATAATTTTTTGGGGGGGAGGACTGGGGATTGAACTCAGGGGCACTCAACCACTGAGCCACATCCCCAGCCCTATTTTGTATTTTATTTAGAGACAGGGTCTCACTGAGTTGCTTAGTGCCTCACTTTTGTTTGTTTCTTTGTAGTGCAAGCAAGGCAAGCATTCTACCAACTGAGCTATATCCCCAGTCCTAGTGCTTCACTTTTACTGAGGCTGGCTTTGAACTCACAATCCTCCTGAGCTGCTGGGATTACAGGCATGCACCACTGAGCCTGGCAAGTCAATAATTTTTGAGGTATGTTTAAAAAAAGAGAATCTATAAAAGTTTTGCAAATCAATGGCAATATGAAACAAAAGAAAACAAACAACAAAAGCAAATGTCATGATGTCCTGCTGAAAATCATCCAAGGCAAAACTCTAGAAATGGGCACTAAGGAAAGTGTGTTGGCTAGGTTTTTAAAATTAAAGTGGCCTGAATTTCTCAAAGTATTAAATTTATAACTGTGAAACAAAATTATAAATAGGAGTGGGGGGCAAAAGAATAAGAAAGAAAGAGGAAGGAGAAAGAATCACTTTTGATTCCTAGCAGAGTAACTGTGATTGGTGTTCCTAAGTTCTTACTTACATAATGGGCTTGTTTGAATTACTACTAAACTTAGGTAGATATTCCTCAGTTTCAGCACTTTTAGGTCGCTTTTCCAATTCTAATGTGATAACTTCAACCTCACAATCTGAACACGCAACTTCCATTTTTCTCTTTTTTGAAAATATATTTTTCATAACATCCTCTTCTTTTCCATTTTCATCAACAGTATTAGGTTTCTGAGGATTGACTCTCTTTAGCAATCTTCCTAAAAGAAAAAAAGAGTTTGAACAAGATAGAAGATAATCTAATTGCTAACAATAAACTGACATGTCTATTTCTGCTCCATGACCAAAGGATCCTGTGGAAACACATTAACTCATCCTAGAAAAATGTTGTGAGACAGAAAAAAAAGAAAAAAAGGAAAAGAAAAAAAAAAAGCAATAAGGTATTTCTTATCTTCCATTCATAAGAAATACAGGGTGTCTAAAAGAAGCATTTGCCCATTTTGGTATAACATGAAAGATAAGAGATTTAGCTATAGTACTATAAAACAAAAATACGAATCTAAGTATTCTAGAGAGGTGAAATCTAGTCTTAAAATTGCAACTTTTCTGTCTAGTTAAAAAGGCTTTAGCATTTGAAACCTATACTCTTTTAGAAAATGACCTATTTAAAATAATGCTGTATGTACCTACTGTTCTCATATTAAAGTCCTGCATAATATTAAAATATTAGTGTAAAATTTATGCATTTTCTTTCAAGGAACTTAAAATAATAGTGACCAAATCAGATTAGCAACTGGCTATTCTCACTCATCCTTGTTAGACAGATCAGAGATCCTTAGGTGTAATTTCTAATGATGCTGATAGAGCTAATGATGCTTCTTGATATCATTTGGCATATTATAGGCAGCTTCCATTCAAGAGTTATTTTGAGAAATATGAGAGACAAATGTCTAGGCAGGTTGTGTGGTATGTGTGTACATAAGTGGTGCATGGCAGAGATCCAAGTGTGATTACCCTGAATGCCAATAACTGCAAGTTTCTTTTTGCCCTTCCTGAAATGAACCTGGAATTTCAAATGAGCAGGTTGCATTGGTTCCTGAATAGGAAAAGATATATTCAGAAATGTAGATCCCACTATAGAATAATTAGAAAACAAGCCTTTGCTTTACCTGAATAGATGCAAACAAACGTCCCTCTGTCCATGTCATCTAAGCAGCGTACACCCCATCCCTTCTTCTCAGTTTTGAACACCTGTAGCCTCACTTGAGGACCATGTTGGACAACTCGGTTTTGACACATTTGTCGATTACACTTGCACATTAAGCTGCATTCATAAATGCTGTCAACAAAATATGTAAAAGAGAAAATCAGTAAGATCCCCAAGAAGCAAAAAGCAATTTATACTGCTACTTTCCTGGCACTGAAGAAAGCAGATTATGAAAATTCTTTTTTTTTAAATTTTTTTAACAGTAGATGGAAACGATACCTTTATTTATTTTTTAAATTGTGTTGAGGATCAAACCCAGGGCCTTACATGTGCTAGGCAAGCATTCTATCTCTGAGCTACAATCCCAGCCCTGAAAATTCTTAGTGCTAGTCTACCCATCATACCTTTTGCTTTTATCAGCTGTGGGTTCATTTTGTTTTTTCATTTTAAAAATGGGGATTATAAGGGTTGGGGTTGTGGCTCAGTGGTAGAGTGCTTGCCTAGCATGTGTGAGGCCCTGGGTTTGAATCCTCAGCACCACATAAAAATAAATAAAATGAAGGTTAAAAAAAAAGGAAGAATCCTTAAAAAAAAAAAAATGGGGATTATACAATAGTAGTTACACATTGAGTTGTTTCATGAATATAAATAAGTCAGATGCCTGGCAAATTAATTTTAGTTTTTTAAAAATGTCTAGGAGTTAAATTCTTCTTTTCTGTTCTAAAGATATTATTTGGTAATATATCTCTGCCCAGTATATTTGTTAATGGGGAAATGGCCACCCAAAGTAGGCTGATCCTAAGAGGGTTAAAAGCCAGACTTGATGCAGATTAGTGTTTGAGTATACTCTGCATGATAACTATGTGGTCTCTGACTTTCATTTTCAAAAACACTGTATAGGCGTTTTCTGAATTCTTATACCATAATAATTTAGATTTTGGGTATTAAAAACAGATTAAAACAGTATCTGTAAGACTGTTGACCACAATAAAAAAGTACCCACCTTCACAGATATAAACACCCTGCAACAAATCCTCAAGGTATCTTACCCAGTAGGTATTTGTCTCTGTAGCCTTTTATACTTATATCCAGTGGTAATTTTATTACTTAACAAAGGACAACTTTTGGCATTCCTTGCTGTCAGCTGGAGACATGCACATTTTGTTCTAAAAGGAAGGCAATGGATGAAAAAATAAGAATAAAAAAACATCAAGTTAAGAGACTATCTTGATAAAAGTGTAAATGATGAAATAAAGAATATAAAGAATATCATTGTATTTAGAATAGTTATTTGATTAATGGACTACATGAGACTTCTCTACATAGAATAGGCCTCTCTGAAAGACAACATCAAAACTTTTTAAATAATTATAAATTGTACTGTATTTCTATGAAATTATAAACTGCACTGTACCTATAAAATATCTATACAGATTTTCTTCAACTTTTCAAAATGAAATCATCTCTTATTCAGCAGAAACCCGTTTGTGAATATTCTGTTACTCTGTTTTTCTACAATAGACAATCTTAGATGTGTCAAATTCACAGAATCATAGTTTTGCAGATGTCCTAAATTCTTTCTCACTCAAGTGACATAAAAGCATATTGGAGACTTATGTCAAACATCTGGCTACTAGAATCCTATTTTCAAATTGTTGTTAGGCACCTGTAACCATAAAATTGAATCCATATATCCCCCCCCACATACCTATTAAGATTAACTTTTCCTCTATAAATCTCTTCTGTATTTTTTTTAATATTTACTTTTCAGTTTTCGGCGGACACAACATCTTTATTTTTATGTGGTGCTGAGGATCGAACCCAGCGCCCCGCGCATGCCAGGCGAGCGTGTTACCGCTTGAGCCACATCCCCAGCCCTCTTCTGTATTTTTTATATATAACAAAATTACATTATCAAAATGGTGACTGCTATTTGCAATAGAAGGAGAAAATAGTAAATTCATTAAGTTGGATTCTGTTTATGAATGTAAAAATCCAGCTTTTTTTCAATGTGATTTTGTTTATAAAACATTTGAAGTTCAGAAAAACACAAATAACATTCATATTTTTATCACTCAGAATTAGTTGTCAGTGTTTTTTTTACACCTTCTTTTTTTCCTATGTAATTTAAAACACAGATACCAATATATGAAAAAAATACATTACTGATAAAACTAAAGCTTCAAGAGATTTGATGTGGCATCCTAGATAATCTTATATACACATGTATAAACAACAACACATTGTATTGCTTTCCATGTTTAAAAAATTTACTACAGGTATTACATTATAACTTGCTTTCTGTTCAATATAGTGTTTCTGAGATTCATCTGTAATATATAAAAATGTGGTTAATTCCTTTTAAGTTTTCTATTTAGCTATTGCTCACCTGGTTTATTATTAAGTAGCTTAGAGTTTTTCAGTAAACAATGTTGCAATGAGCATCTCTATTTTTATGCACATGTGTAAGCATCTTTAAAGGTAATGGTTTTCAAATATTTTTGACTGTGAACCACAGTGAAAAATACATTTGCTTCATGATCTTGTATAGGCATACATACATATTTATATGTAAGTATATAAATTGAAACAGTGGCATGAAACGTTACCCTTATTATATGTGATTTAATTGGATATTTTCTATTGTATTTAATTTGAAATATGCTAATTATAACTGATACAAATACTTAAATAATTTTACATTCCACTAACCCTGTTGTTTGGACAACAATGCTGTAGACCTACCTAAAAATACTGGTGCTATAAACTGTAGATATACATGTCTTCAACTGCTGTGTAACTGGGAAAAAAAAATCACCCCTTGAAATAACCAGCTAGGTACAGAATACCAATTTTGCGTTCATTTTCCTTCAGCACTTTAAACTGAACCCCCAGTCTTCCATTATTTCTGATAAAAATAAGTTGTCAGTATGTTTGTTTTTCTTTTGTAGGAAATCAACATTTTCTATCTGATAGCTTTTGAGATCTACTCTACCGAGATATTTTAAAAGTTGAATCATGATATATTTATATATATATTTATCTTCTTTTCCCTTCTTCATGCAGAGTTGGCCTTTTCAATCTGATTCTCATCCTTCTGCAATTATAGAGAACTCTGAGATTATTTTTTTGAAAGTTTCATCTTTTTAATTTTTATTCTTGGATATATAAAGAATTTCTCATTTTATTTTATTTTTTTTTTGCAGTACTGAGGATTGAACCAGGGACTTATATGTGCTAGGCAAGTGCTCAACCAATGAGCTATACCTCCAGCCCCCTGCATTTCTTTTCTTTTTTGGGGGGGTAGGGGTACTGGAGATTGAACTCAGGGGCACTCAACCACTGAGCCACACCCTGCATTTTTTTTTGAGACAAGCCTCAAACTTGTGATCCTCCTGCCTCAGCCTCTTAAGTCACTGGGATTGATTACAGGTGTGTGCCACCATGACTGGACCTAAAATAAACAAACAAATAAATATAAACTGAATAAACTCAGGACAGTGAAAGGTCTTTTCTACAAGAGGCTTAAAGGAACTGAGATAAACTGAGGTTAACAGCACATTTGTATCTCTCATTTCATATTCCAACTGAGAGGATGATGAAAACTATTATCTACATTATAGTAGGCCTTTCCTTTTCCATGGTTTCAGTTTCTGCAGTTTCCATTACCTATGGTCAACCACTGTCTGAAAGTATGAATTGGAAAATCCCAGAAATAAATAATTTATAAGTTTTAAATTACATGCTGTTCTAAGCAGTGTGATGAAATCTCATACTGTCCCACTGGATCCCACCTGGAATGTGAATCATCCCTTTGTCATGCTGTGTACTCTACCTGCCCATTAGTCACTCTTGGAAATCCTATAGACTGTCATGGCATCACACTGTTTATGTTCAAGTAATCCGTATTTTACTTAATTATGGCCCTAAAACACATGAGTAGGAATGGAAAAGAGGCACTAGAGCAAAAACCTTGGAAAGACAGATTAACTTTGTTACTATGTGGTAATCCTGCAGAGCATATGGGGGAAAAAACCAATTTATGCAGGGTTCAGTACTATCAAAGGATTCAAGCATCCACTGGGGGTCTCTGACCATACCCATCCTGAAATAGGAGGGAGAAAATATATTTAAATTATTTCTTTTTCTCTTTGTTTTGCCTAGTACAAGTAGCTAAATTTGCATTAAGTTAAATGTATAACACAACTCCACTCCTTATTTGTGTACCCTCAAATGTATGTACATTGCATATCCTTAAAATATTTCTTGAAAATTCAATGTATTAGAACATGATTTCAATTTTTATGGACTGTCAATACTGTGAGCAAAGAATACTAGTTGCAAGCACCATTAACTTCCTAAAAAGCCAGAAAATGATTTTTTAAAATGATTTATAGAAGTAAAATATAACATAGTAGTTAAGAACATGAGTTTTGCTGGGTACAGTGGCACCCACCTATAATCCCAGTGGCTCAGGAGGCTGAGGCATGAGGTTGCGAGTTCAAAGCCAGACTCAGCAATGGTGAGGTACTAAGCAACTCAGTGAGACCCTGTCTCTAAATAAAATATAAAATAGAGCTGGGGATGTGGCTTAGTGGTGGAGTGTCCCCGAGTTCAATCCCTGGTACCCACTGCCCTGCCAAAAAAAGAGCATGAGTTCTAGCTCAGAGTGATGAGAAGACCGGTAGTTACAGCTCCTTGGGAAACTGAGGTACGAGGATTGCTTAAGCCCAGTTTAAGACTAGCCAGGGCAAACAATGACATTCTATCTCAAAAAAACCCCAAATAAACATGGGTTCCAATTCTAATTGTTTAATTTGTTTGCCCTATGATGTCTCTGAAAAGACTTCTCTGAGATTCAACTTCCTCATTTGTAACATGGAGATAATATTACCAACCTCATGGGTTTTGGTGATGAGGACATAAGAAAAGGACTTTGTCACAGTGTCTGGTTCTGATAAACAGCAATGTAACTGCTATCATTACGATTATGGTACTAGATTAAAGAAAATACTCATTCTCAGAAGAAATAATTTTCAAATTACTATACCTGGCAGTTTTTTCTTTCTTATAGCTACTGAGGAAGTGCAACTTTCTATTTTAGACTCTTGGTGAATAGGATTTAGATAGACAAACTGATACACAGTAGAACTTCATGAAAAGTGTTCCTACATTCAAATTTTGAAATGTCACATTCTTCTACTCACATGTCTATGCAGCCTTCAGAACAGTCACACGAATCAGTGAACATGTCGGAAAAGTTGTTTAAATAATATGTTCGTGGCCATATAGTCTTTCTGTACTTAAATTGTGGAAGCTTTCTACTATCAATTTCATTACAGAAAGAAATAGGTACTGATTCCACTCCATTGCTAATATCCACATCAGAAACATTTTCTTCTTGCTTTGGGTAATTCCGAGTCAACTGAACATAGGTATTGAAAGAAAAGTTGTCTGTAAATAAAAAGTTACACTCTGTTTCAAGTAGGTAACGAAAGACTTCTTCCACATTTCGTAGACTTCTTCCACAAGGAGTTTTATAACTCACGTGGAGTGCTGAAGAATGAGAATTTGTCTTTGCATGTCGTCTTTGGAAGTGACACTTGATTGGTAGCTGTAGAGGGTTTTCTCCCTTGAAAGGTGGTGATGTTTTCATCAGACAGGCACCAGAACAACCATGACTTTGATAAGATAAATTCAAAGATGACTTTTCCCCCCTAAAGTCTATAACTTTATTTTCCAGAGGGAGAATTTCCTTATTTTCTGTAGATCTGTTAAAATAAATTATTTATTGGTATCTCAAAATTACAGTTCAATTCCACGTTTTAAAAAAACACTGCACACTGGACTGGAGCTATAGCTCAGTAGTAAGCGTTTGCCTCAAACGTGTGAGGCCCTGGGTTTGATGCTCAGCACTACATACATACATACATACATACATAAATAAATAAAAATAAAGATGCTCTGTCCATCTACAACTAAAATTTTTTTCCTTTAAATAATAATTAAAAAACACTGCAAACTAACATAAAAAGTAGTTACTATTATGTCTTGGATGGTAGTAAAATAAGCCAGACTGTGAAATAAACATTTTCACATGTTCTGCAGCCATTTAAAGATCGTACCTAATTCTGGAATACTGTACAGCACTGAATCAGTGGTACAGCATTTGGCTAGCATATGTAAGGCCCTGGATTTAATTCCCAGCAGCACAGGGAAAAATCTTAGAATTTAAAAAGCCAACACTAGGTGTTGACTCAGGTGAGAAAAGTCCAAATTAACCAAAAAATCCTTTTGGATAAGATTTTTAATAAGTTTTAATGTTTTGGAAATGCTACTGAATACCACAGCAGTGAATTTTGATTTCTCATGACAACCTTATGAGAGAAATGTAGGTAGGACAAGAGTAGAGGAAAGTAAATTCACAATTGAACAGGTTTTTTTTGAACAGTAAGAAGAGGTGTGTGGAGTAGAGAGGAAGCAAAAAGGTTTGTCTTTGGTTATATACTATTAAATATTTTCAGTGATCACAATAAAGACTAGAAATTTTTAATTCATTTGTACAAGATGATAAGCTAGAAAGAACATACATAAAACATTATAGACAGGAGATCTAAAATTTAAAAACATTGTGATGAGTTATTAAAATGAACTTAAGAAGTGATGTTTATCATGAATAAACCAAATCCTGCATTTATATATTATTGCCTTAATTAAAATACTACTGTCTAAGCATAAAATGTGAGATAGTGTATTGGGTAAAAGTTTGCATGAAAAAGAATCTTGGTTGGGCATGGTGGTGTAAGCCTATGATCCCAATGGTGGGAGGCTGAGGCAGGAGGATCTCGAGTTCAAAGCCAGCTTCAGCAACTTAGTAAGGCCCTAAGCAACTCAGTGAAATTCTATCTCTAAACAAAATATAAAAAAGGGCTGGGGATGTGGCTCAGAGGTAAAACCCTGCTGGCTTCAATCCCTGGTCCCAAAAAAGAAAAAACAAACGAAACAAAACAAAACCCAAACCAAAAAATTAATATTTTAGTGATTTAGAGTGATCAACTCAAATTTTGTATTTAAAAAAAGAAAAATAAATTCCACATTAACAATGGGGGGGAGCTTAATTTAATATTTAATAAAATTAAGGCATTGACTTAAGAACTTTAAAGATGTGGTCTTGTTTTTTCAAATTATGTTCTTTACTCTAGAAGAAAATACTTTCACAGATTACCCTTTGGTAGTGTTTGAAGGTTTTGGTGCCAAAAATACCTACTAAAGATAAACAATGAGTATCAGAGTGTCAGATTTACTCTTGTACAATTATCACTTATGCTAGAAATGTTTACTGAAATTAGAGATAAGAGTAAAAAGAAAGGTCACAAAAATTTAGCCTATTCCCCAAAACTTTTTGACACTACTTTCTTTTTAGAACTGTTAAATTGCATTTAAAAAACTGAACTCAACCAAACATAGTGGCGCACACCTATATTCTCAGAGGTTGAGGTAGGAGGATCCTGAGTTCAAAGCCAGCCTTGGTAACTTAGAGAGACCCTAAGCAGCTCAGCAAGACCCTGTCTCTAAATAAAAAAGGGCTGCAGATGTAGCTTAGTGGTTAAGTGCTACCCTCCCTACTACCAAAACAAACAAACAATGACCCCTTTTGATACTCTAAATAATTTAGCTATGTAAAAAAAAACAAAACAAAACAAAAACTAAAAAATCCAAAACCAATGCCAACTTGATTTCAGTGTATTAATAAAATACAGAGACATTTTAAGCAAAATTTTCCAAGACTGGAATACCACGGATATTAAATAAATAACCTGTGAAGAGACTCATGAAACTTCATCCTATATAAAATATTAAAATCTGCAACATTTAGGGTTTTATAGGAAAAAACCATATTATATATTTTATCTATTCTGTGGAAAAGAATTAAGAAATAATTTATATACATACAGAAATGTACAGTCTGGTGAGAAGAAGTTTTCATATGATGTAGAGGAAAATGCATCTGATTTGTTTTCTAGTTCATTCCAAGTCACAGACTTATGATCTAAATGAAAAAAGTACAAATGCAAGCAACAATTATACCAACTTAAAAATCATTCACTAAAATTCCAAATAATCTCTCATCAAATAGAAATTTTGCCCATATAGAACCCTAAAATTTACAAACATTATGATTTCAAGATTCCAAGGCAGGATCTAGTGGCACACACCTGTAATCCTGGTGGCTCAGTAGGCTCAGGCAAGAGGATCTCGAGTACAAAGTCAGCATCAGCAACTAGCAAGGTGCTAAGCAACTCAATGAGACTCTACTCTAAATAAAATACAAAATAGGGCTGGGGATGTAGCTCAGTGAGTGCCACTGAGATCAATTCCTGGTACCCCAAGCCCATCCAAAAAAAATTGAGCCAAAAGATTAGGTATAATTTTTAGAAGTGTTAAGAAAATAATATAGGATAAATTTTAAAACTTAGAAGATATTTCTTCTGAAGAAAACTAGTTTATGGGCTGGAGCTATAGCTCAGTGGCACTTGCCTAGCATGTGTGAGGCACTGGGTTTGATCCTTAGCACATAAAAATAGAGGGTTGAAAAAATAAATCTTAAAGAAACTAGTTTGGCTTTAATTTGATCTGACTTTTAATCAACTTTACTGTGAACATCAAGTATCCCTGTCTCTACCTATATTTTACAGAAAGTAGCATAGCTCTTCAAGGCTTATAGAAGATCACAAAATGGAAAATTTATACATCCTTTGTCTTTTCATTGTTCTACAACTATCTGTTTTGTGGAAGCAGAGGTTGAAGTATTTGGTTGTTTCTTTTAATATTTCTTCATACACATTTTTACAATTAATTCTATCTCATTTTTTTGCAGGGGGAGGGCAGTGCTGGAGATTAACCTCTGGACTTGCACATGCTAGATAAGTACTCTACTTCCCCCTAATTTCTATACTTCATAAGCTTACCCTCTAATGTGTCTATAATATACAAATAAAGCTGTACATTTGTTGACAAAAAGCTATAGATTCCCTGTTCATATTCTGTAAAGTGAGTATGTGGGCTATTCTTTGGCTTAAAAACTTTTCTTGAGCTTGGGATATAGCTCAAGTCTGTAGAGTGCTTGCCTTGCATGCACAAGGCCCTGGGTTCAATCCCTAGTACCACCAAAAAAAAAAAAAAAAAGTAAACATTTTTCTTAATGTGTTTTTTCCTATGCACAAATGGACTGTAAGGAAAAAAGTATCTTGTCCTAGACTGTTAACTTGCTGTTATAGAAAAAATTAATCAGCTGGATAAAGTAGCACCTTCCTGAAATTCCTGCAACTTGGAAGGCTGAGGCAGGAGAATTACAAGTTTGAGGCCAGCCTCAGAAATTTGGCAAGAGCTATCTCAAAATTTTAAAAAGGCTGGAGGGGTAGCTTAGTGATAGAGTATCCCTGGGTTCAGTGATACACGCTGAAGCACCATAAAGTGTTCTATTTATGACCCACTGAGATCTGCATAAGGACCATTGCAGTGTGATTTTCCAGTGAGGGAGGGAAAGTGGGCTCAGTTCGGAATATAGCATGGGCAAATGGGAATTAATAATCAAGGATCAGGATGGAATCAATGGATGGAAAATTACCAAGAGGAAACATAAAGCATCTAAAGCGGATTCTGAATAAACCAACCCAACAGGATTCTTGATGAAAACAGGCCAGTGGTCACATCTCACAGAGATGGTGGGAGATGAGGAACCTAATTAGATAATGAGGGTGATTAAATATCAAGGATGGGGGGCAAGCTCTTGTTAAAACTGTATTTTTAAGAAGTATAATATGGGCCAAGGAGAAGGTTCTGGTGCCTAACTGAAGTTTGATTAAGTAGTTCTTTAGTCTTACTAAAAACAACAGCAATAAAAATTTAAAATGATATCTAAAGTTTAACTCCAAGGCTTCTCCTTGGCTTACTGGAAAACAAATATCCCATTTTAATGGTCCAGGTAAAGAAAAAAGCTGAAAAAATGACAGCCAAAGAAATCCATAATAACTGACTAGAAATTAAATAAGTTTTACAAGTTAAGGATTTCTGATTTTTCCTCAAATAATTTCTTTATAAAAGCTACATAAATCATATTAGCAAATACAAATGAAACAAACATATTTGCATAGCTGAAGTAGAAGTTAATGAAAACATGGAGATTTAAAATTAATCATTAGATGAGGAAGTAAAGGGAAATAATTCAAGGAAAACAGTATCTAATCTTTTTATGGGGACACTGCAAAAAATATAGTTACATAGAAGCAAAAAAATAAAGGTGATTGGTGGTTTATTAAGGAGTCTAGGGAGTCCAGGTTCAATCCCAGATGGCTTATTATGACTTTGACACCAAGTTCTGTTGTTTCTCTCAGTCTCAGTATTTTTCAAAAAAATAAATGCTAGCATGAAACGTCTATTATCACCAAGTTTTTAATACTTTTATAAGCTAACAATGTAAATTACATAACTCTTCCCTAAACATTTCTCTGCCACTGGCAAAGAGATATACTTTTAATAAACAGGTTACATTTCAGAAGAACTAACTATATAAAAAATGCAATTATAATATTTGGTATTTCTACTGATGAAATTATTGATTTAAAAGACCCAAACAAAAATTCAATTTATTTTTACCAGAAAATAAGTTGTTTCAGAGGGAAAAAATGGTTTACAATTAGTTTCTTGTTATCATCTCCTGCATTTAAAAGCTTCTCCCTTACAAAATTAATATAATTCCTTAAGGTACGTTGATTCTGAAAGGGTCTGGATGTACCACAGTGGCACAGAAAATACTTTGAGCTAAAAACATTTGAGAATCAATGAATGTAGTAAGAGGCTTTCTCTGAAATCCTCTTAAACTGTCTACATACACGTCCTCCAAAACAAAAACGAACAGATCCATTAAGTTATCATAATTCACAGGAGTTGTACCAACCAAGAATACATCACAAGAGAGCAGAGAAAAGGTGGCACTATATCCAGACAGACATTGTTACAAATGATCATATCTCCCATCTACTCTCCTCAGGGCCCATTTACCTTTCAAATGACTTTCATAAGTCATTTGTACTTCCCTAAGTGTCTCTTCTCCCTCCCACCCACTTTTTTTTGGGAGTGGATACTAGGGTTGAACTCAGGAGCACTCAACCACTGAGCCACATTTCCAGCCCTATTTTGTGTTTTATTTACAGCAGGGTCTCACAGAGTTGCTTAGCACCTCACCATTGCTGAGGCTTGCTTTGAACTCGCAATCCCCTCCTGTCTCACCCTCTAGAGCCACTGGGATTACAGAAGTGTGCCACCATGCCTGGTTCCTCCCACCCACTTCTAATAAGTCATTTCCCTCACTCTTACCTTTCCCCTGTTATGATGGCATAATAAGCTCTCAAATCTCACTGCTGTTTTGGGTAGCCACTTCTTTCTTTTTTTTTTTCTTAAGGTACCAGGGATTGAACTCAGGGGCACTCAACCATGAAGCCACATGGCCAGCCCTATTTTTGTATTATTTTTTTTTTTTTTTACTATTTTTTTAGTTGTAGATGGACACAGTATCTTTATTTTATTTATTTATTTTATTATGTGGTGCTGAGAACCCAGTGCCTCACGCATGCAAGGCAAGCGTTCAACCACTGAGCTACAATCCCAGTCCCTGTATTTTATTTAGAGACAGGGTGTCACTTTGCTTTGCGCCTTGCTTTCGCTGAGGCTGGCTTTGATCTCTCCATCCTCCTGTCTCAGCCTCCTGAGCCGCTGGGATTACAGGCATGCACCACAGTGCCTGGGTGGGTAGCCACTTCTTTCTGTGATGATCCTATGTATGTAAAACAAAGAGTTTATACCTGTATGCCTTTTTTCCTGTTAATTTGGTATTTGCCAGTTTAATACACAGCTCCCATGCAGGCACTGAGATAAAAAGATTTTCCTCCCCTATGAATCCAAATATTATTGAAGGATACTGTGAAAGGAGGATATTTTCTTTAAGAACCTATTCTCCCAAAATGATATTTTTAGCTATCTGAAATTGTGAATACTTAAGAAAAACAAAAAGGGTCTTTAAAACAGACCAGTGATGTTGGACTACATTTTCAGAGACTTAATGGTCTTAAGGCTCCTTAACAGTGAAACAAAAATAAATTTTTCTAACAATACCCAGCACTATTAAAATCCAGTAAATGTTGTACTTCCTCAACATTTTAGCAAATTTATGATAAAGAAAGATTTATAAAATGGGGCTGTGATAAACTAAGATTTATGGAATAGTAATTCTGATAAAAGTAACTTTTTTCTAGTCTTAGTACATATTGTTATACAACAAAAAGTATATATTTGATCTGCCCCAGTTCCTAACAAGAGTTCCTAAACCCTTGTATTTACCTTAAGCATAGGGTGATAGAGCACTTCTGTTTTAATAGTTGCTCTTAGTTCCTGGTTCCTGACACAGGAGCTTCTAAAACCCTGGAAATCTCCAGTGATGAGTATCTTTTGAATGCTAATAAGATGACTGGTGACTGCAGTCCCTGGAGAGCTTTAGGATGATGGCTGGTCTTCAGAAAGACCAAAGTACAATTACAGAGTTGGAACTTTCAGCCCTCAATACTTTTGCTTTCCTTTTCCAGGGAGTGTAGAGGGGCAAGAGATTGAGTCAACCACCAAAGACCAATAATTCAATCATTTGTGAATATGTAATCAGACCTTCATAAAACCCCTAAATAATGGGGTCTGGAGAATTTTCAGGTTGATGAAAGCATCCGCATGCTAGCGGGGTGGTACACCTCATAACTCCACTGGTGCACTTGGTGTCCTTCCAGACTGGACCTTGCCCTATGGAACTCTTCATCTGGGTGTTCATTTGTATCCTTTACAATAAACTGGTGTAAGTAAAACATCTTCCTGAATTCCATGAGTCATTACAGCAAAATTATTGAACCCGAGGAGAAAGCTATTGTGAGGACCCCTGATCTGTAGCCAAGTCAGTAGTCAAATCAGTCAGAAGCATTTGTGAATGGCATTTAAAGTAGGGGGCAAATCTTGTGGGGCTCAGCCTTTACTCTGTGCAATCTACACTAACTCTTGACAGTTAGTGTCAGAAATCAATTAAATTGTAGGACATCTTATTAGTGTCCACAGAACATGGGGCAATTATGTGGTATGGAAAACACACACATTTGGAATCAGAGTGTTGGAATACAGAAACAGTTTTCCTTTAGTATGTTATCTTTGATTCTTCTAAACTGAATTTGTTTAGAGCTTTGAAGACTGATTGCTCATACCAATTTAGAAATTAAAAGTTTATCCACTGACTCACCTATACCAGAATATACCTTTCCAGTAGTATTCTTCACAGAAAGCAGATTTATAATTTATAATTCTGAGTCTCAGAATTTTATTTGCCTTCCCTATCTACATATGGGTAAGATTTTTCATTTAAAAGAGGAAACTGATTTTAGCAATGTGAATCTTTTACTTTAATTAACCTGACATAAAGGTGGCCTGTTTCATGGCAAGAAAATACCAGAGAATATTCTAGGATTAGGATAAGAAAAGTACATACCCTCGATTAATGTTGAATTGTTACTTATAGTGGCTTCATTCACTAAAATCATTGCTTGTATATATTCTGTCGAGGAGGGGAAAAAGGAATGAAAATAATCAGCATCATCCTCACCTTTATTCACAATACCAGCAATTATGTTGAAAATTTACATACTTTATCTCATTTAACCTCACAACTCTCCTTAGTGGTTCATTTTTTTTTGGAGACTGGGGATTGAACTCAAGGGTGCTTAACCACTGAGCCACATCTCAGCACTTTTTATTTTCAGATCATCTCACTAGAGGCTGGTCTTGAACTTGTGGTCTTCCTGAGTAAGCCTCCCAAATCGCTGGGGTTAAAGGCATGTGCCACCACACCCAGTCTAAGCGGTTCTTATAATTACATGCATTAGAGACAAACTGAGGCTCATGGACTAAGCTATTTATTCTAGGTCATACAGCTAGAGGTGGTGGAAATGGATTCAAACGTACATTTATCTGATTTATGAAGGTTTGAAAAGGAATATTAAAACAGTACTATGTTGTTTTTACTAATACATAATAGTAAATGTACATTAATAGTAAATTAATGTCTTAAGAACAGAAATGTCACCAGAAAGTATTAAAAATAGTTGGGGAAATTTTTGCTTTAAAACTGTGTGTCCTGCTGGGTGCACTGGCACACACCTGTAATGCCAGCTATTAAAAATACTGAGGCAGGAAGATGGAAGTTCAAGGCCAGACTACAACTAATGAGACACTGTCTCTAAAAAAAAAAAAAGAAAGAAAGAGTTAGCTTGATATGAGAATAAATAAATTCAGTAGTTATTTCTCATAAGTAATCAGAGTCATCCACTATTACAAAATGTCCACAGTTTTCCTAGCATTGGGGCACAAAAAAGAGCAAACAAATATTAGGTTGTCAGAAAACAAACAAAAATTATTTTACTTTTAAAACAAAGGACGCTGGAAGTAGAATTACACAGTATTGCCAGTGGCAACATTAGGCATATTGATATACCTTTATTTGTGGCAGACCTATTTTTGATCTTCTGCTTAAGTGACTGTAGCACATTTTGCACTTTTTCAAATACAAAGTCCACTTTTCCATCATCTTCCAGTTCCATCCAGAAAGTTTTTGCATCACCTAAAATAAAAATAGGTAGGTAAATAATCCCAGAGTTTAATAGAAACAGACTCATTTCCGCAGGGCATAGGTTATAGAAAAACCCACGTGGTTTCTAAATAGAATCAAATTCAATTGGTCTGTCACTTTCTTTGAGAAAAGAATTTTGGTCATCTTTCCTAATAAAAAACTAGAAACAAAGAATATGATTCAAGTGTCTCACCTGTTTCTGCTAACTTTAAAAATATATTGCAATATCAAAGTGCATAAATACATTCTACTATCATGTATAACTAATCAAAGCAAATTTTTTAAAAAAGAAAACACTGAAATAAATTTCAAATACAAGAACTGTGAATGACATTCTTTCTGGGTTAAAGGGAAAGAGTTATATTTGGTGAGTTTTTAAAAAAGTTTATGAAAACTCTCCCTTCTCCAATTTTAAGAACTACTGTCTAACTCTAACTGTAAAAGACTATCAGATAGTGTGCTTAAGAGACAATATTGTGGGGCTGAGATTGTGGCTCAGCAGTAGAGCTCTTGCCTAGCAGGGGCAAGACCCAGGTTCTATCCTCAGCTGTCTCTAAATAACAAAATAGGGCTGGGAATGAGGCTGAGTGGCCTAGAGCCCCCCAGTTCAATACACAGGAGAGAGAGGGGAAGGGGGGGGGAGGGAGAGAGGGGAGAGAGGGAGGAGAGGGGAAAAGAGAGGAAAGAGGGAGAGAGGGGGGAGAGAGAGGAGAGAGGAGAGAGAGGGGAGAAAGAGAGAAGAGAGAGGAGAGAGAGGGGACAAGGAGGGGAGAGAGGAGGGAGAGGAAGGAGAGGAGATATACATATACATATATTGCAGGCTAACTTGTAGCTTAGTGCTTGCTTAGCATGCATGAAGTCCTCTGGGCTCAATGAGAGGAGACAGAGGAGAGAGAGAAGAGAGACAGAGGAGAGAGAGAGGAGA
>NW_025999932.1:37550893-37560057 GCF_001458135.2 Marmota marmota marmota
GGGGGAGAGGAGAGAGGAGAGAGGAGCGGGGGAGAGAGAGACAGGAGAGAGGAGAGAGAGGAGATATACATATACATATACATATATTGCAGGCTAGCTTGTAGCTTTGTGCTTGCTTAGCATGCATGAAGTCCTCTTGGCTCAATAAGAGAGGAGAGAGAGGAGAGGAGAGAGAGAGAGGTGAGAGAGAGGCGAGAAAGAGGGGAGAGAGAGAGCAAAGAGAGGAGAGAGAAGAGGGAGAGGGCAGAGAGGAGAGAGAGGAAAGAGGAGAGAGAGGAGATATACATATACATATATTGCAGGCTAACTTGTAGCTTAGTGCTTGCGTAGCATGAATGAAGTCCTCTGGGCTCAATGAGAGAGGGGAGAGAGGGGAGAGAGAAGAGAGAAGAGAGAGGGAGGAGATATACATAAACATATATTGCAGGCTAACTTGTAGCTTATTGCTTGCTTAGCATTCATGAAGTCATCAGGGCTCAATCCCCAGTACCTCCACAATGACACTATCTCTTGACTGGAAATGTAAGAAATTACTTCGCTTTAGAGTAGTAGTATAGCACACATAAAGGTGGCACTTTTAAGGTGTGAAGGATTCAATCTATAGTAGTATAAAGGTACATAGTTTCAGAACAAAACATCTCAATAACTTTTAAAATAACTAAATGTCCAATTTCTTTTCTTTCTTTCTTTTTTTTTTTTTTTTGGTGTGTGCATGGTGCTGAGGATTGAACTGAGGACTTCATGCATGCGAAGCAAGTACTGTACTTCAGAGTACATCCCCAGTCCTGTCCAATTTCTTTTGAAAAGGTCTTTTATGTTAACTTTAATTAAACAAAGCAAAACTATGTTTATTTACAGGTAAGATTACATAAAGAAGCCAGTATTTCTGATGCTTGGCAACCTAATACCTTACTCAAAAATTTTAAGCATCTTTTCCTTGAGAAATAATCCTTTCAACGTTGAAAACAAATATAAGGAAGGCAATTAAAATCAGCAAAAATTAAATTCATTTACACTATTTCAAGGTAACAAAAATACCTAAGATGTTAAGCATAATTTATAAACTGTTAGAATTAATAAATAAAATTATTTAAGGGGCTGGGATATAGTTCAGTTAATAGAGTGCTTGCCAAGCATGCACAAGGCCCTGGGTTCAATCCCATGCATCACACACACACACACACACACACACACACACACAAATTATTTAAAATTAATAGGCTATAAGTAAAGAAGGGACATAATGATAACTGCTTAGAAGGGTCATTTGAATAGCTACTGGGAGGATTAATGAAAACAGATCCCAAACTAGTTACCAAAAAATATATATTTTCCTTAAACAAAACAACAAACCTTCAAATTTAGCAAAGAAGGCAGAATCTTCATAAGGAATGCAGTACAGATCTCAGAGTACCAAGCTCCACCGGGAAAGTTACCTTTCCCAAAGGGGATCTCTGGCTAATTAGGGTAGCCATCACTAAGTGGCCTCGGGAGGAGTTTTGTTTCCCTGTTAACATTCTGTCCTGATAACGTACTGCACAAGAAGGCTATTTTTAATTCCTCATAGCACAATTCAGACAAGGTGTCAAGATTTGAAACAAATTCACTGTGAGAGGAAAAAAGGGATAACAGGTGGTACTTAAAGGGCAGGTAGAGTCATGGCACAAAGGGTCTTGGGTGCCATGCTAAGCAACTTTACTTTCATGTGGAAGGCTATGCAAGAGTTGTAAGCATCTTATGATGTATTTAGACATGTTTCTTAAAAAAAATTGCACAGATGGCAGTGGGAGAAGAATAGTTTCCATCTTTCTGTCTCAGGCAACCATATGGAAGGTAATGCTATTCATTGGGGTAGAAAATGAAGGTAGAGGGGATGCTGGGGTTGTGGCTCAATGGTAGAGCATACTCGCCTAGCACATGGGAGGCCCTGGGGTCCATCCTCAGCACATGAATGAATGAATGAATGAATGAATAAATAAATAAATAGCATTGTGTCCAATCACACTAAAAAAAAAAAAAAAAAGGCAAGAAAATGAAGCTAGAGGGATAAGTAAGATATTCAAGGAGGGATAGGCTCCTTATGCATTCAAGGTGTGCAGGCTGTAAAGTAAGATCTGATTCAGAAATACAATTTTTTAGCCCACAGCATGAACATTCTTGCTGAAGTCACAGGGCAGGTTTAATTCTTCATGGAGAACATGTTAAGAAGTGTCTCCTGTAAAATACCAACATGTAGGAAATGAATAGGAAAAGGAACCATGATGTTTGAGAAGATAGAAGGGAAACTCAGGGGAGTAGTATCTAAGGAATCAAGGAAAGAACAGGAATAGTGATTAACAAAATAGTGCTTTTCCAGATGTTATTGGGATTAAATCCAGCATTGCCATTTTTTTTTTTTAATATTTACTTATTTATTTATTTTAGTTTTAGGCGGACACAACATCTTTGTTTGTATGTGGTGCTGAGGATCGAACCCGGGCCGCACGCACGCCAGGCGAGCGCGCTACCACTTGAGCCACATCCCCAGCCCCAGCATTGCCATTTATTAGCTATGTGACCACATCTGTAAAATGGATACAAAAAATAGCCAGTATTTCAAAGAGCTGATGTGCAGATCAGAACATGGCAACTGGCAAGAGATTACTGTACACTTTTAAACAAAAAGTATAGTCTTAGGCAAAAGGAGTTAAGCTTTCCATTATGAACTTTTAGAGGTCATTTAGCCTAGGGAGAAAAATATTTTATGAAGTAGATCTTTCCTAGAGTCCCTAAATCATTAAGGTTTTCACTGATATAAGCAGCAGCAGCACCACCACCACCACCAACAACAAAACACTGCTTTTAGGCAAAACTACTGTTCAAAGCACTTAAAATTGATTATTGTTATTATGCTTCCTTTCATAAATACAAGTCAGTCATTCAATCTAGGAATTTATCTTGTTAGAAGTGGACATCTAGATGGGAAAGATTTTAAAAGTAGTTTAAAACAACTTTTAAAGAAAACAGTATATATACACAATAGAATACTATTTAGCCATAAAGGATAAAATCTTGTCATTTAGGACAATATATGGGTGGAAATGGAGGATATTATGTTACGTGAAATAAGTCAGGCCGAGAAAGAGAAGTTCTACACAATCTCACTCAGTATGGCATCTAAGAAACGTGTCTCCCCCCCACACATAAACACATTTTCTATCTCCTTCCTTTGTTGTTCTTTTTTTAAGTTTTTGTTTTTTGTAATACTGGAGATTAAACCCAGAGTCTTGCACATGCTGGGCAAGCACTCTACTACTGAACTACATTCCCAGCCCTTTTTATTTTATTTTTTAAATTTTGAAATAGGATCTTTCTAAGTTGCTGAGGCTGACCTTGAGTTTGCAATCCTCCTACCTCAACCTCCCGAGTAGCTAGGATTTCAAAATTTCAAATTAAAAAAATTACAAATCTCAAAAATTGAGAGTAGAATAGTGTTTACTAGAGTCTGGGGAGACTAGGAAGGAAAAAAAGGAAGAGAAATGTTTGGTCAATGTACTAAGTTGCAATTAGGGTGGAGAAATAAATTTTGGTGGTCTACTGCACAGAGTAGGGTGACTATAGACAATGATAACGCACTGTACATTTCAAAAGTGCTAGAAAAATCTTTGAATGTTTTCACCACATACAACAAATGTTTGAAAAGATACATACCCAAATTTCAACATTAAACAATGTATACATGTATCGAAACATCACAGCATACTCTACAAATATGTACCTTTTATGTTCATTAAAAAATTAACTAGAAGGGGAGGGAGTATGGGGGCAAGAAAGAAGGTGGAAGGCGATGGATATCATTACCCTAGGTACATATATGATTGCACATATGGTGCGGTGCTACACCATGTACAACCAGAGAAATTAAAAGTTGTGCTGCATTTGTGTACAATGAAATAAAATGCATTCTGATGTCATATATACCTAACTAGAATAAATAAATAAATTTAATAAAAATAGAAAGAATTAACTAGAGCCAGGTACGGTGACACACATCTATAATCCCAGTGGCTGGAGAGGTTGAGGCAGGAGGATTGCCACGTTTGAAGCCAGCCTCGTAACTTAGTGAATCCCATGGCAACTTAGACCTCAAAATAATAAAAGAAAAAGGACTGGGGATGTGGCTCAGTGGTTAAGAGCCCCTGAGTTCAATCCCTGGCACCAACCCCTGCAAAAAAATTAACTAGGTTTGGGGTTGTAATTCAGAAGTAGAATGCTTGTCTATTGTGCACAAGACCCTGTGTTCAATTCCCAGCGCGCGCGCGCACACACACACACACACACACACACACACAAAAGAAAAAATAAAAAGTAAATTAATTGGGCTGTGGGTATATCTCAGTGGTAGAATACTTGTCTGGCACTTTCAAGGCCCTGGCTTGATCCTTAGTACCATACGTACAAAACAAAAAAATCAACCAATTAAGTTAAAAGTCATGCTAAAAAAATAAAATTAAAATACCTTTTAATAATCAGCATTAAAATCTTCTACAGGAACCAGGGCAAGTGATACAACCCTATAATCCCAGCTACTCAGAAGACTGAGGCAGGAGAATCGCAAACTCAAGGTCAGCCTCAGCAACTTAGAAAAATCCTATTTCAAAATTTAAAAAATAAAATAAAAAGGGCTGGGAATGTAGTTCAGTTGTGGAGTGCTTGCCCAGCATGTGCAAGACTCTGGGTTTAATCTCCAGTACTACAAAAAACAAAAAATTAAGAGAACAATGAAGGAAGGTGATAGAAAGTGTGCCTATGTGGTGGGGGTAGACATGTTTCTGAAGGCCAGGGCTGCACTTCAGAGCACTTGCCCAGCATTCAGAGGCTTTGAGTTCCATCCCCAGCACTGCAAAAACAAACAAACACACACCCTTCTGGAATCATATACAATTCCATCCTGAACTGAAGAGAAGTGGTGATGCTACAAGACAGTATTTGGGACTTATTAAATTTGGTTTTTAGTGACTATTATTTAAAACTTCTTAGAAATGCCAATATGTTATTACTAAATTATTCCGATAGGAAATACTTAAAACAAAATTACCTAAGAAGTATCATATTAACTCGTTAATCTTAGAATTAATTAATAAAGAAGACAATAGCAATATAATTTAAGGAAACAGACTGGGAGTACAGTTCAGCTCCTGCTGATATATAAGGCTATAGATTGGATCCCAGCACCACCACCCTTGAATTGATTTGAGAAAACAAAGTCAATCAAATACAACATTCACTTCTATGTGAAAGAAATGTCACTAAGCAAATCATATTTATTTGCTCTAGGTTTTAAAAAATACTGTTCCTATATCTTTGTTATCTCATACTGTTTAGCTTTAATTCTCATTAAAATAGCACTTGTTCTTCATGTCTCTCTGATCATTTTTCTGTCTTCTTGCTATGTAAACCTTTAATATTGAGCAAGAAGAGGTACCAAACTTTCTGATGAATCAAACTAATAAATCCAATTAACATCTTCTGTGCACCCTGACACTAAATGACTAGTCCTAAAAAGAAACATCACAGTGTCTTTGATTTCAATTGTAGCCTATGTGGATGACAACTACAATGGGGACAATTTTAGTTTCTTGCTGTTGATCTTATTTGTATATTGTATGCATTCTCAGAGTTACAATCCTGGAAATATTTGAATATAATTCACTATAAATACTTAACAAAAAATACAGGAGTAGATACTTGAAGACTAATTTTGCTACTTGTCTTCAGAATTGAAGGATACCATCTGATAACTATTCTCAGTAGTTATCATGCTAGTATACGCTAGTACCAAACATGCTGGTACTTTCCTATATAATTAGGTACAAGAAAATAACCATAAAGCAAGAAGTATAACAGCTTATATGTAGTTATACTATATGTCTCCCAAACTCAAAGACAGTCTTTGTAAAAGGGTAATATTCATGAATCATATTGATGTGAATTCATTTACTAGATGAATATTTATGGAACACTTACCAAATGCACTGATAATGATCTCTGGTCACAGAAACATACATTATTCTAGACCTAGAGGGTATCAAAACCACAGAGCTGGGCATGGTGGCGCACACCTGTAATCCCATCTGCTTGAGAGGCTGAGTCAGGAGTATTAGGAATTCAAAGCCAGCCTCAAACAAAACAAAACAAAACAAAAAAACCACATTGTGTTCTATTGTTACAAACATATTTTAATATGTGGCTTTAAAATTCTTTTTTTTTTTTTTTTTTTGGTACCAGGGATTGAACCCAGGGGCACTTGACCACTGAGCCACAACCCCAGTCCTATTTTGTGTCTTATTTAGAGACAGGGTCTCACTGAGTTGCTAAGTGCCTCACTGTTGCTGAGGCTGGCTTTAAACTCACGATACTCCTGACTCAGCCTCCTGAGCAGCTGGGATTACAGGCATGTGCCACCGCCTGGCAGTGCATAGAATTTTAAGATAATAATGAACCTTAATGTATGCAAATTTTAGAAAATTCATTTAGGAGGTCAGGGATTCCAGTAAGGAATGTAGTCTATGAAGACAATCTAATTGTAATAACAAATAGACCACACTAAATAGCTGGGTAGAAAAGGTGCTGAACTTGGAATAGGTTTACAATTCTGATAAATCTATACATATACACTGGAATTGGTCAGTTAAATAAATAGACAGCAGACAGTGGGTACCAAGTTTCTTACTATTGGAGTAGGAATTTATAGATTAGCAAGGACAGGAGACTAGAATGATACATGTGGTAATGGACTAGAGTTGAAAATAATATACTTTTATGTTTAGGTTAATATACATGTAGCTATAAATGTTTAGATACATGTGTATATGTACATATCTGATAATGCATGTCAGGTGAGAAAGTCTATAAACAAGGACACATACAACGAATATACTTATGCCCAGATATTGATTTCTAGTACCATTCTCCAATAAAAGGAACCATTCAAGGAATAGCTAATTCTAGGACTGTTTTAAGAAATATACAAGGTGAGCATGGAACATCTTCTAGTGACAGAAAATTAAAAAGTGCTATACAACAAAAATAAGTAAAAAATATCTACACTGATGGGGATAAGTCAAAGGACATAAGAGCTATCTTAAACAGTTCCCAAGGGCCAAACCTGGGGCAACTTGAGGAAGAAAATACATAAATTAATACTGAATTGTAACCCAAATGTAAAACAAGCACCCATCAGTCCATTTATAAATAAATGATTACTTGAACAAATAAATGGGGAAAAAAAAGACAAAAATTTCTCTTGCAAGAGAATTCCAATTTGTTCACACAGATATTTTCCTCTCAACCTGGGGGAGCATAAATCCTTACTTCATAAGTGTGGGCTGCACATATTGATTTACTTCCAAAGAGTACGGTAGGGGATGGGAGGGGGGGGGAAAGAGTGACTTTTTAGTAGAGAAACCTAGCAACACACCTAAATTAGCCAAGTAATCAAGCTCAATATCAACAGAGAGAAATCATGTTCAAAGCATGTACCCTTGTTGTGATGTGTTGAAAATGGCACTTTACCTCTGTAATCTTACTCCTCCAAATCACAGTGTAATCATAAGAAAAACGTCAGACAATAATTACAATAGAGGGGCATCAAATAAAAGTATCTGGATACAAAATCAATAACAAGAATAATCTGAGAAACTACCATAGCCAAAAGGAGCCGAAAACATGAAAAGGAAATAAAATGTGGTATAATGAATGGAATCTTAGAATGGAAAAAGAGGTTACATAAATACTGAATAGACTATGGAGTTTATTTAATAATAATGTATCAATATTGGCTTATTAATCATAACATTTATCATCCAAATGAAAGATGTTAATCATAGGTGAAACTGGGTACTGGATGTATGGGAACTCTCTCAACCTTATCTTCTTGATTTTTCTGTAAAACTAAGAACATCTTAAAAGTAAAGTGTATTTTAAAACAACATTAGAGTTCTGATTTAAAATTCCTGATTAGCAATTAGGTATAAAGGCAATCAAAACTGGTAGCTACCTGAGGAAAAAAGTCCTTAATGTCCTCTAATTCAGAAAAGTCAATTAATGAAAAACCTTGAAAATTCCACAATTCGTCTATAAACTTTAAAGTTTAACAACAAGTTCTTCAAACCTACCATTTTTTTCTTCCATCTTTTGAAGTTGTTTGTTAATATAAAATTCTTCAAAATTAAGTTATCAAAAGATTGATATCAATCACTTTGATTGGAGAATATTCCTGGAATCCAATTGTAGTCTTTATGAAATCTGTAGTCTTCACAACATTATGCCATGTTTAACCCAATATTCTTTGATGTTTGAATTTTCAAATAGAAACTGGTTGAAGAAACTGTCATAAATGACCACTAGTCCAACCAAAAGACAGGTCCATGCATCTTCATCGAGTGATAGTTGTATCAGATCATTGACAATATGTTTTTAAAGATAAAAACCAACTCCATCTTTTGGTCCTCAAAGTACATGAAACATTCTGTAACAAAAACAATAAAGAATGGTATATATTTATAAAGAACAAAACACACAGGGAAAAAAGATAGTTTTAACAACAGCTCTTTTAAAATAGCATAAACTATTACAAAATGTATAAATTACCAAAATTAGGAAAATTACTGAGCATCACCCATGATATTATCACCCATATAATATGGCCATTAACGTTTTATTACATTAATAACCAGCAAACTATTCTCATTTTATACTTTGTAAAAATGTTTAAAACAGGGATAATGATGCTAACTACCTTATAGGTTATTGTATGGATAAGACTTAATAATCACTTAGAATAGTGCCTGACAGAAGTGAAGGATTCAGCTAATACTAGCAATTATTACTATCCTCTCAGTATGTAATTTTTAAAAGTATAGAGTATAAAATTTTTATACTTTTTCACTAGTAACATCATACACCCTCCCACATCATTAATATTTTTACATGACTCAATGGTTATATACTTCGGTCAATAATCCACACATTAAAGTATGTTAAGAGCCAGGTGCAATGGTGCACATCTGTAATCCAGCTACTTGGGGGGCTGAGGCAGAAGGATTACAAATTTGAGGCCAAACTGGGCAACTTAGTAAGACCCTGTCTCAAAATTAAAAAAAAAAAAGGGGGGGGGGGTGGGG
>NW_025999932.1:37560133-37569874 GCF_001458135.2 Marmota marmota marmota
GGGGGGGGGGGCTTGGGAGGTAGCTTAGTGGTAGAATGCCCGAGTTCAATTCCTAGAATAAAAAAAACAAAAACCAAATCCAGGGCTGAGGTTGTAACTCAAAGGTAGAGCATTTGTGAGATCCTGGATTCAATCCCTAATACTGGGGGGAAAATATAGGATTTTAGTAATTAAATTTTAATGAATTATTAATTACTAATGTAAATAAACCTCTATTTCAGACATGGAAACATTTTTAGATTATTATTTTCCAGTATAACAAATAATGCTGGAACAATATATTTATGAGTATCTGATTATTTCCTTAGGATATATACCTAGTGGTAGAACTAATAGATCAAAAAGGAATCAGGGCTGGAATTGTGGCTTAGAGGTAGATTGCTTGCCTCGCATGTGTGTGGCACTGGGTTTGATCCTCAGTACCATTTAAAGTAAAGACATTGTGTCCGCCTGTAACTAAAAAATAAATATTAAAAAAGAATGGAATCAAAAGTTGTATCCTCAAAACGTTAGTTAACATCTTGAGAATCACCAAGAATTTTGATAAATTATTCTGTCATTTCCATAAATCATAAAAATATTGGAAGACTTTAAAACATATATAGGTGTGTGTGTGTGTGTGTGTGTGTGTATTAGATAGACAGTCATGCTGAAAACAAAGGAACTCTCTATAGACCAAGTCTGTGAGGCCTCTCTGGGGAAAGGAAACAGATGAGAAGCTGCAGGGATAATGGCAACCATTCACAACACAAGAAGATGCACAAGAAACTTCTCAGGACAGATAAGTGCTCAAGTAAGAATCTTCAAACATCTGAAGAAGGCTATCCCATAAAAATGAGACTTCACAAGCTCATTATACAAGAATTAATACAGAATACTGAAAATAATTTTAAAACAAATGGGATTATATTTAATATCCTCAAAGAACTAAAGAAGAAAACCTCATCCATGAATTAACATAGTTTTGAAAACTAACCAATTAGAAATCTAAGACACAAAAACAATTGCTAAAACAAATTTAATAGATGGCTGAATAAGAGAACAAACTCACATGAACAGCTAATTAGTAATCTGAAAGCCTGAACTGAGCAGTTTATGGAAAACCCAGAGCAAAGAAACAAGAGGAAATGCAAAACAGAGAGAATGTACATGAGACAATATTGACTAAGAAATTCTCAGAACTGAAATACAAATAGGACCACCGAGTCCACTGAGTGCTAACTACGACACAATCTGTAATATAAACCAGTAAACAATCTGTAGTAAGTTTTAGAATATACATAATAAAGGCAGTATTAGAAATTTTAAGAAAAATCTACATTATCTAAAAGGAACATATATAAGATTGGTAATGAGACTTCTCGCCAGATAAACCAAATACAAAATGTTAAAGGAAAGTAGGTACGAACTCATAATTCTATTACTAGCCAAGATCTTTGATACCAAAAGAAGTTCTCAACAAATTCCAAAAGAATTATGTGACATAGATCTGTCACTGAATATAAGTAAAAATCAAAATTAACAACATTAAGTTAAGCTCTACCTTACACTATCTCTTGAAATTTATAAAAAACATGTCTACGGCCATACCACCTGAACGCGCCGGATCTCGTCTGAAATTTATAAAAAACAAATTTCCAAATAACTTATTGTTTACAGAGGACAGCAAAGCTTTAAAAAATATCAATATTCAAAAATTTTTAAATATTGAGAAATGGAGATCAGTTGAAATAATACATATCAAACCTGAAGAAAGGGTTCTATCAGAACAACATACAGAGAAATAGTTAAGCCTTAAATGAGTTTTTTCATTAGAAAATGAGAAAATTAAAATGATTCACATAATAGTTAAATTGAAGCTGAGAAAAGACAAACAAAATAAACAATAAATGAAAGATATATCTGTGTATACACTAAAAAGATTTTTAAACACGCTAAAGTTCAAACAACATTATAGCAATACACATGTGAACTGAAATTTTCGAGGAAAATATAAAATACCAAATGGGCTCAAGCCAGGCACAATAGTGCACACCTGTAATCCCAACAGCTCAGGAGGCTGAGGCAGGAAGATCATGAGTTCAAAGCAAGCCATAGCAATTTATCGAGGCCCTCAGCAACTTAGCAAGACCCTGTCTCAAATTATAAAATATAAAAAAGGGCAAGGATGTGGCTCAGTGATTAAGAACCCCTGGATTCAATTCCTGGTACCAAGAAACAAACAAACAAACAATAAAAGCCCCACAAAAAAATCCAAATGGGCTCAAGAAGTAAAATACCATCTAGATAAATAAGCATAAAAAGAAATGAAAACAATAAAGATCTTGGGCTGTGGGCACAGTAAAACAACAATTCAAACAAACAAACAAACAAAATAACCAATAAAGATCTAACCAGAGTTGCAGGCCACACAGTCCCATCCCCTCATTCCCAATATAGCAGGTCCATGAAGTTGTAGATGAACTGTACAAAGCTTTCAAGGAATGCAATTTTCTATTCTATACAAACTGTTTCAAAGTAGGAAAAATACAGGAAGATATTCAACTCTTTTTATGAAATTAGTATAATCTGAATTGTAGGAAAAAAACTCAAGGCCCAAATCACTTCTGGGTATAAATTTAAAAATGTTAAATAAAG
This sequence comes from Marmota marmota marmota, assembly GCF_001458135.2. Classification (NCBI taxonomy): domain Eukaryota; kingdom Metazoa; phylum Chordata; class Mammalia; order Rodentia; family Sciuridae; genus Marmota; species Marmota marmota. Next base: position 37,562,771 of record NW_025999932.1, read on the forward strand.
GTATCCAGCAGTATAGTAATATTAGAGTAAGACTCAGGAATACTCAAGAATTTTAACACTGGAAAAGTTATCAGTGCAAATTCTTACATTAACAGATAAATGGAGGAAAACTGTGGTCTTAGATGAAAAACAAAGGAAAATTTTTCAACAAAAATTAATCACTTTGAAGCCTGGCATGGTTGGCACATGACTGTAATCCCATGCACTCAGGAGGATTTCAAGTCTGAGGCCAGCCTCAGCAATTTAATTAGACCTTGCCTCAAAACAGAAAAATAAAAAGAACTAGGGACATAGTACAATGGTAGAACAACCCTGGTTTCAGTCCTAGTACATGGCAAGGAAGTGGAGATAGGGAGTCAATTACTTGGGGAGAGTGAGGGTGCATAGCAAACTAGGAATAAAAGAGAACCTCCTTAATTTGATATAGACTATCAAAACCTGGTAGAAAAACTTTTAAAAAAATTATATAGGATATCAATCAAGTGTGATAACACATGCCTGCAGTCCCAGCTACTTGGCAGGTTAAGTCAGGATCACGTAAACTGGCCAGCATGGGTAACACAACAAGACCCCTGCTTGTTTAAAAAAGCATGGGTAACACAACAAGACTCTTCTCTTGTTTAAAAAAAAAAGGGGGGGGGGGCTGGGGGTGTGGCTCAAGAGGTAGCATGCTCTCCTGGCATGCGTGCGGCCCGGGTTCCATCCTCAGCACCACATACAAACAAGGATGTTGTGTCCGCCGAAAACTAAAAAAATAAAACAAAATAAAAATTCTCTCATATTAAAGAAAAAAAAAGTACACAGTGTTCAGGACATATAAAGAAATCCTTAAATCATTAAGGTCATCCTATAGAAAATCAGGTAGTTTTAAAAATAAACTATAGTAATTGATATAAATTATATAAGTTAATAAACATGAATAGCTATTCCAACATCAAGTTAGAGAAGGAAAATTAAGAGTCATTTTTAGTCTTCAGATGTGCAAAAATTAAGATATTATTTGGGGGTTGGTCTAGACTGTAGGGAAACTGAACTCTCAAACTATTGTTGAATGGGTAAATTAGTAAAGACATTTTGGAGCAAACTTGGTAGGACCTACTAAAACTATGTTCATAACTTAAAACCAAATAATTACATTTTTAGGTGTATATCCTTCAGAAATAAAACATCTGCATAACAAAACACAAAGACATTCGCTGCAGCAATGTTAATGTGAAAAACTGCAAACAACCTAAAGTCCATTAAGAGAACAAAGCACATATCAAACAAAATAGAATTTAATATGAAAACCACTAAAAGAAGCAGAAAGATTTCACATTAACAGAACAACTCAGACTTACACTGGAGTACTACGCAACAGGTATAATAAATGATTTCTAAATAACATGAACAATGAATAACGTGTATGTGCGGCAAAAACATTTTGGAGAGAAGAAATAAGTTGCAGAATGATTCCATTAAATACATATATGTGACTTCAGAGACTAAACTACATATAAAAAGATTTGAAGGCTCTGTACCAGTCTTAAGTGCGATGAAGGGCAGGGGAGTAAAAGCATTCAGGGATTCTGGATCTAGCTCTTTATCTGTTAAGGTTCTAATTTTGTCAAGGGAGAATGTAAAAGTGTACTCAAGTGTACCATTTTCAGAAAGGAATCATCTATTTTAGTGTGTTACTGCACTGCTTTCTAGAAAGAGCCTACCAACTTATATTTCCACCTAAGTACACTAGGAGCTTTTAAAAAAAAGCTCTCTCCAGTGCAGTTCACACATTCCTAAAATTTGAAGATAAGTCAATTTACAAAACCCTTACTGAAAAATATTAGCAAGATGCAGGAAATCATAAACAAAAAAATTTAAATCACTCACAAATTTATCCTCCAGAGACAGACGATGCTAATATTTCAGGATAACTGGGATTTTAAAATTTGTTCCCTTTTTTTCTTGTCACTTTTTCATTTTTGAAGAAAAATTAAGTCAGGTCTCCTTTGCTTCAATGTATAGTTCCTTTCCGTTTTTAAAAGGATAACACAATGTGACCATTCCTCTTGGTTCCCTATTTTAATTATGAGGATGGTAAAGACATTTGAGTATGAATCACGTGTTGGGAACGTTTTTCTTTTCTGGATGAGGAAGCTTAGGATGTCACATTGTAAGTGGCACATAATTAGGGAACCAGACAGCCTGGTATCAAGAGCCCATGTTTTGTTTACTCTACCGCCTCAAAGTTAGCCCTCTTTGCTTGGGCTCCTTCCTTCATATATGCAGAACTCACTGCAGATTTCCACACGGTAAAGAGCGGCAAATTAAATACTGTTCCGTGCTGTTTTTATTTATTATGGCTACTGAAATCAGGAGCTCCTAGGATCTAATATAAACTCCGTGGTATTGGATAAAATGACTTCACTTATTTAAGGCTGTGTCATCTTACCTGGGAAATGGGTCAGTAGTTAATCCTTCAAGTTCTGCTTCTGGATTTTATACTGTAGATCATTTCCTATGGCCCCTTTTAGATCCTCGGGTTCCCAGCTGATCAGGAATCACCTCTCATTAAGTTGTGCACCGTAAGATAGAATGAAATAGGGGTTGAGAACTCAAAGCAACCGCTGTCCCTTCTCCAGTCCGGGACTGCACGTGGGTGCGAAGGAAAGGGAGAGTGCACTGGCTGGCATGCAACCTCTGCTCAAGCGGCGGAGGGCTCCAGGACGTTTTTTGCAGGAACCGTCAGGGAGCTACCCACTGCCGTGCCACAGCTACACCGACTCCTCTGCGTTTTCCAAGCAGCCCGCCAAACCGGAAGGTGGCGCACCGCCTGCTCCGTTAGCTAGGCTGGATTCGCCTGCGGATCAGGTTCTCCAATTTCTCGTCGCGGAGACTACGCGGCTTCAGGTGCCCTATGGCCAGGAAGTACTTCACCGTTTATTACACTTCACCTCCGCCCGGGAGGGGCAAGCGCGCAACCTCTAACATCCAAGCCATGCTACAGCGATCACTAACTGGGAGGAGTCGGAAACCAAAAGCATTCCACCACCTGGCCCGGAGCCCATTGGTCGCACTCCCCACCGGGTCTACACCTCAGCAGCTTCGCTCGCTGAGCACACCGGCTAAGCCGCGGCTTCCCGAGCGCGCCGCCTCCTGATTGGCTGCCAGAGCTCTGGTCTTGTCTCGCGCTTCCTGGACGGGCCAATGGAGTTACCCGTAGTCTAAAGGCCAGGATCGCTGGAGTGGTGGCGCAGCTGTTTCCTTCGGTATGTGTGAGGCTGCCATCTTGTGTGTGGCTAGAAATGGGCTTTGGGGTGGTTGAAAGCTTATTTAGCAGCTGTCCTTGTAGAAGAGTTCTGGGGGAAGAGACGGGAGAGAGGAGGGACCTGAGGGAAGAAACTTGGCGCCTTCTTTCTTGAAAGCACAAGTTTCTTGGATCGAGTTTCATCCCGGGCTAGGGGAAGTGAGCGTGGTGGTGGCTGTGGTGATACCAAGCTTTGGTTTGTTGGTCGTTGTTGGGTTTAGTGGGGTTGTCGTGCCTCTACTTTGAATTCTTGGTTTCCGAGAGCTGTTTCTCAGCAGTCTGATCAGAAAAGATCAGTAAAGGAGGCTGGCTGATGGACTGCAGGATTCAGAAACCAAAAAAGCTGCTAATGGAAGGGCAAAGAGGGAGATGCCTCACCAGCTGTTCTCAAATTCGAAAAAGAACCCTTCATTTTTTTTGTTGTTTGCCTCAGTGGCTGCTAAACCGCTGTTCTTAGGAGTTGCTATTTGTCTGAGGCCGTCCTTTGTATTAGGGAAAGTCAGGTTCTGCGTTTACATAAAAATTGATTAGCGTGCAACCAGCATTCCTGCAGCCTTTTTGTTTTGTTTTGTTTAAGCTAAAAGTGGTAGTCTTTGCAGAAACAGGGAAACTGAAAGAAGAATTTTTTCAAATCTTTGTTTCCCCGGTTTCAAGGTGTTCTTGAGTTATAAATCTTTGCATTTGCTGGGCCATGCTTGGTTGCTTAGTCATGGAGCAGGAGGAGGCATTTGTAGGGGAAAGCACCTTCCGAGTTCTTTGGGGTTGGGAGGGGGAAAAAAAAAGGAGAATTACCTCGTTTTCTTTCTTTCTTTTAAGTTTTTACGTAGAGAAAACACCTGGTATTTTCGTTTGAGGAAAAAAAAAATTATTGGATCTGAACCAAGCCGACAAAAGAGCAATATTTTTGTGATTAACTTTAGCTGTTTAAAGTGCATGAAAAGAAAGTGGAGAAAGATATCTGCTTCCAGTTTAGTGTTCAGTTATTCAAGGTTAACTGATGACCCTATTAAGTCTACCGTACATGATGTAGGCATTTTGCAAGAACAACAACAAAAAAAAAGTAGTTGACACTCTAAATTAATTTTGTGTTTGAATTCATGAACCTTATAAAACCTAAGTTGCAATAATTCAAATATCAGTAATTTTGTGTCGATGGCTAAAGAACATGTTAACACATTAAGTCCCAAGTTTTCAATTCAGCAAACAATTGTTACAAAGTTATCATAAATGGTATATTTGTCAAGCAATTTTAAGTTTTTTTTTTTAAACTGTTCCACATCGGGAATGATGGAACAGAATGGGTTAATATTATATTATTATAAGTTAATATTATCAAGTTGGAGAAAAATGAATAAAAAACATCATAGGGGTTGGGGATGTACTTCAGTGATGCAACCACTACCTGCTTGGCATGCTGGAGGTCTTGGATTGGATGCCCAGCAGCAAAAAAAAAAAAAAAGGAAATGTAATCCGGAGTCAGCAAATGTATTCTAAAACATTGGTATCTCATTCACCTGTTGTGAATGCATATTAGACCATATATTGTTGAATTAAAAAGTACAGTGATTGAGAAATATGGATATTCATTTTTTAAGCCTAACTGAAAAACAATTTTTTAACCTTTTTGGAAAACTTGACTTTCTGTTTGGACTAAATTTATTTGTAACTTCCACTTCACACACACAATATTAAGGACAAGTTTATGATCATTTTTCTGTTTCAGGATTTCACAATAATCTGAAGATCTTTAGAAATTTTTTTAATGGTATTTTGTATGAACTATGTTAAATGATTAAGTAAAATCAGTTTTCACTTAGATTGATAAGGTAGTTATGATTTTCCAGTGCTATACCATTGAATGTACAAATTTAGATTTTCCCATTATCTAGTAAAGCACTATTTAGTTAAAAAAATTATAACACCTTTTAAGTGAATGTAGTGTAGTCTGACAGATTGTATATTATAATGTTTATGTGATTCAATATAATAAAGTTAATAAACTGCTTATGGAACCTGTTTTGGAAGTTTTGCCTTTGGCATTTAATAATTATGAGTTAAGACTTTATGGTGATTATGAGCACTTCTCATGAGGGTTTGATCCCCAGCACTGCAAAAAAAAAAGTAGACAAATATACATTTAAATATATTCGATCACTGAAAAACCAAATTATGTACAATCATCATTGAAAAAAATTTGTTTATTTTGGTGTTAGGTATTGGTACTAAAAATGCAGTACACAGTATATACTACTGAGCTACACACCAGACTCTTAAAAATTATTTTTATTTATTTATCTCTTGATACTGGTGATTAAACCCAGAGGTACTTTATCACTGAGCTGCATTCTCAGCCTTAAAAAATATTGTAAAAGTCAAAATGACCACTGTAGTTTGTGATAATGGATAAAACTAAGTGAATGCCTGCATCATGAGGATTTCCGTCAATCACTGACTATTTTAGACAAACAGTGGAACATTCAGATTGTTTCACTTAATGGGAAAAATTTTAAAGTACTATGTAAGTGGGCTTTTTTTTTTTTTTTTTTCTTTCAGTCCTGGGAATAAATCCAGAGCCCTGTATGTGCTAGGCAATAACTTTACCACTGAGCTACATCCCAGCTGTTTGGCTTTTTTTAAAGGATGGAGGGATCCTTTTCTAGGTAAACCTGTAATTTCTCCCCTTTGTAATCTCTAATCCTTAAATTATTATTTGAATGCAAATGAACCCAAGTCTATGGCAGATTTTCTCTCCAAACACTTCAGACATTTCTCATGGCCTTTTGATAGATCTACTCGATTTGTATACAACTCTTCCTATGTTCTCTATCCTGATTATTGGTCTAGGAATCTTCCATGTGGCTCAAATTTAAAACCAAATTCTTACTTCTCCCTTTTGCCCAACCGGATAACTCCAAAATACCTTTCCTATTCATCTTTCTATTCTCACTGCCAGTGCTGAAATGAAGCCACTCTAAATTTTTACATTTTTTTTTTTTTAGTTGTCAGTGGACCTTTTATTTTATTTATTTATATGCGGTGCTGATAATTGAACCCAATGCCTCACACATGCTAGGCAAGCACTCTGCCACTGAACCACAATCCCAGCCTTCTGTACATTTTATATGCCATTGTATTCTTGACAAAGCCAATATTCCTCAGCTTGGACTTTGTATTAGTTAATGTACAGGTTTGAGCCAGACACTGGAATAAAACTGTAATTCTGGCTCCTGGAGAGTCTTGAGATAGGATTACCAACCTGAGTTATTTAACAGGACCCTGGCTCAAAATTAAAAGGGTTAGGAATGTAGCTCAGTGGTAGAGCTCCCTGTGTTCAATCCTCAGTACTGCAAATAATAAGCCAGGCAGATGGCACATGCCTGTGATCCCAGTGACTTTGAGAGCAACTTCAGCAATTTAGCGAAGCCCAGTCTCAAATAAAAAGGACTGGGGATGCAGCTCAGTGATAAAGTACCCCTGGATATTCAATCCTGAGTATCAAAAAATAAAATAGTAATAATAGATATTTGGCTACTATGATAAACTGAAAAAGTAATTGTGACGTTAAAGAATAAAGTTTAGCTGGGCCTATACCTGTAATTCAAGCAGCTCAGGAGACTGAGGCAGCAGGATTGCAAGTTCAAGACCAACCTCAGCAATTTAGAAAGACCCTATCTCAAAATAAATGTATAAAAAGGCTAAGGGTATATGTAACTCAGTGATTAAGCACCCCCTGGGTCCAATACTCTCTTTCCTGTGTAAAAGCACAAGCTGACAGGTGGCTGTGCGACACACAGCTGTCAGCTTCCCCCCCCCGCCCC
>NW_025999932.1:37570113-37591740 GCF_001458135.2 Marmota marmota marmota
GGCCCCCCACTCCTGTTTCTTGCTCAGCCCACCTCATCATGCAGACCCAGACTGTGAACCAACATGGCTGATTTACATCCTGCCCTTCACCACAGGCCTAAACTGAAAAATCAAGTCTATTGTGCTAGGGGATAAGTCCTTGCAAGTGGTAATAGTGTTGCGGGAATCAGGCAAGAAGCTGCCAAGGACACTTAAAAAGAGTGAGAGAAACCAAAAGTTTATTTTACTCTGGCGGCCCAGAGAGATCAGCACTCCAGATTCTGAGCACTCCTTACCAGTTTTTCACAACATTTATAGGCTATCTAATGTCATAAATTTTCTAGTCTAAAACGATACATGGTTGTGCACAAGGGTTCAAAAAAGATATATGATTGTGTGAAAGAGGTTTCTGGCAGAAGCCTTTTACAGAAGCAGAGTGGGATAAGGGAGACTGGCTCCTCCTCCCCCTCCTTCACAGGGGCATTTACACTCAAAGGAAAGTAGTTAGATCCTAGGGAAAGTCTTTTACAATCCAAAAGGTAGAGTGAATGGTACTAATTAGGTTCTCCTGAAAACCAGCTAACTGGAAAGTGGAGAACTCTCTCTTTCCCAGGCACTAACTTTCACAGTGTCCTTATTTTTTATCCAGGCCTGGGTTAGTTACACACTACAATGGGAGCTGAACTTTATGTCCTAGCTTATTTTTTTTTTAACTTAGTTTTATGGACTGGGGTTGTAGCTCAGTGGTAGAGCACTTGCCTAGCACGTGGGAGGCACTGGGTTCCAATTTCCAGCACCGCATAAAAATAAATAAATAAAATAAAGGTACTGTGTCCATCTACAAGTAAAATAAATAAATAAATATATATATATACATATATATATTTAAAAGTTAGTTTTATTGTCACAGAAAAAAATTCAGTAAATCATCATTTCTGTTAGAAATCACAAACTTTTGATGACTCTGTCAAGTTCTTGACAGTTATACAGTGGTATAAGATAGGGTAGCCTGTGCTCCTCAAATACTATGTTAGCCTGTGCTCCTCAGATACTATATGTCTGACCTATATTACTACAGGTAGGGCCTACTTGGTGCTTCATATTTCTCTTAAACAGTGGTTCCTCGGTACCAAATACTACTCTTTTTACTTTTTGTCTTTCTTTGTGTGTGTGTGTGTGTGTGTGTGTGTGTGTTGCTAGGGATCAATACCTTGTGCATGCTAGGCAAGCACTCTACCCCTCATCCATATCCCTAGCCCAAGAATTACATTCTTTTGAAAGTAATTGATGGTTAGCTCAACTACCTCCTTAAAGTATTAGACAAGTTTCATTTAATCAAAATTAATCTGTCTTGTGAGACACAACTCCTTGGAAGGCAAAACTCCTTCCTGGGTATAATGAAGTATTTTGTACTTGATATTTGTTAAATGTTTGCTCATTTGAAATTTATTTCACATAGAACAAAAAAAAATTTAGTAGGGAGGTCTGACATGGGCCTGTTGGGCTTGATATGTAAAGTATAATCTATACCTTTAAGGAGTCCATTCCTCTCTTACAAATCAACAAATAAAAACATCAGTACCTAATAGAAAAGGAATAAAGGACATAAAAGAACAAGGCTGACATGAAGAAAAGTCAACTTGCAGTTAAGGAAATATTAAACCAGTGAATTTTCTAAATTAATATAATATACTATTGACTAGGATATAGGAAGATTAAAAATCCTTGAGCACTATTTATAGAAATATAAATTTGTATCATTTTCCTAGGAAGCAGTTTCAGAATATATCAAGAAACAAAAATATATAGTATGTTCTTTGAGCTTTCTAGGAAATGGAAATGGATCAAAGCTTTCTGATCAGAGTGTAATTTAATATTTGTGGAAAACTGAAAAATAAATATCCAATGGATAATCTAAGGTATAATGTAAGTCACTCCAGAAGCCTGATGCAGGAGGATCACAAGTTCAAGGCCAGACTTGAAAATTTATCAACACCCTATCTTAAAAAAAAAAAAAAAAAAATCAAAATGGCAGGGGGTGTAGCTCAGTGATACATTACAACCACAATGAGATGCTGCTATACAACGCCTTAGAATGGCAAAAAAGAAAAAAAAAAAACAAGGAGAAATTTGTCTTGGTGGGAATGCAAATAGTATGGCCATTTGGAAAGTAGTTAGACAGTTCCTTATAAAATCATACCTTTATCTTATAACCTAGCAATTCCATTCCTAGACTGAAATTTACCAACAAGATATGAGAGTTCCAGTAGCTTCTCATCCTTGCCAGTACTTTGCATTATCAATTTTGTTTTGAATTTTAACCATCATGTGAAATATAGAGTGGTATCGCGTTATAACTTAATTTACTTGTTACAGTACTGGATATTCAGACCCAGTATATTGGGCTACATCCAGCCTTTTTTTAAAGGCAGGTTTTCACCAAGTTGCCCAGGCTGGCCTTGAGTTTGTGATCCTCTGCTGCAGTCTGGCTGGGCACAAAATCACGAGCCACTCAAACAGGAACAAACATAATTTTTGAAACTCCCGCCAATGCCCTGTATGCTCCCGGGAAATATGCCAACCCACACAGGTGGCGTTCTCCCGGACACACACTACTCCAACAGGAAATCCCTCCTCCGGAATTCCCTCCTACCGCACTTTCCCAACCAATGGGAACTCTTTGGGAGTCCCACTAGAGCTCCAAAGTAGCAGGCCAAGGTGAACAGCAGGGGTCTAATATCCATTTGAATGCAGATCTTAACATAATCATATCATCTCAATGGCTTGCTGGCATCACCTTTCAACCAAAAATGCCATGCATCATTACTATTTGGCTATGGCTCTTAGCAATCCTCTTACCTCATTGTCTGGAGTTGCTGGGATTATATTTGTGCTACCTCACAGGGCAGGCCTCCTTGTGGTTTCAATTTGCATTTCTCCAATGACTTGCATGCTTCTCTAATGAAAAGTAAAATGAAACCTATATCAGCATTTTTTTGTATTTATAGCAGTTTTATATGTAATCACTAAAGACTTCAAACAGCTCAGATGTCAACTGGGAAATGAATTTTTTTTTTAACTCTAGTATATTCACCCATAAAATGTAACATAAAAACCTCCCCATAATCCAGGAAATGTAAATCAATGAGGAAAGAGAATATAACTATGTACTAAATTACTATAAAAATAAACCATAAAACATTATATTATATTGTGAAAACATATCAGAAAAATCTGAGCACATAGCAGATAAAAATGGTAACCTAAATAGTTTGGAATGAGCTAAGAGAAATTACAGAAAAGATGAAATCTCTGAAAGAACCACATGAATCAGCAGTAAAAGGAGTTCAGAAATGAGATGGCTAAACCATAGAAGGATGTGAAATGAAAGCTGAGAGAACACAGGAAATGTTGGAAAAAAGACATTTTTGAATGATAAATAAATTAGAAAACAAGAATGAATACATTATAAAAGGCACAAATGAGAAGTGGAGAATAGAAAGGAAAACAGTGAAGAAAATTAAACATTTTTAGAGTCAAGAGAAGGAAAGAAGAAAGGTTAAAGAGAGCCCTCTACAATTCCCCAAATGTAAATCCATGCATAGTGGTAATGGTTAGACAGCACTGTGAATATACTTACTGCAACTGAATTGTAAACTTAAAAATGGTTAAAATGACGAAATTTGTTTATTTTACTAAAATAAAAATATAAACCAAAACAATGGACTAGAACAACTTTTAGAACTGCAAGAACACCCAACATTAAAGGTTTAAATCTAGATATTGAAAGGCAAACTCTGAATCTGGGAAGTCAACCCAGAATGGTTAATATTGAGATGTAGTCTTATAAAATGCTTAGGTTTTAAAAACAAGAAAAGAGCTGGATGTGGAAGCACATACCTGTAACTCCAGTGTCTTGGGAAGTGGAGGCAGGAGAATCTCAAGTTCAGGGCCAGCCTCAACAACTTAAAGAGACCCTGTCTCAAAATAAAAAATAAAAAGAACTGGGAATGTAGCTCAGTGGTAAAGCATCCCTGGGTTCAATCCCTAGTACCAAAAATGATTTAATAAAAATAAGAAAAGGAACTTTTTGCAGTTGTGGAGAAAAAAACCCACTCATGTGGAATAAAAATCACACTGGAAATCTGGGTGTGCTGGTGCCCACCTATAATAACTCATGTCTTGCCAAGGCATCATTTTAAGAATTTAGGACAGTAACAAACATTTATGAACATGAAACAACTCAAGGAATGTTGTTTCCATGAATCTGTCCTGAAGAATATAATAGAGAACAAATTTCAAACAACCAAAAAATGATTGAAAAGTCTTCATTATAAGGTAAGTGGTAAGCACTGAATGTATTTTGAATGTAGCACCAAGATGAAAAGGTAGGGATAATGGTGATATGTATGTAAATGTTATATAGTCTGACAATATAGACATAATAATATAACCCTCCCCATTCATACACACAATCCCCAGAAAAGCTAGGGAAGGAGGGGTTAGGGATTGAAACCAAATCCCTGTATTTATAATTATGTCAAAGGAACCTAAATACTATGTGTAAATATAATGCTCCATTGGAAAAAAAAATTAGCTGGGAGGAAAAAGATAGTTTTTGAGGCCAACTGGGAAAGCTTAAACATACTCAGATATATGAAATAGAACAATAAGAATACCAGTGATTTCCAGGAATGGTGGTGCATGCCTACAATCCCAGTGACTCCAGAGGCCACAGCAGGAGGATCACAAGTTCAAGGGCCAGCCCTACTAACTCAGTGAGGCCCTAAGCAAGTTAGTGAAACCCTGTCTCAAAATAAAAAGGACTGGGGGTGTAGCTCATGGTAAAACCCCTGGGTTCAATCCCCAGTCGTTGTCCCCCCACCCCCTCCCCACCAGTGATCAAGATGAGATCTTGAGAGAGAAGGAAGAAAATAGCTAATTTTGTTATTGCTTATATCAGGAAACTAACAGTATCTTAAAAGAGGTGATGGAATGAAGGTATTATAAAAAGAAATTACTATAAAGTTAACCACAGGAACAAAATTCACAAACCTTTACTAAAACTAAAAGAAATATTCCCTAAAAAGTAAAGAAGAGAGACTACACTGGTACACTATCATAACACCAAAAATATCAGTTTGTGATATGGTGTTGTATTAAAAAATAGATATTTGCTCTTTTTCTTCCCTCGTTCCTGGCACAGGCTCCTAAAGCCATTGGAATTTTCTGGGTACTGGGAGAAATATCTTACTCCTAAGAAGTCCTTCTCAACCTTTCCTGAGATTATGCTTATGAGGTAATTTGAAGGGTGGGAGCTGATTGCTAGAATAAGCAACCATATGGTTAGAGGATCAGAAGAGCTTTCAGTCCCATCTCCTAGACCACTGGAAAAGGAGAACTTCTAGAGACTGAATTCAGTCATCAGTGGTCAGTGATTTAATTAATCCTACTTACATAACAGCCTCCCTAAAACCCTAACTCATGGAGTTGCTGGGTTGGTGAACTCATGGGAGTGCTGGGAGAGTGGTACACCCAGAGCGGGCATGGATACCCTGCATCCCCAACCCTATCCCTTGCCCCATACATCTCTCATGTTTGGCTATTTCTGTATCATATTCTTTATAATAAACTGATAGTAGTATGTAAGACACTTTTTGAATTTTGTGAGCTGTTGTAGCAAATTACTGAACCTGAGGAAGGGTTGTAGGTAACTCTGACTTATAGATGGTTGGTCAGAAGGTTAGGTCACAATTTGGGACCTGCAATGAGTGTCTGAAGTGATAGTTTTGTGAATTTGAGCTTTTAACTTAGGAGGTCTCTGCCAATTCTGGTTAGTTAGTCTCATGATTGAATTGTAGGGTCACCCAACTAATGTCCAGAGAGTTAGAGAATTGCTTAGTGTGAGAGTTAAATCTACACATTTTGTGTCCAAAGTGTGAGTATATAGAGGAAGCAGGCTGTTTTCTTTTTAAAGGCCTTCAAAGGTAAATAGACTTAATGAAAAAAAAGGGATTTTATATTGCTTATACAAAAGGTTACAACTGTAAAAAGTATGAATAAAAAAAGGAATTTATGGCCGGGCGTGGTGACGCAAGCCTGTAATCCCAGCAGTTTGGGAGGCTAAGGCAGGAGGATCGTGAGTTCAAAGCCAGCCTCAACAACTTTGCAAGTCCCTAAGCAACTAAGTGAGACCCTGTATCTAAATAAAATATTTTAAAAGGCTGGGGATGTGGCTTGGTGATTAAGAGTCCCTGGGCTTAATCCCTGTTGCCAAAAAAAAAAAAAAAAAGGAATTTATAATAAATTGAGAATAATCTAAACAATATTGTTAATAACCATAAAAGGGATGAGCAAATAAATGCTAGATAAATGTACATTTTAGAAAGGTAAGGTTCATCATCTTGGTATTAGACAAGGCAAAATTTAGGCCAAAAAGCATGAAAACAAAGAATATTTTATAACTTTAAGGCTACAATTCACAATAAAGATTTTTGAAATCTTTACCTTTTGGTAAGTCTGTTTACCCAAAGACACAACACCACTGTCAAGAACTATTAGAGATAAGGAGAAATAGAAATATGCTAATAATAGAGACTCAACACACCTCTGTCAGCATAAGTGGATGAAAAAATTAGTCATAGAGTCAATAACATAGATTTTACAAATGTACATTAAACTCCAAATCCACTAGTAAGGAATACATGTTTTCAAGTGTATATGGTACATTTATAAAAAATATCTTTTATGTTAACCACAAAGAAAATGTCAGTTCAAAATTATGAAAACTGTCAAGCAAAATTCTGGCCGCATACAATAAAACTAGAAAATTATTTAAAAGTAAATATAGACTCTCCAGGTTTCAGTAGGATGAGGTGACTGCATAAATCCAAATTTCCCTAGGTATTCTCCAAAAAGAGAATACAGGACTATAAGTGTGCCTACCTAGCATTAAGTGAAATCATGGGTATGTGAGGAAGACAACACTGCAGTCCAGCAGACCAGCTCTGGAACCCATGCACAAGTAGTAACTGAAGTGGAGACTGTAGAAAAGAGAACAGGGAAGCAGGACTAGCAGAACACAGATAAAATAATTTCCTCTTCATCTCCATCCTGAATAGGGAAATTCCGAGAAGAGGTGTGAGGCTTGTTGGAGGAAAAGAACTTGAAAGTACTGTTTCTAGGAAGAGGGTACATTGAAGGGGCACTTTGCAGGGGCACTGAACCTCGAAATAGTGGAGAGTGGGTGGTAAAAGAGAAGGAAGTAGTAGAAATTAAGGATCCTGCCGGGCAGGGTAACACATGCCTGTAATCCTAGCCAAGGCAGGAGGATCAAAGTTCAAAGCCAGCCTCAGTAATTTAGCAAGACCCTGTATCAAAACAGAAAAGGTTGAGGATATGGCTCAGTGGTTAAACATCCCTGGGTTCAATCCCTGGTACCAAAAAAGAAAAAGAAAAAAAAAAAACAAGGAGAAATTTGTCTTGGTGGGAATGCAAATAGTATGGCCATTTGGAAAGTAGTTAGACAGTTCCTTATAAAATCATACCTTTATCTTATAACCTAGCAATTCCATTCCTAGACTGAAATTTACCAACAAGNAAAAAAAGAAAGAAAGAAACTAAGGATCATGGTGAAAAAGAATAGAAAAAAGATCAACCTCTCCTCTCATCCAAAAAAAGAATAACTGATGAAAAAAAAAAAACCCTAATTAGGTACTATTGAACTAAGAATACAACAAATCATCCAAATCCTTCACTCCTGTGTATATACAATTGCCATCTGGCTTAAGAAAAATAAAACACTTAAAAATGAACAGAAGGTGGCAGACAACATCCATATAAAGTTACTTCAAGTAGAAAACAAAATGAGAGTCAAAACATTTCAGTTGATGAAAAGCTTCCCCAAAACATTCAAGTATAGAGCTGAAGAAAACTACAGCACAATGCCCCTACCTGAGTTAAATTCAAGCATTTGCAGAGATAAAAAAGATTCAAATTCAAAACCCTGAAACAAATGGACAAGAGAGGAAAAAGTGAAATTATTATACTCAGGAAATAAATGAAACAGAGAAGTCACTCTTTAAAAATGAATTTAAATTTCAAGATAGTTAAGTGAGGAAAAAATTTGATTGAATTAGGGGCACCGAGAATAGGCATGAAGTCAACCAAGAGAATGAAAATTAAATGAAGAAAGGTAAAACAAATAGAAGGTGACTTTGTGTGTGTCTAGTGCTGGGAATTGAATCAAGGGTGCATGCTAGGCAAGTGCTGTACCACTGAGCTGTCTCCTCAGCTCTAGAAGGAAACTAATACAGAATGTATGTAAAATTAGATTTCCTAAGGAAAAAAAATAGCAGAGCTAATACTTAAACTAACATCCTTGGAAACATTATAAACATAACACTCAACTGTGTCAGCTCAGATATGGGGTGTAGTTCAGTGGTAAGATGCTTACCTTTTATGCTTGATACCCAGCAACACACACAAAGAAAAAGCTCATTGTATACTGGGAAAATTGATCCAAAATGGTCAGCGCCAAGTCAGGTCCTAATAAAACTGTTGGACTTTTAACATAAGAAGAAAAATTCCTCTGGGCTTCCAGACAGAAAGAAGAGGTTAGCAACAGACTTAACAACAACATACAGAGTAAAACAGCCATAGAACAACATAGTTAAAGTCTATGAAAGTATAAGCCAAGGGTTTTATAACTAAGTCTCATTCCAGAAAAAGCAAAAACCAGATAAATCCCAGTATATTAACCAAAAAAAAAAAAAAAAAAGTATGTGATGAAAATTGTCATGAGCAAAGACAAATGACCTCCAAAGGGGGAAATATTTGGATTTATGTCACCAAGAGCTAATCTCCTTAATGAAAACAACTTACTGAAAATCCAGGCAAATAAGACCATCAACCCCAATAGACAAAAGGACCAGCTGGGTGCAGTGGTGCATGCCTGTAATCCCAGTGGCTGGGGAGGCTGAGGCAGGAGGATCATGACTTCAAAGCCAGCCTCAGCAAAGGCGAGATGCTGGGCTGGGGATGTGGCTCAAGCGGTAGCGCGCTCGCCTGGCATGCGCGCGGCCCGGGTTCGATCCTCAGCACCACATACAAACAAAGATGTTGTGTCCGCCGAGAACTAAAAAATAAATATTAAAAAATTCTCTCTCTCTCTCTCTTTAAAAAAAAAAAACGAGATGCTGAGCAACTCAGGGATACCCTGTCTCTAAATAAAATAAAAATAGGACTGGGGATGTGGCTCTGTGTTCGAGTGCCCCTGAGTTCAATCCCCAGTACCAAAAAAAAAAAAAAGAAAAAAAAATCTGAAGAGAGCTCATAGGAAAGAAATACAAAAATAAATAAAAGAAAAACAGAAATGCAGATAACAGATGTATAAAAGATGTTCCGGCTCCAGTTATACAAAGGGAAATACAAATTAAAGAATTAAAGCTATCCTAAAGCATTTCTCACCAGAATCCAAAAGTTATACAGTATACTTTGTAGATTGTGGGGAAATAAGCATTTTGATACATTGCTGATAGGGATGGCTACATAACCACAAACTGCATGAGAGGGAATTTAGCCAACAAAATTACATATGCATTTATCCCTTGGCATTGCCATTTAACTTTTAGGTATATGTTCTAAAAACACACTGAAATAAAATGTGAACTGTTTTGTATATAGTTGCAGCGACACTTGTATTAGCAAAAGATGGGAAACAGCTAAAATGACCATTAATAGGGCACCGATTGGATGAACTTCAGTACATGCATGCAATGGAACAGTCTCCAGGTAGAACCCTCTTTGTCCAGAGGAACAGCATATAGAGTTAGAGGCACAAAGAACGAACAAGGGAAAGATACCAACAATGAAAGATTTCCCTAAATACAGCTTGTTCATATTTTGACCTTAGAATCATGGATATTTTACACATTCAAAAATAAGATTAAATGAAAAGAAAAATAAAAGGAACTGAAACAAATTTATACAATTGTATAGCATTTTGGCAACACAGCCATAGAAGAAAAGGAACGATTTCTAGTGGTTTTAGAAGACGGATTTTAGAGTGTCCCTTTTCAGTAGGAGTATTTTGGTGTATTTCTATTTTTTAAATATTTATTTATTTTTAATATTTATTTTTTAGGTATAGATGGACACAACACAATGCCTTTATTTTTATGTGGTGCTGAGGATCGAACCTGGGTCCTGCCCGTGCTAGGCGAGCACTCTACCACTGAGCCACAATCCCAATAAAGTGAAAATAAAATACAAAATTTCATGAGCCTAGGTTACATGGCAGGCATTGTGCTGGCATTCCTCTGTGTGCTATCATTTGGTTCTTTTATATTTGTTTGTTTGTTTGTGGTACAAGGGATTGAACTCAGGGCACTTGGCCACTGAGCCACATTCCCAGCCCTATTTTGTATTTTATTTAGAGTTTCACTCACTGAGTTGCTTAGCACCTTACTTTTGCTGAGGCTGGCTTTGAACTCTCAATCCTCTTACCTCTTGCCTCAGCCTCCCCAGCCACTGGGATTAATGTTTGCACCACCGCCGCCAGCATCATTGATGCAGCTACACATTGTCATCTATAAACCTGATAGGTTCCCTGAATAGGTTCAGAGAGCTTAAGTCGTTGCTTCATATTATCCATTTACTTAGTAGGAGATTGTGACTTAAACCCATATCTATATGATTCCAAAGCCTGTGTTTTTTCTACCACATTATTGCAGGATATACATCAAATTTTAAGAAGAAAGAAAATCAGGAGCTAAGGATTCTGTTTAAACCTATAGTTGCTGCTCAGAAAATAAGGATGCAGACTCCAAATTGTTGGTTTACATGTGCTTCAAGCAAGAGCAGTGTACTAAAGGAGAGAAGTGTAAGTTTTCTCTTATTTCTGATATGAAAATGTCAACACACACATACACACGCATATTTTGATGTTGAAAATAAATTTTACAAAGTTGTCATTGATGAATGAAATTAGTGAAAGATATTAAATAAAAACATGTGGTGAAGCAAAAAAGAAAAAACTAGCAGGCTTGGGTTTTTTTGATACTGTTAAAAGCTGGGGGTGCAGTGGGGGGAAAGACCTGAAAAGGGCTGTGACACTTCAAAGGGTTTTGTGACATTTCAAAGTTCTTTCTTCTATGTTTTGTGCTATAAAACAATAAAAAGATAAAAGAGCTATGATTTTACCAAACATCTAATGGGCAAAGAGCATCCTTGAATCTGAAAAGATTTTGTCTGGAATTTTTTTTCCCCTAAGACAAGATACTAGTTTAAATACGTTGTGTTTCCTCCTGTTGGAGAAGTGGGCTGTAGAGAATTTAGAGATGCTAGACCTCCTTCACCCAAGCCAGCCCTTCATATTTCTACTGTTTTTTCATGACTATAAATATATTTTTCATTCAGCCTAATGCTACTTTTTTTTTAAAAAATCCAACTCTTGAAATAATTGTGGCAAGGATTTTATCTTGTTTTTATTCATTTGTATTTGATTACGATGGAAAATATTTAAATTTGTATCTCTGAAAGCAATGAGAGAATATGTTGGATTTATTTTAAAGATTTTCAAAATTTTGAAGATTTTTCTTTTTTGTCAGAAGCTGTGTTGATCAGTGACTTTGGTGAAAACTGAGATAACTGAAACGAATTTGCAGATGATACATGACTTCTAAGGTAAGATAATATAATAAAGCTCAAGATCACAATTATTACCAGGTGTGGTGGTACACACTTGTAATCCCAGTGACCTGAAGTCTGAGGCAGGAGGATCACAAGTTTGAGGCCAGCTTTAGCAACTTAACAATGCCCTAAGCAACTTATTGAGGCCTTATCTCAAAATAAAAATAAAAGGTCTTTGGTATAGCTCCATGATACAGTACCCTTGTATTTCCCAGTACCACAAAAAAGAAAAATAATCATAAAACATAACAAGGGGAAAAATCAAAATACTATGAGCAAGATTTAAACAACAAACTGTACCATATCTACAGAGATTTCAGCTATAATAAATATCTAATACATAAAATCAATATATTTGATATGTTTAATAAATAAAAGGAGTTATAAAACATAAATAAAAAATAAGAGACTAGGAAAGTGGCCAGACAATCTTAAAAAGAAATAATAACATATCAGAAATGAAAATTATTTATAATAATAGAATTTTAAAAATTAGCCAGGCATGGTGGCACTGCCTGTAATCCCAGCGGCTCGGGAAGCTGAGGCAGGAGGATCCTGAGCTCAAAGCCAACTTCAGCAATTTAGCAAGTGCTAAGCAACTCAGTGACACCCCGTCTCTAAATAAAATACAAAAAAAGCCTGGTCGTGTGGCTCAGTGGTTGAGTGACACTGGGTTCAATCCCCAGTACAAAAAAAGAAAAAATAATGATGGGCTAATCTAGCACATAGGCACAGTTAAAAAGAAGGAAACTACAGAGAACTTTATACAGAGAGAAAAAAACAAAATATGAAAAATATTGTGAGACAATCCATTCAGACTCCGGAAAGAAAACATGGAATGGGTATGAAGCAATATAGTAACCATTAAAAAATTGCCAGAATAGATAGATGAAAGACACAAATCCTCCGACTTAGAAAGCCTAGTATATTCCAAGTAAAGTAAGTAAAAAGATGTACATAGCAACATTATTGTTAGGTTGCAGGTTGCACAATTGAGATGTGTAGATCACAACCCACACATTGAAAAATACTCTTATAAAGGTACTATTGAAGAAAAAGGCAAATAGTTCTAAAACAAAAGAAGAACTAGTAATTTTAGTTGGCCACATGAATAAATTTAAGCATTATTAGAAGACAGAAACAAAATAATGTTATATTCATGCTTCACAAATAAGGCATAATTATAATACTGTACTGGCCTAAATGGCATTTAAGCCAGTAGAGCTTGATTGGAATTTTAGGATTCTAAGGTCCGTGTATTGTGTTAACTAAAGGTATACCAATTTCAAGTATAATCATTAAATGAAGACAAATAAGATGTTTCTTTTAAGACAGCAAGAAGAAAAATAAATGGGGTAGGGGAGAACAATGATTAATTTAAAAGAAGTCCAGAAATAAGTACTCATTTTTTTCTGGTGCTGTGGCTTGAACTCCGTCCTGCATGCATAATCAGCTACCAAGAAGCTACACCCTAACCCAAGTACTCATTGTTTGTTTTACTTTTTTTACTTGATTTATTTTGAAATTCATCCATGTTGTTACTTGTATCAATAGATTGTCCTTTTTATGAATATAGCATAATTTGCTTATCCATGCATTTGTGGATGGAATCAGGTTGTTTCTGGATTTCACCTAATACAGAGAAAGGTACTATGAATATTCATGTATAGGTCTTCATGCGGGTATGTACTTTCTCTTCTCTTGGATGAATTTCTTTTTTATTTTTTTTATTTTTTTATTAGTTGCTCAAAACATTACAATGATCTTGACATATCATACATTTGATTCAAATGGGGTAATTTCTAAGGGTCAAATGGCTATGACATATGGTAGATGGATATTTGACTTTTTAAGAAGCTACTAGATTATTTTCCAAAGCAGTTATCAACAGTAAATGAGTAATCAAGTTGTGGTATATCAATTCAACATACTACCACTCAGTGATGCTTATACCAAGTAGATGTATCTCAGAACAGTTACACTATGTAGAAGAAGCCAGACCACTCTCTGCTATTTTATTCCTCTTGCTAAAAATTCTAGAAAACACAGTTAACATATAGTGACAGAAAGCATATCAATAAAATGTGGAGTATAGAGCAAGATGATAGATTATGAAAGGACAGGAGAAATCTGGAGGGTGATATAGTCATTATCTGACTATTATTATTATGGTGATGGTTCTACAAGTACATTCAGGTATGTCAATATTTTTCATGTTGTACATTAAAATATGTATAGTTTATTGTTTGTCAATTATTTCTTCTTTTTCTTATTTTTATTTTTCAGTACCAGGAATTGAACCCAAGGATGTTTTACTTCTGTGCTATATCCCCGTCCTTTTCATTATTTATTTATTTTAATTTTTGGTACTGGGGATTAAACCTAAGGGTGCTAAACCACTGAATCACATCCTAGTCATTTTCATTTTGAGACAGGGCCACACTAAGTTGCTTAGGGCCTCACTAAATTGCGGAGGCTGGTTTGAACTTATGATCTTCCTGCCTTAGCCTCCCCAGTTGCTGGGATTACAGGTGTGCAACACTGCATCCAGCTTTATTTTTTTATTTTAAGTCAGAGTCTCACCCATTTCTGTGACTGGCCTCAAACTTGAGATCCTTCTGCCTCAGAAACTCTTGGGATTCTAGGCATACGTAATTGTGTCTAGCCAATTACTTTTTAGGTCTTTTTAAAGAAAATAAAAGGGACAAGGAAATAGAGTAACATGTCTTGATTAAAAACTCAGGTGGAAGGCCCAAAGATTTGTTCCTATTTGGATTACATGACCTTTAAGTCTCTCAGTGTGATTCAGTGAAAATATGAAGGGATCTTTAGTCATGTACTTCAGGAAACTTAACACAAAAAAAACCCCAAATAACCCAATTAATAAATGGGCAAATGAATTAAACAGATACTTCTCAAAAGAAGAAATACAAATAGCCAACAAATATATGAAAAAAACGTTCAACATCATTACCAATTTGGGAAATGCAAATCAAAACTACACTGAGATTTCATCTCATACCAGTCACAATGGCAGTCATCAAGAGCAAACTATAATAATTGCTGGAGAGGATATAGAGGAAAAGGAACACATTTAGACTGTTGGTAAGATTATAAATTAGTACAACCAGTATGAAAATCAGTGTGGAAGTTCCTCAAAAGACTAGATATGCCCACTCCTCAGTGTCTATCCTGAGGAATTAAAGTCATCATACTCTAGTGATATACATGCATGTCCATGTTTATAGCAGTACAATTCATAATAGCCAAACTTTGGGAACCAGCCTAGAAGTCCATCAATGGATGAAGGGATAAAGAAAATGTGGAGTTTTATTTGGCCATAAAGAAAAATGACATTTTGTCATTTGCAAGAAGTGGATGGAACTTGAGACTATTATATTAAGCTAAATAAGCCAAACTCAGAAGGTCAAGAGTTGTATGTTTTCTCCCATATGTGGAATCTAGAGAGGAAAAAGGAAAAGAAAGGTTGGGGGGCCAGTGAAAATCAAAGTGATATCAGTAGATGGAAGAGACCAGGGGAAAGGAGGAGGGTAGGGAGGGAGGCAGTGATACTGGCCAAATTGTATTGTTACATTGTGTGCATGTAGCACATGT
The DNA here is from genome assembly GCF_001458135.2 of Marmota marmota marmota. NCBI lineage: Eukaryota > Metazoa > Chordata > Mammalia > Rodentia > Sciuridae > Marmota > Marmota marmota. Next base: position 37,585,399 of record NW_025999932.1, read on the forward strand.
GACAACAGATCCCATCATTATATACAATTATAATGCACCAATAAAAAAAGTGAAAGGACTAATAAAAAGAAAAGAATACATAAAGGGAGCAGGTATGACATTCTCAATATTAAATGATAGGAATTATTAATTAGGATTAAAAAATCTAATAACAAGCAGATAACCTCAGGTGGCTGTCTATATCAGCTTCATCTCTATAGTAGAGATAATATGAGACCCTGGGATCAGACAGTCCTTGAGTGTACTTGAATGGGCCAACCAGTCTCCTTCTAAGTGACTCATTCCTCTTTTAAAATATATATGTCAACACTTTTAATTTAGATTATAGCTAATGTATATAGTCCTGGGAGCCATTTTGTCTCTTCTGTAACATTATACATGTCTATTGGTTTTCTATGGCAGATTTTATGGATAAATTCACCACATTCATATTATGTGTAGTATTCCACATTATTGGGGTTTTCTTATTCCCCCTGCCCGCAGTTATCCACACCATAAGGAAATCCATTTTATAGCAGTCAACACCATGAAAAAGGGTGTGTTTAGTTAAGTACATATTTCTAATTCTACAACTAAATTTAAATTAAATATTATAGATCAAAATAAATTCCAGGCTGATTAAAAGGAAAATAAACAATACAACCAGTACCATATTTATCAACTTTGCAGTTAACTGAAAAAAAAGAAAGAAAAAGAAAAGGAAAACCCTGAAGAGTATTTTAGAGATTACAATATATAACATTTTTTGTACAAATAAATGTTAGTAAAGCTGAAATACAAAGGAAACAAATTAGGAGAAACATTTAAACTAAAATTAATATTTATGAAAAATAAATAACTCAAGTTTTATAAAGAAAAATTTCAAGACTCCAGTGGATTGGACTCCCCTGTCCAGTCCTGTGCAACTCCACCCTCCGCCCCATCCCCCACCTATTGTAAGTCAGCATCCATATATCAGAGAGAACATTTGGCCTTTGGTTTTTTGGGATTGGCTTATTTCACTTAGCACAACAGTCTCCAGTTCCATCTATTTACTGAAAAATGCCATAATCCTATTCTTTGTGGCTGAGTAATATTCCATTGTGTGTATGTATGTATGTGTGTGTATATAAGTGTATAAGTACACATATACACACACACACACACACACACACACACCACATTTTCTATATCCATTCATCTGTTGAAGGGCACCTAGTTTGGTTCCATAGCTTAGCTATTGGGAATTGAGCTGCTATGAATATTGCTGTAGTCATGTCACTATAGTATGCTGATTTTAAGTCCTTTGGGTATAAGCTGAGGAGTGGAATAACTGGGTCAAATGGTGGTTTCATTCCAAGTTTTTAGAGGAATCTTCATACTGCTTTACAGAGTGGTTGCACCAATTTGCAGTCCCACCAGTGATGTATGAGTGTACCTTTTCCCCCACATCCTCGCCAACATTTATTACTACTTTTATTCTTGATACTTGCCATTCTAACTGGAGCAAGATGAAATCTCAGTGTAGTTTTATTTTGCATTTTTTCTAATTGGTAAAGATGTTGAACATTTTTTCATGTATTTGTTGACCCATCTTATTTTTTCTTCTGTAAAGTGCCTGTTCAGTTCCTCTGCCCTCTGCTCTTCATAGGGTTATTTGTTTTTGTTTTTTTCTCTTTTTTTTTTTTTTTGGTGTTTTTTGAGTTCTTATATATCCTGGAGATTAATGCTGTGTCTGAGGTGCAGGTGACAAAGAATTTTTTCCCATTCTCTGGTCTCTCTCTCTATGTTTTTGATTATTCCTTTGCTGTGAAGAAGCTTCTTAGTTTGATACCATACCATTTATTGGTTCTTGATTTTACTTCTTGCACTTTAGGAATCTTAATGAGGAATTTGGTTTGTAAGCTGACTTGATGGAGATGTGGGTCTACTTTTTCTTTTAATAGGCATAGGATCTCTGGTCTGATGCTTAGGTGATCCCCAGAGTAAAAAAAAAAAAAAAAAAAAAAAGTGCTGGTTGCCTTGTGGTATATATTTGTGCTGCTTGCATCTAATTGGCTGAGTAAATTACTTTGAACTTAATGACTATGAGAAATAGATGTGTGTGTATAATATGTGTGTGTGTTTGTGTGAAGGTTCTCAAGATATGTATATGTTTTGATCCATTAGACCTACTTGTGGAAATTTATCTTTATAAAATAACCAAAATATGGAGGGAAAAAAATGAATGGACCACTTTTAACAGGATTTCTAATAAGGATAACAAATTAGAAATAACTTGAATGTCAGTACCAATGGATTAGGTAAACTACTGTAGGTTACTACTGTATTGTCAAAATCATAGTTCTTCTAAATGACGGTTGTATTAGTTAGGTTTTCATATTGTGACCAAAACATTAACAAGAACAGCTTAGAGGAGGAAAAGTTTATTTTGGCTCACACTCTCATACGTTTAGACCATGTTGGAGCGACTCCATTCCTCTGTGCCCAAGGTGAGGCAGAACATCATAGCAAGAAGTCTTGGAGAAGGAGAGCTGCTGCATTCATGGCAGCCAGGAAGCAGAGGTGGAGAAAGAAGAAGGGAACACAAGGGAAGATACATACTTCCATGGCATAGCCCCAGTGATCCACCACCTCCAGCTATGCTCTGCCTCCCTACAGATAGACCATTCAAACTAGGGTGGACTATCAGGTATGGTGGTGCAGGTTTATAATACCAGCAATTTGGAAGGCTGAATCAGGAGAATCAAAGTTAAGGCCAGCCTCAGCAAATTAGCAAGGCTCTAAGCAATATAGTGAGATGCTATCTCAAAGTAAAAAATAAAAAGGGCTGGGATGTGGCTCAGTGGTAAAGTGCCCCTGGGTTCAATCCCTGGTACAAAAAAATAAAACCTCTGACACAACACCCCTACACCTATTATTTATGCACTTCATAGTTAGAGGTGTAAGCGGTGGTAGAGCCCATGTTAAACATGTATGAGACCCTGGGCTCCATCCCCATGCCCGCCCCCCAATTATATATAACCATATATATAAAAACTTCTGACTTATACTTTTGAAATGAAAATCAGAAGGTATTATGGGGTTTATTTTTATTCTTTTTCTTTTTTGTGGTGAGGGGGATGGTAGACTAATGTTTTATCATGAGGTACATCCCCAGCCCCAACTCTTTTGTTTTTCATAATCATTTCTCTGTATCATTTTTGCCTTCTGGTAAGTAATTTACAACTATACTTACATACCACATTCTTAACTTAAAAATTGGCTTTCTGTTGGATATTGGAATTATAGTAAATCTATTCATTAATTTATAGTAATTAATCCTGTATTTAATTTATAATATGCTATCTTTCTTGGTTAAAAAAAAAACTTTAAGGGAGGACATTTTCTAAGGCAGAAGCTACAGATTATTGGTCAAGGGAAGGATAGTAAGGCTGTGCAGTTTTAGATGGACAGAAGTGTTGGAAACTGAGTGGCAAGCTGATGCCCAAAACAAAAGAGGGGGCTGCAGGTGGTGTGGCACCATGTCAATAGGCCAAGAATGCCACACATTAAAGACATGGGAGGAAGAGAGGCAATAGCTAGCCGGGCAGAAAATGGCCTATCAGGCCAAATTCATGCATGGTATGTAGACTAAGACAATTATCATAAATGTGCACAAAGACTCATTTAGGGGATTTGTATGACATTATTTATGATAGAAAAAAAAGGAGGGGCTGGGGCTGGGGCTCAGTGGTAGCGCACTTGCCTGGTATGTGTGAAGCACTGGGTTCGATTCTCAGCACCTCGTATAAATAAATGAAATAAAGGTCTATCAACAACTAAAAAAATTAAAAGAAAAAGAAAAAAAGAAATAAACCATCTTTATGAAATTATGGTGTGTTTCTTCAAAGGAATGTTCTGCATAGGGACTTAATAATATTGAGAAGCTGAATAGAGTTATGGAAGAGAGATGTTTTATCAGGGGCTTTTTTCTAGATAGTAGAATTATATATTGTAGAATTGAGAATTAATAACTTAGTTGAAAGCACCTAGCATGGTACCTAGCACATAGAAATCACTTGGGGAATGTTAGTTGCTTTTGGATGTCAGGTAATAAGTCAAGAGCTAGATTTTTTTGTCAAGGATGTTTAAAGGGACATGCAGAAGAATTTGAAGAATGGAGGAAGTCCAGATGACCCCAATCCTGGGCTAAAACAGAAGAAACAAGTAGCTCTGGCTACTCCAGATAATGGAAGCCCTTTGTAATTTAGGAAGTTGGAGAGAAAAAAGGAAGAGGAAGTTGGAGAAGGGAGTAAAATTAAGGAAATAGAAAGAAAGAAGAAAAAGGACTGAACATTAAATCATACACATTTCATACTGTAAAGTTGTTAGTACATCCAAATATTGACATAGTCTATTTACTTTTCTTTTGAGAAAAAAAATTTACAAAATATCCTGCTGGTATAAACTGGATTTATTCATGACATTTGTATGTATTTCATAAAATGAATATCATATAAATTACTAAAGTGCTTATCATTTGAGTATATTTTAATATTCCTTATATGTATTTGACATTCACAATTTATCACTTCATTAGTATTTTCACTTTCATCTTTGAAAAGTTACAAGGAGCATTTAAGGTATGTTTTTTATCCCCATATTTACCAATAGAAACAAATAATTTGAGGAGGAAAAATTAGTGAAAAATTATTTTTTCCAGTGAAATGTCCATGGCTCTCTTTCTCCCTTTTTAATTGAACTAAAGATGTTGGCATCTTATAGAAATATCATTTGCATCTAGTTCACTAAGTAACCAAGAAAGAAAAGTAATTTTGAGGAATAAAAGAAGATCCATCCAAAATATAAAGAACTGTGAGGATGTCAGAAGAGTATACAATTAGCAATGTTCAGAATCAGATATGAACATAGAATTTAGTAAATATCAAGGAGAATAAAAATAAATCTAAATAAAGGGCTTATTTTTATTCACGGGAGGCAAGGAATTCCCTTTTGTAATCAGAAGTAGTTATTAAAAATATCTCTTAAAGCAATGTTTATGCCAAAATTCTTGATTGTGGAAGTTGACCAAAAAATGAATTAAAACTATTCTTAATCTCATCTATTCAAAAGTATCTTTTGTGGCACACATCTTTGCAAAATAAGCTTTTCTAGTTAGGTTTTTAAGTATAAAAAAGTAGCCAGAGCTTATTGTTTCTTCTGTTTTAGCCCAGGATTGGGGTCATCTGGACTTCCTCCATTCTTCAAATTCTTCTGCATGTCCCTTTAAACATCCTTGACAAAAAAATCTAGCTCTCGACTTATTACCTGACATCTAAAAGCAACTAACATTCCCCAAGTGATTTCTATGTGCCAGGTACCATGCTAGGTGCTTTCAACTAAGTTATTAATTCTCAATTCTACAATATATAATTCTACTATCTAGAAAAAAGCCCCTGATAAAACATCTCTCTTCCATAACTCTATTCAGCCTCTCAAAATTACAATAATTTTGAAATTGTAATGAATCAAATGTTATTTCAAATATAATGCGACACAAAACTAACTAACTGCTCTCAGTAGAAACAGCCATTGGATTTTAGTCCTGGTAAAATAGCACTTACAGTTATAGCATGTAAGTTACGCCATTTAGTTTTCCTGAACTTCAATTTCCTTACTGAGACTGCTATAATAATATATTTTTTTCAATCTTTTTTTTTGGGGGGGTTGTTCAAAACATTACAAAGCTCTTGACATATCATATTTCATTTTTTTTTATTTTTTTATTTTTTATTTTTTTTAGTTTTCGGCAGACACAACATCTTTGTTTGTATGTGGTGCTGAGGATCGAACCCAGGCCGCATGCATGCCAGGCGAGCGCGCTATCGCTTGAGCCACATCCCCAGCCCATGACATATCATATTTCATACATTTGATTCAAGCAGATTATGAACTCCCATTTTTACCCCTTATACATATTACAGATTCACATCAGTTCCACATCCAGTTTTTTACATAATGCCATACTAGTGTCTGTTGTATTCTGCTACCTTTCCTATTCTCTACTATCCCCCCTCCCTCCCTCCCATCTTCTCTCTCTACCCCATCTACTGTAATTCATTTCTCTCCTTGTTTTTTTCCCATTCCCCTTCCACAACCTCTTGTATGTAATTTTGTATAACAATGAGGGTCTCCTTCCATTTCCATGCAATTTCCCTTCTCTCTCTCTTTCCCTCCCCCCTCTCGACCCTGTTTAATGGTGATCTTCTTCTCATGCTCTTCCTCCCTATTCTGTTCTTAGTTGCTCTCCTTATATCAAAGATGACATTTGGCATTTGTTTTTTAGGGATTGGCTAGCTTCACTTAGCATAATCTGCTCTA
>NW_025999932.1:37596463-37645529 GCF_001458135.2 Marmota marmota marmota
ATATATATATATATATATATATATATATATATATATATATATATATATGTAAATATATAATATATATAATATTGAATATATAATGTTATATATTTTATATGTTGAATACATATAATATATGTTGTATATTATATATAACAATATATACTTATATATTACTATAACATAATGAGACTTTTGGGGTTTGGGAGGAAGTAAGTTTTGTATAAGGGAGCAATGTGAATGACTGAGGGTCAGAGGGTAGACAGCCTTTAGATGGTCTCCATTGGTGGGTTGTTTTTTTTTTCTATTTTGGTACTGAGGATTGAACCCAGGGATGCTTAACCTGAGCCACATCCCCAGCCCTTCTTATTTTTTATCTTGGGACAGAGTCTGGCTAAGTTGCTTAGGACCTTGCTAAATTGCTGAGGCTGGCCTCAAACTTGTGATTCTCCTGCCTCAGTCTCCCAAGCTGCTGGGATTATAGGTGGGCACCACTACACCTGGTTCCTATTGGTATTTTTACCTTTATGTAGTCTCCTTCCACAGTATCCCAGAGTTAGTTTGCTACAGAATGTAGCAGAAGTGATAGGGTATTACTTCTGAGATTATAAGACATTGAAGCTTCTACCTTGGTTGCTTTTTTTTTTTTTTTTTCTCCCTCTTGGATCTAGATGCCATATTGTAAAGATTCCTGTGAGGTAAAGAGAAGTCTTTTGAGGGAGCCTTCATGGAAGAGATTTCCAACCCCAGACAGGCCTTCCTGATTCCTATTGACTATAGCTCTGTTCAGAATGTCCACTGCAGGGTGGGATATAGTTCAGTTGGTAGAGTGCTTTCCTAGCATGCACGAGGCCCTGGGTTCAATCCCCAGCACCACCAAAAGAAAAAAAAAGAAAGAGAAAAGTCCACCTCTCAGCATGCACTGCAACCTCATAAGAAACTTTGAGCCAGAAGCACCTAGCCAAGCCACTTTCCAATTCCTGACCCTCAGAAACTGTGAGATAATACGTATTTGTTTGGTTTAAACCATTAAATTTGAAATAATTTATTAGATAGCAATAAAGAACTAATGCATCATCCTGCTGCCACAAGGCTACAAGCCTGAGGATGGCTAAAAGGTGAGGGTAGAAATCGATTGGCCCTTAATGACATTACTAAGCTGTTCAACCAAGAACTGTCTGCCTTCCACACTTTGGAAGTTATAGGAATTATTTCAAAGTGCTTATTATTTAAATCAATGTTAGATGGATATTCTTTGTATTCTCTTACTTGAAGATAAAAATGATACAAAGTGGTTTAATATATTTCTATATATTGATGTGTGGTCCACATTTCTCTTTATAGTTATTATCCAATGTGTTGCCTTATAATCTGTTAACCATTTCCCTTTTGAACTGTTTCAAAAATTTCTTAATACAAATGGCATTGCTTTGAAAATCTTCTGTATTAATTGTTTTCTTTTACCTCTTAGGATTATTTCTGTAGGAATATTTCATAAATTGTATTTTTGGGTGAAGAGAGGTTGAACACATTCATAATTATTATTACCAGATTACTTTCCAGAAAGTTGTAGCTAACTAATCATATCATCTATTCATTACTTCTCCCAACCCCCATTTGTGATCTTTTTTTCTGCAGTTTTAGTTATCCTCGATGCGGTCCAAAAATATTCCATGGAAAATTCCAGAAATAAATAATTCATAAGCTTTAAATAGAGTACCATCCTGAGTAACATGATGAAATCTCATGCTGTCCCGCTTGGTCCTGACTGAGATGTGAGTCATCACTTTATGCCTCATATCCACATTGTGTCAGAGTGCTTATTCAAATGGCCCTTATTTTACTTAGTAACAGCCCCAAAGTGCAAGAGTAGTGATGCTGGCAATTTTTTACAACATGTTGTTATAACTGTTCCCTTTTATTATCAGTATGGTTAATCCCTTAATTTGTAAATTAAGCTTTAGGTTTGTAGAGAATAAAAACAACAACAGTATTTAAAGGGTTTAGTACAATTTGAGGTGTCAAGCCACTGTGCATGTGGAATATATGTGCCTCCCCTGCCCTGTGGATAATGGGGAGCTACTGTTGTAAATGTGCCTGTTTTCTGTAGTTTACCAAATCATTTTGCTAACATGGCTCTGCATTTTTCTGTCTTCATGCATTTATATTCCTACTTGGAAATACTTCCTTAACAGTGCACAACTGAACTTTCATACGCATCTCCATTTAGGTATAAATAATATGTACTTTCACATAGGCATATAATTTTACACATGGATATTTTTGCCTAGCAGGTTTTGTAATGATTTCTCCTGGTCTGTTATAATTCTTCCTGCAATTTTTATTTTATTAATTGTAGAAAAAGTCTTATTTTTCATGTATTTGAATTTATTTTTCTTTTTATTTGGCACTCATAATTTTTTTTCCCTAAGATAATGTAAAATATTTTGTTTTATTTTAGCTGTTTTTGGAATTTTGTTATGTTTATGTTTTTTAACCTCCTGAAATTTATTGCCATGTATGTTGTGAAATATTTCAGGTTAATTATTTTCTAATATACCGTTGTCTCATTATTTGTTTAATTGGAATGCTTTGTTTTGTGAAAACTTAAATTCAGTTTACATCCAGGCACAGTGGCACGCTCCTGCAATCCCAGCAGTATGGGAGGCTGAGGCAGAAGGACCATGAGTTCAAAGCCAGCCTCTGCAATTTAGGAAGGTCCTGAGCAACTAAATAAAAAATAAAAAAATAAAAAGGGCTGGGGCTGGGGCTCAGTGGTAGAGCTCTTACCTCCCATGTATAACGCACTGAGTTCGACCTCAGCATCACATAAAAATAAATAAACAAAATACAGATATTGTGTCCATCTACAACTAAAAAGATGTTTTTTAAAAAAAGGGCTGGGTGGCTAAGTGTCCCTGGGTTTTCTGCTTAATATATTCTTGTGGATTTCGTCAATTATAGCTTTAAAATGCTGTAATTCTGATGAAATTAGTTCACTGTCAAAAACTGCAAAATACATAATTTAGTATTCTCATTCTCTTATAAAATACACATGAAACTTATTTAGTCATTCTTGTTGGAACACATCTCCATATATTTATTCCTTTATTTAAATAATATATTCATATATTCCTATATTTCTACCATTAGAGTTTTATGACTTTCAAAAACTAAGTATTGAGACATTAATTCTCAAGGTTTTAATATTTTATTTTATTTTACACTGATACATAAAAATTCTATATATTAATGAAGTACAACGTAATGTTTTGATATATGTGTACATAGCTCAAGGGTTATTTTGTTGTATATTTTTTAATGGTACTGGGGATTGAACTCTGGACTTAGCACACATTAGGGAAGCACTTTACCCAGAACTAGATCCCCAGCCCCACCCTGCCCCACCCTGTTTTTGTGAAATACCCAGAATTGAACCTAGGACATAATACCACTGAACTATGTCCCTTGGGCTTTTTATTTTGAGACAGTCTCACTAAATTGTGAGATGGGCTTGAACTAGTGATCCTCCTGCCTCAGCTTCCCTAGTCATTGGGATTACAGGTGTGGGCCACCACACTGAGCTTCCTTATGCTAGCAGGCTGGCTGGCTGGCTGATTTATTTGTTTGATACTGGAGTTGATCCCAGGGGCACTTTACCACTGAGCTACATACATCCCAGTCCTTTTTATTTTGAGAAAATGTGTCACTACACTGCTGAGGCTGGCTTCAAACTTGCTGTCTTCATGCCTCAGCCTCCTGAATTACTGGAATTACAGGCATGAGCCACTACACCCAGCTCCCCAGACCTTTTTAATTTTTATGTATTTTTTTGGTACCAGGGATTGAAACCAGTGGTGCTTAACCAGTGAGCCACATTTCCAGCCCTTTTTTATATTTTATTTTGAAACAAGGTCTCCCTGAATTGCTGAGATTGGCCTCCAACTTTGTAGTTCCTGCCTCTGCCTCCATTCAACTGGGATTACAGGTATGTCCCCATGCCCGGTTCAAGTTTTTAATGATGTTTAATAATAAGCCTGATTTTTAAAGTTTTGAATTTACAGAAAAATTGCAAAGATAATAAAAAGTTTTCCACATATCCTGCAATCTGTTAATTAACTATTACATATTAACATGTGGCAATTAATAAACCAATATTTTAAAATTTTATCTTGTGTTTGTGTTATCTTGTATGTGGTGGAAGATCAAACCCAGGACCTCCCACACATAGGCAAGTAGTCTACCACAGAGCTACATCATTAGCCCTGATGATCCAGTATTGATACTTTAATTTTAGTCTACTTTAATTCAGATTTCCTCGTTTTTTTATCTATTGTGCTTTTTCTATTCCAGAGTGCCACATTACATTTAGTCTTTATGTTTTCTTTGGCTCCTTTTGGCTACAATGGTTTCTCAAACTTTGTTTTTGGTGACCTTGACAGTTGACAAGAATGCTGGGCAGGCATTTTTAAAATGGTCCTCACTTTGGACTTCTCTGGTGTTTTTCTCATTATTAGATTGGGGTTATGGGTTTTGAAGAGGAAGACCACAGAAGTATAGTGCCATTTTCATCTCATCCTGCCAACACGAGTTGTTATTGTTGATGTTGACATTGATCCCTGGGGTGAGGTAGTGTTTGTCAGGTTTCTTCCTGAAAAAGTTACTGTCACCATAGTATCCTTCTGGAAGGAAGTCAGTATGGATAAATTACACTTAAGGAATGAGGAATTATGCTCTACCTGCTAATTATTTGGAATTCTTCTGCACAGATTTGTCTCTTCTGTCCCATTTATTCATTGTTCAATGATTTATATCAGTATGGACTCGCTGACATTTGTTATATATTTTTAAAGTTTTTTGTTATTGTAGTGATGTTTGTTTTATTTCTTGTTTCTAAAGAATAAGAATGCTGCTGAGTTTGTAAGTTGCAAATTTGCTTTAAAAGTTTTGTTATTTTGGTTGAATTTCTTAACTTTTGAATGTCTATAATTACTTTTTACTCTATTGCACCCTAGATTTTGAGGTTTTTAGCAGTTAAGGCTTATTTATATATTTGTGTTCTCAATATATAGAATGATGTCCAGAACATAGTTCTTTTTCAATACATGCTGAGTAAATATATCACTAAGTAGTATTTTTGTGTGTGTTGTTGGTTTTGAAGGTTTTTGGTGGGGAGTAGCTTGTTTTTATTTTCTGTTTCTTACAAAGTTTTAATTTTATAACAATTTAGGGTTCTGACTTCCATTTCTTTCTTACTGATATATATATATATATATTTTAATTTTTTTCCCAGTACTGGGAATTGAACACCCCGGGGCATTTACCTTTTGGCTACGTCCCCGAGCCCTTTTTATCTTTTCTTGTGAGTTGGGGTCTCCCCCTAAGTGTCTTAGAGCCTCCTTAAATTGCTGAGGCTGGCCTCAAACTAGTGATGCTCCTGCCTTAGCCTCCTGAATTGCTGGTATTTCACATCCAGCTGTCGAAATTGTTGATAACATTGCCTTGAAAACATTAACTTTTTTTATGACTATCAGCTATGAGGAGCCAAAATCCATTAAAATTGAAGAAAAAAAGTTTTACTACTAAATTTTATAGGTTCTTTTAATATAGAACTAGCATGATAAGTTAAATTCTGATTTATGCGTATGAGTGAAAAAGTTAAAAATAAGTTGCTAAATAACAAAACAAAAACCTAAATATCTCCATGTAGAAAAGTGGTTAACAGTGATTCAACAGTATTAAAGAATACTACACAGCTCTTTAACAGAATGAAGTACATCTACCAAATCTTGCATGTAAGGAAATTCAAGATCTTCAGAAAGACAAAAATAAGTTACAAGGAAGTATGTGTATTCTGATCCCATTTTTCAAATTGTCTCAGTGTATATTCAAACAGACATATTTGTAAGTATATGCGTGAAAAAAAGATCTTGAAGGATAGCACTAAACTGTTAACGTGGATAACTTTGGGTAGTGGAACTAGAAAAGAAGAAGGTAAGGGATTTTCAAAAATGAGAAGCATATCAAATAAAAAGTTTTTCTTAAATGACAATTTATTTTGAAATTAAATGTAAAAAGACAGTTTTAGAATAAGTAGCTAGAAAAGCACACTAGTGTATATTATTTATAAAACACGATACCATTCTGTTTGCATTTATTAGGAGATTATAATTATTTCCCATACTTGACATCATGTTTTATAAGTCATCACAGTTATAGTAAATAAAATTTTAAAAAATAATCAAGGTATTGTGTCCATCTACAACTGCAAAAAATATTTTTAAAAAATACTGTACTAATACAATACACATTTTTCCATTCTGTAAATTACCTGAATATCTTTTATTACCAATGTTACGTTTCTTTGCCATAAATGGCTTTGTTTGAATTGGATGCCATCTAAAGTACTTCCATTATTATAACAAGCTTCTTAACCACACAGAAAGACATTTTGAAACTAGTTTCCCTTGACATTTTAAAATGCGTTGTTTATAACTCAAGGTTCTGTCCCTTCACCCAGCCTACTTCTTTCCTTGTCCCTTTTTTCTATTTTCTTTTTAGAACCTGTTTTTCTTAAATCCAGAGTAGCAGTTCACATACTATACTTGTAAAAATTTATTACAGTAATAATATGATTTTCCAACACAAAACTTTTGTGTAGTTCTCATTTCAGTAATTTGTAGAAAATTGAAAGTTTGTTGAAACTTGGAAAATTAGAGTATGACACCTTATAAAAAGAGAACGTGCGTCAGTTTTCAACAGGGTGGGAATTGTTCTTTTACTAAAAGGTATCTTGTGTTCTCAACTGATTCGAGCAAGAATTTTTCATAAAAGGCCCAGCTATGGAGAAAAGAGAGCATAGATTCAGTAGAAAAGGGCAGGGAAATATGAGAAGATATGGTCATAGCACTGAGCCCATTTTGCTAATTATGATTCTACTTACATGTTGTACCCCAGGACTCCATGACCTGCTTCCTAGCCTTATCCTTTACTATTTCTTAAATTGGGAAGATGGTGGGAAACCACAGCATGTGCTTCGTTCTTGTTGTTAAACTGTTTGGCTCTCTAAGTAGAATAGTGGTAATTGTTAAATTTAGGATTTGGTATACATGAGTTATGGCCTTTGAGCTTTTGTTCTTTCTGTATTCATATGGTGTTTTGAGTGTGTGTGTGTGTGTATCTCCGGTCTGCATTCTGCTCAAATGCACATTCTTTTACTCCAGTCTCCTCTTTTAAATGACCTTGAGTCTTAACTTTTCAGAGAAAATCAAAGCAAATACATGCTTTCTAACTTCATTTCCTCTTTACCTGGATAGAGTCTGTACTCAACGCTTTCTACTTTAGAAAAGTATGTATCATTCTTCTTGGAGGTTAACCTTTCTAGGATGTTCTGGATTTCTTCCATTGTGGGCTCAAGAATCTTGCCCCATTAATTATCTCCTTCTCATCTTGTGTGTTCCTCCTGTCTGTCTCACTCAACCAACCAAGATCAAAGTTAAAAACAAAAACAAAAAACCTTTCATTTGCCCTTCAAGCTGACCTTCCATTCCTTATCCAGCACTTGGAAACAATAGATAGCCTATGCCTCCATTATCTCACTACATTATCCTAATTTTACCCTGACCTATTCATTTGTTGCCTGAAGTAGTACTAAGAATCTAACCTCTTATCCTGTGTCATAGGCAAGACCTGGCAGTTGAGCCATACTATGTGGGACAGCCAATACTACCAGTTCCAGAAGGACTCGACTGTAGTCCTCTGCCTGCTTCATACTTTGCTACACTCTGGGGCTCTAGGCCTGACTTTGGTCTTTTTTACTATCACCCTATCTTTTTAGGAATTTAAGGAATATCCCTGTTGTCCTAAGTGGTTTTCCAAAAGCCCCTTTGGCCTCATACCTTTGCTTTACAAGAATTGAACGTGGGCCCTAAAAAAATAGGTTGTAGGGCTAGAAAGACACTCATCTATTTCTAACATTGTTGAACACTGTTTTTATGGACTACTAGGGATTGAACCTTGAACCCAGGGCCTTGCACATGCTAGATACACACTCTACCACTGAGCTATATCCTCAGACCTTTTTAAATTTTGAGGTAGGGTCTTTCTAAGTTGCCCAGGCTGGCCTCAAACTTGTGATCATTTTGTCTCTGCCTCCCAAACAGCTGAGATTATAGGCCTGTGCCACCACACCCAGCTCACTTCTTGTTCTTCAAAGTCTCTGGTTTTGGTCATATTGAGAGCATACTCTTTCTCCTCTCCCTCTGTTTTTAAGCTCTAGTTTTTTATGTTCAATTTCCTACACAGTATCCATGTGTAGATGTCTTGCCAGCACCTTAGATTTTGTTATCAAGCAGCTGATTATTTTATAAAATTGGTTTTTCTTCCTGTGGTTTATTTTAAAGGTATTACCCATTTGCTCTTTCACAACAGACATGGAAACTCATTGTCATCTTGACTTCTTCTCTCAACTACCATCCATACTTATTCAGTTGCTGTATTAGTCAGCTTTTCATCACTGTGACCAAAAATACATATCAACTTAGAGGAGGAAAGATTTATTGTGGCTCTGGTTTCAGAGATTTCCATCCATGGCTAGCTAGCTCCATTGTTTCAGGGCCAGTGGTGAGCAGAACTTCATGGTGGAAGGGGGTGGCAGGGCAAAGCTATTTACCTCATGACAGCTAGAAGCAGAGAAAGCAAGAGAGGAAGGGGCGGGGGGGACAAGATATAGTTCCCAAGGGCACACCTCCAAAGACTCACTCCCGTCAACTCAACTCCACTTTCTATAGTTTCCACCACTTCCCAATAGTTCACTGAAATTATTAGTCCATCAAATGGATTAATCCACTGATGAGGTTAGAGCTTTCAAAATCCAATTACTTCCATAAAGCTAGACTCTGAGCACTGCTGCATTGGAGACACAACTTCAACACATGACCCCTTGAGGGACGTTCCAAATCTAAACCCTAACAGTTGCCAAACCTGTTGTCTCTGATACTTACATAACCCCTCATTCCCACTGACCAGTTACTCTCACTATAATCTAAGATTACATCAGTTGCTTTTAATTTCATCACTGTTTCTCTGCTCTTTTGATTCTTCTTCTTTTTAATGTAGAAAAGAAGTTTATTTGGCTCTTTTGGTTCTTCTTAATACATTGCCAAGGTCACATTGATGAAAGCAAGTTCTGATCTCATTGTGGCTCCCTTTTGCTCAAAAAAAATTCAACTCCTTAGTCTAACTCCTTAGTCTAGTAGTCTCAGAGTAATCTGACCCCAACCTGCCTTTCCAAATTTTTTACTACTATGATTCACATAACATTTGCATCCAATAGTAAATTGTTTGCTGTTTACATTTGGCACTTCCCAATCCCCTTTGTTTTTACATCCATGTGACCAAATCATACTCATCATTAAGGACTGAGTTCTGGTATCATCTTCTCTATGAAACATATTCTCTAATTACTTGAGATAGAATTTGGGTTGATGTTTATCTTCTATATTTTTAGAGTATTTCTTTGATTCTTCCTTTGTGATTTATAACTTTTTTTTTTTACCTTGTACTTTGGTATTTTGGTATTAGAATATAAATTCCTTATTCTACTCTGTGTCCAAGATGTTTGAATGAATGTATACTATACATTGAGGTGATAAGAATGTTGTAACAGAGTGTTGCCATTGTTTAGGGTTCAGGCCCCTGTGTTTAGTTTTGTGGCTAAAGGCTCCAAAGGCTCCTGGCCAACAGAGTGAGTGGAGGCTGAAATCCAGCTCATTACCCATCCCCTACTAGGCCATGTGCCAGGCTCACACAGGGCTGCATTTGCCTATAGAAAGGGGTCTTTTTTCTTTGCCCAAATGTAGATTTGCTAGTTAATCTATGCACCTCTTAGATTATATCTGTTTCTCTTTATCTAAGTCTTAGCAAAGCACTATCTATGCTAGTTAAAAGCCCTAAAAGTTTTGACAATATTAACTGAAGTTCAGTATAGAAACTACTTGGTATCAAATAGAAACTGTCCAATAATTGTTGGAATAAAAGAAATGTCTAATAGAATATAAAATAAAGATAATGGAGCATTTACTTGTTAATTTAGTTAGTTTCAAACTCCACAAATATTGTGGAACCTCAAAGTACTTCTAGAACCTTTGAGGTTATGATTTTTCACTTGATTTAGTGATTAATAGTCCCAATTCCCTTGCCCCCATTCTACCTTTCGGCTAGGATAATCTGATATAAGGTAAACATTTTTTTACGTTGCTCCCTCAGCTCCATTATGGTGGATCTAATAATAGTGTCTTCTGGGAGTTTTTCCAGTTTGTTTCATATCATAGGAAAAGTTATATATTTACTCTTTAAACCCATTCCATTATGTGACTTTCATACTTTGTGTGAGTTGTGCATCCATATCTAAAATTTCCATAAGCCTATTGAGGGTTAGGACAAATATTCCTCCTTACATGTGTAGAGATTAAAGCTTAGGGAATTTAATCGATTCTCCAAGAGTATATGACAAATAAAAGGTATAGCTAGACCAAAATCCAGGGTTTCTGTGTCCCTACTCTGTGCTTTTTAAAAATGCTGCATCCATGTTACTACTTCTTTTAATGGATCTGCTTTGATCTTGTTGGTATAGTACAAACTCAAAAATTCTTAAAAATGTATACTTAGTGATTTGTTGGTGGGTAGATGTGTATCTCCCAGAAACACTAGTATAGTCCTTGTATCTCTTATGTGTTCAGTAAATGATGCCAATTACACACTGTGTGACTTCTCCAGTATCTCTGCTCCTTTCCAGAGTAGTGACAGGGCAAACCACAAGTGGATTTATATACTTTTAGAAACTAATTTTTTTTAAACTTTATGAGGAGGGCAGTGACTACTAACATTTAGCACTTACTAAGTATGGGCGTTAGGTATACTATTTCGCTTGATCCTTACAACCAGTGTGGAAATGTATACTATTATCTCCAGTTTAAAGACACATTATAATTATTTTTCACTTAAATCTGGATTTGCCTAATTCTAAAGAGTTTGTGCCGTGGCCAGGCATCATGGGGAATATCTGTAATCCTAGTGACTTGGGAGGCTGAGCAGGAGGATCACAAGTTCAAGGCTGGCCTCAGCAATTTAGCAAGGATTTCAGCAACTTATACTGAAATAAAAAATAAAATGGACTGGGGATGTAGCTCAGAGGTGAAGTGCTCCTGAGTTCAATTCCCAGTCCCTTCACCCTAAAAAAGAGTTTGGGTCCTGGAATTATAGCTACTTGATAAGTGAAGAATGTTCACAACAGCTTATCACATTATATCCTTCAGAGGTTACACCTATTATCTACTATCACTATATATATACACACACACACACACACACACACACACAACAACACGCACACACACGCATACATACATACGGATAGTATGTGCTATATACTGGCATAAGGGAAATAGAGCAGTCTTTGATCTGGCATGGTAGATCTCATCACTGAGGACCAGTGCAGGGAGGGCAGCAGCAGTACTGGGCAGTGAGAGGGAAAGCTTCTTGGCTGAGTACACTGATCTGACACTGATCTGAGTATACTTTGTGTTTTTTGGCTCCTTCCTTCCTAAGAAAAGCACAAGGAAGTGGGCTATACAGTAATATAAGAAAGAAACTAGAATGATTATGTTTTTGTCATCTTGTTGAGGTTAATTGAAGACTTTTTAAAGATTTTCACATTTGGTCTAGGATTAACACTTAATGGGTAACTGGAAATGTGGACTTCATTCTCTCAGCTAACCTCCATTATGATTAGACAACTGCTTCTATATTCTGCTTTTATGAAAACATTTTGAAAATCTTTTAAGCAGCTTCTGGGGCCACATGATTAATTCTGTCTGAAATGGAAATTATAAGAAAAAAGAGCTAGATTTATCTATGGCACATGGGCAATATCACAGGCTTCTGGGAAAAAAGGTAGGAAATAACTTCTTTGCTGTGGGTCTCCTTTCTTGGTATAAGGTTATTTAACAAATAAACCAAATTCTGAATGTGTGGCTATGATTATTTTATGTCTACTTTGTGGTCTTTAGGAATAGAAAAAGAGAAACAAGCATGAATGAAAAGTGAAGGGGGAAAAGATGATGGGAATAAATGAGAAGTAAATACCACTTAAAACACAAAGGTGGGGCTGGGGATGTGGCTCAAGCGGTAGCGCGCTTGCCTGGCATGCGTGCGGCCCGGGTTCGATCCTCAGCACCACATACAAACAAAGATGTTGTGTCCGCCGAAAACTAAAAAATAAATATTTAAAAAATTCTCTCTCTCTCTCTCTCTCTCTCTCTCTGTCTCTCTTTAAAAAAAAAAAAAAAAAAAAAAAAAAAACAAAGGTTTGTGGTTGCCCATATTAGAAAATTATAGCAATAGGGTCACAATATTTTTTAGCCTACTCTAACACATACATATGTATTTTATGATAATAAAAGTAATACTATCATTTCTGCTATAACACTTGTTTGAAAACACAGACTTGTTCCAGTGTGATTGATATATTAGGGAACAATTACAGTATAATGTAAATGTGTGCTTTTGTGCAGTTTCTTTTTGAGAAACACTGCATGAATGCAGAAAATCATCCAGCCAAATCAAGCCACACAGAAATACACAAGTGCACACAACTTACACATCTATAAGCTATTGTGGTGAGCCATGTATTAAGTAGAATGACTCATAATCAGAAACAATGCAATATGTGGTTTGCAAAGCTCCACTTGGGTAGAATTTGAGCCAAAGTATCTTAAATAGAAGACAAAGAATGAGCTTACATGGGAAAGAGTAAAGGGGCATGTAGTAAATCTGAGAGCTTAAGAACTCCCTAAGCGTTGTTTTTGCATACTTAACTCAGTGACGTGCTCTAAATTGGTATGAGCAAAAGTGGGGCAGAAAAATGTACTTTGAATCTAGGATAAGTCTGAACACCAAGTATCTCCTACCACTTCCTCCTTGTCATACCAAGATAACAGTAAACCCTGGAATAAAGTGAGTCGTGTCATGATGCAGCCTGGATGTAAGGGGCAGTTTGGCTTCATTTGTTTGGAAAAAAGGCCAAGATGGAAGCAGTTAACCTAGGGGTTTGAGTAACAGGCAGAAGAGTAAGGACTGTTAGATGAGTCAAAATTCACAATAGCAGGTTGTAATTAAAAGGCAAACATGAATCCAAGGCAGTTATAGCTTCAAAGAAATTTAAAGCCTAAGAAATTGTATTGTGTAATTGCCCATCCACTCTTTTTTTTAATATTTTAAAAATTGTAGATGGACACAATACCTTTATTTTATTTATTTATTTTTATGTGGTGCTGAGGATCGAACACAGTGCCTCATACTTGCAAGGAAAGTGCTTTGCCACTGAGCCACAACTCCTGCCCACCCATCCCCTCTAAACTCCCAAAGCCCAAAAACTGACCACAAAACAACTGTTGTTTCTGTAGGAAAGATCCCAGACAAGAACTACCTTAGGGCCCTCTCAAATGTGACTTTGGAGGACAATGGATATGGGAGAGTTTAGAAACAGAGGTAACCGGTTTTGTAACTAAGGAACTCATCCAATTTCTCTTTCCAGGCAAGGAAGCTTGCTCTTCCTGTCCAACAAAACATCACCTGTATTGATGTTTATTCACCTCCTTTTTTCACGTGGGAATAATTATCCTGCTTTCCTTTTGCCTTGTTTTTTGGGGTGGTTAATTTATACTTGAGCCATAGGGTGCTAGACCATAAGAAACGACTTCAAACTGATTAAGAGCACATACCAATAGAGATCTTGAAGCTGGATGCAGCAGTAAACCAGTTTGAGCAAGAGTGAACGCACTATTAATCATCCCATTTGGAAAACTTGCCTAATGTTAGGCAGGACCATTCTTGAAAGTGTAGATTGGGGGAAAAGGTAAGGAGGGATGCTGGGCAACCATGTTGGATTGTGGAATGTATTATATAATATACAAATGTAATTGGGTGAGTCTAACTCTACACTCATAGTATGGCTAATCTCACCCAACATTTCACTTAATGTCTGAAAGAAAGCTGACAGAAGACTTGAAGCTGATCTCTCCACAGTCAGTCTCTAGAGCCACATCATGTGAGCCTCTCACTATGCCTTTCTCCTACCTCTGAGGGCTGTGAATCACTAAAAGCCCTCGTACACACTCAGCAGCCAGGCTATTCAATAACAGCATCCCATTCTTTTTTTTTAATATTTATTTTTTAGTTATAGGTGGACACAATATCTTTATTTTTATGTGGTGCTGAGGATCAAACCCAGTGCCTCACACATTCTAAACAGGCACTCTACCACTGAGCCATAACTCCAGCCCCCAGAATCCTATTCTTATAGTTTCTTTTAGTTTATGGTCATTTACCTAAGCCTAGCAGGATCAGAATCATTTTTCAAAGATTAACATAGATATTAAGATCCTTTTGAGAACATGAGGACCAAGGCTATGTCATTTGTTAGGAACCATTTCTTTGCCACCATGTAGAGAGAGCCCAACTATTAATGAAGACAACACAGGAGAAAACAATGCAAAAGAGAGATATGACCAATTATAATATTTAAGTTTGGGCTGAAGTTGGCATTTAATACATGATTTCTCAACCTTGGCACTGTTGACATTTTTGGCTGAGTAAATTTTGGTTGGAGATATATGTTCTCCATCTTAGTATGTTTAGCAGCATCCCTGGTCTCTTCTTACTGGATGCCAATAATAGACTCCCAACTAGGACAATCAAAAGCATCCCCTTGGTGGTGGGCAAAGTCTCCCTCAGCTGAGAACCACTGCTCTAATCTTAGCCTTTTCAGTTACATAATCCTTAAATATCCTTTTTGCTACACTTAATTGCATTGGGTTTGCCACTTACAATCCAAAGAGTTCTAGTTAGTACACTTTTTCTTATCACTTTTGTGTATTTTACTTTATTATTATTATTTTTTTAGTTGTAGTTGGACACAATACCTTTATTTTTACTTATTTATTTTTATGTGGTGCTGAGGATGGAATCCAGCACCTCGCATGTGCTAGGTGAGTGCTCTACTGCTGAGCTACAACCCCAGCCCCCACTTTTGTATATTTAAATAAACAAATTTATTAATTATGAACAACTCTAAAACCAATAAAGTAAAATTAGTATTAATGCACATCAATTGCAGATGTAGCAGTTAATCATAGAAATATTTATTTGTGGGCTGGGGTCAGTGGTAGAGTACTTGCCTGACATGTATGAAGCATAGGGTTCAGTTCTCATATAAAAATATATGTATATTTTTAAAAGATATTTGTGTGTTTAATATTTTACATGTTAGAATCTTTTTTTAAAATTTTGAGCATGAAAAACCAGTTTTGGTGCTGTAGTTGTTATTACTGTTGACAAGACACTTTTTTAACCATCAATGTTTTAATTTAATGGACTAATAAATTTAATAATGTGCCTTAAAAATTTCTGTAATTTGTAATAATATCTACTACTAGCAAATTATTACAGTATGTACCAAGTTAGAATCTAAGCCTTAAAACCTTATTACTATTCAATAATGTGTGATTGCTATGATGGAGAAGGTAATTTAGAATTATGTTTAGTTATGCTACCACATAAGGTAAATCATTTCCCCATCACTTATCCATATCAAATAACTGTAGAATCATTGCTTTATTTAGCACGTCATGATGTTATCTGACTATAATTTCATCTGTATGCATCATTTACATTTTTTTAACTTTTCCTGTATGCTTTTCTTAATAGTTGAGGCACTTCATTGGGCTACATTATCTACAAATTACTATTTAATAACCAAGAAGTTAAGGTTAGGTGTGATGGTAAGTGCCAGTAGTCCCAGTTACACTGGAGGCTAAGGCAGGAGAATCACTTGAGCCCAGGAATTTGGGACCAGCCTGGATAAAATAGTGAGGCCCTGTTAATCAATCAGTATTGTTAATAATAGAGAAGTTAAAGTTCTCTAACAATGAGGAGTTAAAATCTCGTTTGATGAAATTTTCTCAATTGTGAATTAATAGAAAAAGAACTTTTATTTTTATTAACAGGTAAAATAATTTAACATTATGATATTAGGACTTGCTAATGGCTGTCATATATACTTACCAGTTACATTAAAAGTTAAATTAAAAGTTAACTGCAAAGAATTCTTTAAACAATGTTTAGTAGTTTTATTGTTAGTAACTTTGGTATTGCTATTTTGAATTTTTTATCAGGTATATTGAAAGAAAGCAAATGCTGGTATGTTATTAGAATGAAGGTTTTTTTTTTTTTTCTTTTGTTCCCAAGGCCTTGAGCATGCTAGGCAAGCTAGCATGCCTCTGAGCTACATTCCTAACCCAGAACATAGGTTTTTAATATAACAGAAAATAAAATAAGATTAAAAAAAAACAGAGTTAACACCCTACAAATAGATTAGAATATAAAATGAAATATCAGTACAACAGTGGTTTTTAAAAGTGTGTTTCCTGAAGAAGGGGAACAATCAAACTATGTGATATGCATATGCAAATATGGCATAATGAATTCCACTGTTATAATTATAATGCACAAATTAAAAAAAAAAAGTCTGTTTCTTAACTTTGACCACTGAAAGATCTAGAAACAGTGACATCCCAGTAGCAATGATTTGCTCTGATACACCAACTTTTTCTAAATACAGTTAGTTCTTCACTAAAAAGAACTAGGACTCCCTGGAGAAATGACTCATTCTAGATCTGGGATAGGGAAGACACAAGCTAAGCCAGGGACATTTTGTTGAACTAGAAAGCAAGAAAAGTTCAAGATGTGTATGAATGGAATTATACCAAACTGATGCAGGAATCATTCTGGAAGGATTCCCACCAGCCAAATTTGGGAAAATTTGAGTTATCTATCTATACTGGCAATCAGGCCCAGAGCTTCACCCATGCTAATAGGCAAGCATTCCACCTTGTGCTACAGTCCCAGCCCCTTAAGCATTTATTTTCAATGCATCTTATATGCCATCACAGATCTTCTAGGATTCACTTGTCTCATTTCAGCCCTGTGCAAGCTCTCAGGCACATATAACCCCACAGAGCCTCATCTTCTGCCATTTGCAAGCCCCTTCCTTTCTGCCCCAGGGTTTCTCTGTTGACACTGCTCTGGGATCAACAGCCCAGAACCACACATGCAGGATCTGGAAGTACAGAGTTAAAATTCAGAATAGGGAACTTAATGGCTTACTGGACAAGCCTTTGACCAATAGAAAATAAAAAATTAACTTTTCTTTTCCTTTTATCCACCTGCCTCCCAAGTGTGATCCTGAAATGCAGTATTATCAGGCTTCTAGAGTTTCCATCAAACAAATGAAATGGGTGGCCAGCTTGATCATACACTGTCATATTGACACTCTCTCCTTCTTTGCTTTATTCCCTTTTTCCCTTAGTCCTGCTCCTTGTGATTAGATGCCTTATTAAAATAATGTTACAAGTTGGATATGGTAGTGCATGTCTGTAATCCCAGAGACTTGGGAGGCTGAGGCAGGAGGATTGCAAATTGGAAGCCAGCCTAAGTAGGTGAGATCCTGTCTCATAATAATAATAATAATTTTTAAAAAGGACTGAGGATGTGGCTCAGCAGTTAAGTGCCCCCTGGTTCAATTTCTGCTACCAAATAATAATAATAATATTACATAAGTTTTTTTTGCCTCAGACCTTAATCTTTAAGGAAGTCACCTTAGGAGGAGAATAGCACCAAAAGAATGTCTGGCTTTGAAACATATTGAATATGTAAACATACACGAATCTATGATTTTCAAAAGAAAAACAGACTTGCCTCACCCTAAAATTCCTCATTTAACTTGGACATCAAACCAGATCACTCATAATGGAATAATGGGGCATCATTGCCTCCTGAACTGTCTTGTGAACTTATAAAATTATCTGGTCAAAACATTTAGCTTGGCTCCCGGAACTGCCCTGGCCCAGGGCTAGGAGCCCACGGAAACTGCTTCTCGGTCCGGGTCCTGCTGAGGGCTGGTCAGGACTCACCCGTTGCTTTGGTTGCCCGGCAAGGGGAACAAAATGCTGCCATTCGCATAGGATACCAACATGGCAGAGATCTGATGTCATNATGTGTAACTGATGTGATTCTGCAATCTGTGTATGGGGTGAAGGTGGGAGTTCATAACCCACTTGAATCAAAGTGTGGAATATGATATGTCAAGAAATTTCTAATGTTTTGAACAACCAACAATAAAAAATTAAAAAAAAGAAAAAAAAAACATTTAGCTTGGGGCTAGGGTTGTGGCTCAGTGGTAGTACACTTGCTTAGCATGCATGAGAACTGGGTTTGATTCTCAGCACCACATACAAATAAATAAAATAAAGGTCCATCAACAATTAAAAATATATATATTTAAAGAAACATTTAGCTTATATTTTATTGTGCTTTTAGATACAATTTCTTATTTATAAGAAATACAGAGGATAGAGGAATAAGGTAAATGGTACCACCACAAAAAAAAAATTTCTAGAGTTTTACAAGACCATGGTTGGTTTTTTGAAACAATCAGTGAAGACAGAAAAAGGGGTCATAACCAAATTAAATACATTATTCTCAGTTATATCTCATTATATAATAACTAACTATATAATACCCACCCAAAGATTGGGTAAATATTCACTTGTATTTTCTCATAGATCTTGTGTGGTTTATGTTTTATTCCTGATATTGATTATTTGTGTCTTTTGTCACTTTTGTAGAATACTTAACAATTTTATTGATCTTCAAATAATCAGTTTTGTTTCATTGATTTTGAGTGTGGGGGTGGGTGGTACTGGAGATCAAACCCAGATCTTTTTATTTTGAGATGATCTTGCTAAGTTGCTGAGGATGGCCTCAGACTTCTAAGTTGCTGTGATTAAGTAAGTGCACCACCATGCCCAGCTAGCTCAAAGATTTTTAAAGATTTCTAAGTTAGTATGATAGAGAACATATTGTATAGCATTTAAGTTCTTCTAAATTATTTCAGGATTATTTTATATCCCAGAATATGATCTCTCTTAGTAATCATACCATGTACATTTAAAAGGAATGTGTACTGCTTTCATAAGGTTGTTCTTTTGGTTTCTGTAAGCCCCTTCTACAAATTGGTTGTAGAACTGTTCAAGTCTTTTGTATCCTTACTAATTTTATTTTCTTCTGTGAAAAAAAAAAAAATTTAAGCATTTTTTAAAAATTGTAAATAGACACAGTACCTTTGTTTTATTCATTTCTTTTTATGTGGTGCTGAGGATTGAACCCAGTGCCTCACACATGCTAGGCAAGTGCTCTACCACTGAGCCACAACCCCAGCCTCCTGTGAATTTTTGAGAAAGGAATACTTATGTCTTGAGTTTTGGTTGTGGATTTGTTTTTCTCTCCTTTTTGTTCTTTTTTTCTTCATGCATGTTGAAACTGTTACGTGCAGAAATGTTTTGGATGTGTATGAGCCCGTCGAACCAACCCCTTTATCATTATGACATTATCCTCATTATCCTCTTTATGCCTATTAGGATTCTTTGTTCTGAAATCTACATTATTAACATGTATAGCTACCTCACTTTTTAAGTAATATTAGCATGGTGTATCTCTTTCATCCTTTGAATATATATTGTCATATTTAGTTTCTTGTAAACAACATATAATTGGATCTTGCCTTTTTTGTCTAATCTGATGATATCTGATTTTTAATTGGGGTGTTTGGAACATGTACACTTAATCTGCTTATTGATCGGGTTGGATTTAAATCTGACATCTTTGCTATTTGTTTTCTATTTATCCCTTTTGTACTTTGTTCGTTTTTCCTCTTTTTTTTTAATGCTGCCTTTTGGATTAAGTAGTGCTAGCAATTTTAATTAAATACTTTCTACCTCATTTATTGGCATATTAGCTATATCTGTTTGGATTTTGTTTAAGTATTGCTTTCACTGTCTACCTTCAGGCAGATTCTTCCCGTTGTTGTAATAATTTGCTTCTAAATATGTCACAGATCCCTAAATGTTATTATTTTTTATTTTAAATACATTATCATTTGTCCTTTAAAAGTACATTCTCTTCTAAAGGGATTTTTTTAAAAAGAAAAGGCTTTCATATTTACCTACATGCTTTTATTTCTGGTGTTATTTATTCCTTTGTAAAGATTTCCATTTAGGAGCAGGGTGCAGTGGCCTGTGATCACACAACCCGGGAAATTGAGGCAAGTGGTTGCAAGTTCCAGGCCAGCCTAGGCAACATTGTGAGACCCTGTTTCAAAATGAAAAAGGACTGGGGATATAGCTCAATGGTAAAGTGCCCCAATTTCCATCCCCAGGATCCTGGAGAGGTGGGGAAGATTTCCACCTCATTATTATTATTTTTTTTCTACCTAAGCAATCTCTTTTAACATGCTTTGTGGTTCTGATCTTTTGATTAACTTAGCTTTTCCATGTCATTTCTGAAAGATATTATTTGTATATTTTGACAGTGTTGTTCCATTGCCTTCTCACAGGCATTGTTTCATTTCCCTGTATGTAATGTACTTTCTTAAAACACTTTAGAGATTTTTTTTCGGGGGCGGGGGGTATTACCATGGATTGAACCGAGGGGTGCTTAACCACTAAGCCATATCTCCAGCCCTTTTTATTTTTATTTTATTTTTGTTTTTTTTTTTATTAGTTGTTCAAAACATTACATAGCTCTTGACATATCATATTTCATACATTTGATTCAAGTGAGTTATGAACTCCCATTTTTACCCCGTATACAGATTGCAGAATCACATCGGTTACACATCCACGTTTTTACATACTGCCACACTATTGTCTGTTGTATTCTGCTGCCTTTCCTATCCTCTACTATCCCCCTCCCCTCCCCAGCCCTTTTTATTTTATTTTGAGACATGGTCTTGCTAAGTCACTTAGGGACTTATTAAGTTGCTGAAGCTGGCTTTTGAACTTGTGGTCCTCCTGCCTCAGCCTCCCAAGCCACTGGAATTACAGGCATGTGTCACTGTTCCCAGCTAAAGATGTTCTCAAGCAATTGGATTATGATATGACTTGGGATTATTTTGCGTGTCTGTGTTAAAATTTGTTCTTAGATCTGTGAACTTATAATTTTCATAAAATTTGAAAAAATGTGAGCCATTTTTTATTCTTTCAGCATTGTTTTCTGTTGCCCTGTCTCTCTCCTTTCCTCTCAGGATTCAAATGACAAATTTTATATTTTAGGCTGCTTGAGGTTTTCCAACAGTTCAGGAATGCTGCGGGTTTTGTTGTTTAATCTTTTTTTCAGTGTTTTATTTTGATACCTTCTGTTGCTGTCTTTGGGTTTAGTATCATCTCTTCTGCAGTGTGCAGCCTGTTGTCCATTCCATTTGGTGTAATTTTCACTTCAGAAATTTAATTTTTTTTGTGTGTGTGGTCCTTAGGAAGAAAGTTAATTTTAATCTGTAGAAATTTGATTTGGATCTTTTTTTACATCTTCTGTGTCTGTCCTTACCATATTTATCTGTCTTATGTCTGCCTTCTTGAATCTATGGATTTTAATAAGCATTTCAATATTTTTCTACTAATTCTGTTATTTGTATCATTTCTGAATCTGTGTCTTTTGATTGATTTCTTTCCTTATTATACATTGTATTTCTTGCTTCTTTGTATGCTGATTTGTTTTTTTGCAGTGTTGGGGAGGAAATGCAGGACTTTGTGTGTGCTAGGTAAGTGTCCCATATCCCTAGCTCTAATCTGGTAATTTTTTACTAGAAGCCACATAGTGTGAATTTTATGTTCTTGGGTGTTAGATTTTTAAGAATTTCTTTCTTTCTTTTTTTTTTTTTTTTAAAGAGAGAGAGAGAAAAAATTTTAATATTTATTTATTTTTTTAGTTTTCGGCGGACACCACATCTTTGTTTGTATGTGGTGCTGAGGATCGAACCCAGGCTGCATGCATGCCAGGCGAGCACGCTACCGCTTGAGCCACATCCCCAGCCCTGATTTTTAAGGATTTCTATAAATGTTTTTTAATTCTATTGTAGGATCAGCTTAATTATTTGGGAAGAATTTGATTATTCCAAGGCATATTTTTAAGCTCTATTACAAAGGACCAGAAAAATCTTTAATTTGGTCCCACTACTGAAGTGATTTCCTTCTGAGTGCTCAGCCTAATTTTCTGTATATTATGAGATGTCTTTACTCTTTTGTTGAAAACATGACATTTCCATCCCTGTATGAGCTTTAGGAATTATTCTACCTGATCCACTGCAGTGGTTCTTTACTTGGACTTGGGGAGTTTTCTCACAGGCATGTGATTCAACTCTCCCATGAAGATCTGAGAACCCTCTCCATGTTGCCAGGGCCCTCTTTGCAGCTCTCTCCTCTCTGATACTCACTTTGTGAATTCTAGTTCCATTGGCATTCCTGAATTCTCAACTCAGCTCCCTGAGACTGCTGTACCCTTTGGGTTCCCCTCTTGCTTGGGGCAGTTTGTCAAAGCTTTGTTTCTTTCTTTTCCTCTATCAGGTATTACTGCATTTTTCTTTTGTCTGAAATGATCATTTTGTATATTTTGTCCAGGAATTTTTTGTAAGATGGGAGAGTAAATCCAGTCTGTTGTTTCATCCTACATATGTTGAAGCAGAAATCCCTGTAATTGTACTTTTTTTTTTTTACCATACGATTTATTTTTATTTTTTTTTAGTCATACATGACAGCAGAATATATTTTGACATATAATACATACATGGAATGTACATACATCAGTCATAATGACTATTCTATTCTGCCCTTCCTATCCCCCCTCCTCCTCCCCTCCTCTCCCATCCTTTCTCTCTATCCAATCTAATGTGACACACTTTTTTTTCCTTTTTCTCATCACAACATCATTTATGTATTCTGTATATCAATGAGGTTCTCCTTCCATCTTCCGTGCAACTCCCCTTCTCCCTCTTTTTCCCTCCCACCTCTCTTCCCTATTTAGTGGTAATCTTCTTCTCATGCTCTTCCTCCCTATCCCATTTTGAGTCACCCCCCTTATATCAGAGAAGACATTCGGCATTTGTTTTTTAGGGATTGGCTAACTTCACTTAGCATAATGTAATTGTACTTTTTAAATTCTTTTCTATACAACTTCCCTGAGAAGCTAATACTTTAGCAGACTTTTCGAAGAATCTTTTGTTTTAATTTTCAAGTATTAACAGTCCTTTTAAAAGGACATTTTCTTTCTTTCTTTCTTTTTGGTACTAGAGATTGAACTCAGGGGTTCTCGACCACTGAGCCACATCCCCAACCCTATTTTGTATTTTATTTAGAGATAGGGTCTCACTGAGTTGCCTAGAGCCTTGCTTTTGCACAGGCTTTTAACTCACAATCCTCCTGCCTTAGTCTCCCCAGCCACTGGGATTATAGGCCTGAGCCATTGCACACAGCTAAAAGGACTTTTTCTTATTGAAAAAAAATTTTGGTGTATTTGTTGAAGATTTCAAAAAATAACTTCTATTCTTATTATGCAGTAGTCAGAGAATACAGCTTTCCCATTTTTTTTCTTTTTGAAATAATAAATAGATTTCTTTGTGGTCTAAAAGGTTGCATTTTGTGATTTCTTTGGGTACATCTTAAAAAATGGTACTTAGCAATTCAATAATAATTTTTAAAAAAATGGTACTTAGCAATTCAACAACCAAACTATGGAACTAGCCTGGGAGTCTGACAGTGAATGAATAGCAAAAGAAAATATGGTGTATATATACAATAGAGTTTTATTCAGCCTTAAAGAAGAACGAAATTTTGTGTCAAGCAAGAAAATGGATGGAAGTTGAGATCATTATGTTAAGCGAAATAAGCCAAACTCAGAAGGTTAAGGGTTGTATGTTCTCTTTCATGTGGAAGCTACACAGGAAAAAAGAAAAGAAAGGTGGGAATGGGGAGAAGGAGGTATAAGGAGCAGTTTTCATGAAAACTGAAGGGAAATCAGTAGAGGAAAGGGACTGGGGGAGGGAAGAGAAGACAGAGAAAATACTGGGGAATGATACAAACATGTAACAATGAATCCCACCATTATGTATAATTATAATGCACCAACAAAAAATATGGGGGAAAATAGTACTTGGTAGGAATCAAATACACAATCATATGTAGTTAATATTAATTATATATATATATATACACACACACACACACACACACATGCACATGTATTATATGTAATTTTTGTTTAATTTATATGTATATATAAAATTTTTATTTAATTTATTTATTTTGTGGTGTTGAGGATTGAACACAGGGTCTTGCACATGCTACACTAGGCAATCATTCTACACTGAGCAACATTCCTAGCCCTATATATTTTAAACTCTTTAACTTTGTGACTTTGAATCTGCTGTAAACTCATGTAAAGCTTCCCAATTTTAAAATGAGTTTTAAAAAAATTAACCTTGTAGTTATTCTCAGAACCAATCTTACAAATTCTGAGTTTCTTTGTATTCTTTGGAATATAACCCACAATACTAGGTACTTAATATCCCTTGCCGATTTAGGATAATCATTATTTAACATCTCTTTAAAAGTAGGAAATAAAATTTT
Source organism: Marmota marmota marmota (assembly GCF_001458135.2). Taxonomy (NCBI): domain Eukaryota; kingdom Metazoa; phylum Chordata; class Mammalia; order Rodentia; family Sciuridae; genus Marmota; species Marmota marmota. The sequence goes on from NW_025999932.1 coordinate 37,621,018, forward strand.
GCGGGGCTGGGGATGTGGCTCAAGTGGTAGCACGCTCGTCTGGCATGCGTGCGGCCCAGGTTCGATCCTCAGCACCACATACCAACAAAGATGTTGTGTCTGCCAATAACTAAAAAAATAAATAAATAAATAAATATGTTTAAAAAAAAAATTTTTGCAAAGCTACTAATTGAAAGAATAATTAGCAGAGTTATTGCTAGACTTCTTTGATGCCTATTTCTTAGGTGTTAATAACCAAATTACTCCATAGTATATTTAAATTCTAAAACACTACTTTAAAGGAACCAAATTTAAAAATCTATATTTTAAACCCAAATTGATTTGCTTATTTTTTCTTAAGGTGTATAAACAACTATTTACAGATTTATCTTTAACCTTAAACTCATATTCTTTAGAGATATTTTAGTTTTGCAAAGGATAAGATTACTGTGTTACTTAATAATAGATTTAATAACTACTCTGTTAGCTTTGTAATTGGAAGATTTGTTAGAAGGGCTCAAAATTTTGTTTGAAAACTGAGAGTGGGAGATGGAGAACCTCAAAGTCTTTGGGGCTAGAATGGAAATCTGAAGCATCTCTGACCAGCTTCCAATACAGAACAAGCTGTGCACCTTGCCTTCTAATTCTGAAGAATCCTGCAAATGCCATCTAAACCTGTCAGCCACCTTCCCACTCAATTTTCCACTCAATTCCTCATTGCCAAACTTAGAGAAATTTTCAATTTTAAGGGATTTTTCTCTATGATTATAGATGTATATTAATGTTTAAAATGGTTTTTTGTAGCCATTAGCCTTATAATTCTCATTGAAGAGTTAAAATGCATCCTGACCAATAGTGTGTAGAAGGGAAAAACTTTCTTTCCAAATGAAATAATGACATGTAGTTTGCACAGACATGATTAAGCTGGTCTAAATGTTAAATAACATTTTTTTAGTGTCAATATTTTTCTGGGTTCTTTACAATTTTCCCTTTATAAGTGCAAATGTTGGTCTGAGTTTCAAAACATTAAAAATTCATTAAATTTTCATAAAATTAAACTGTTAAAATTAAATTATAAATACCTTAGTCCGAAATCTTCTTTGCTTTTTTATATTTCAAGATTAAGTTCATAGTGCTTTCATGTTTACTTGCTCCACTTTCTTATTACGATTGGAGAAGAGCAACTTCCCTGAGGAGCTCATACATTAGCAGATGAATGCTATTATTACTATCAACATACCTCTGTTGGAAACCTTTATTTACATTTTTTACCAAGATGGTCAAGCCAGTTTAATCAGTTGACAGAACTTTATGCATGAATACATTTAAGATTTACAGAGTAAAAGTGATGAAAATTTTTTGTTTATTCTTAGACTTTTCTTTTTCTTTTTTTTTTTTTTGGCCCAAGAATTAATTTTGCCTCAGCTTAATTGCATTCCTGTGACATTACACAATCGGGGAGGGAAAAAAGAGGGAGCTGTGACTGTGTGGTATGTATCGAAAAGTGCATGTTAGAGGGAGAGGAGGACGAATAAGCAAGCTGGTTTGACCAGAAACAGAACTGCCTGTGACAGATTAAGAGACAAGCAAAGCTTGGAATCTGAGAGCAAGCAGAGTGGAAATTTACAGCCGCTCTATGCGAGTGTTCAAGTGATCATTTTCTGCTAACGTTTTCCCGTGGTAACTGTTAATCTTCAGAGAGAGAGGCAGAAAGTCAAGTAGGAATTGTGCAAACTCTTCTCTGCAACACTTTGGTAATAAGGAGACATCCTCTAATAAATGGAAGAAAAAGGCTACTTCTTCTAAAGTGCTTTGAGCCCAAGAAAGAGCTGTCTTCAGCACCTCACCATGTGTCTACTTTCTGTTGCGTAGACAAGCCTCGTTTCTATACCATTTGGTGAGTAGCAACAAGGTTATCTATACCAGTTTGGGATGTAGAAAAGGAATTAATGTGGGGCTTCAGTTTTTACTTTTCCACAGTTATTGCTTATTTTATTTTAAATTATTTTAAATTATGCTGTTACCTTATTTCTTTGTGCATGATGAACTGCTGTTACTAGGAGAGGTTTGCAAAAACAACAACTACAAAACAATACTTCTCTGTTGCCTAAGGCACTTGAACCTTTACCAACTATTCTGTGTCCATGGAATATCTTATTTTGGAAATGAGTTTTTATTTACAAAGAGTTTCCAAAAATAAAATAGTGGCATTATACCAGATTTTGTGTTTCTCTTTTAACTGCATGAAAATTCAAAAGTTAGCCTTTTCTGTATATCATCAGTTATCATACTGGTGTCTAGTTTTATAAGTTATTATAAATTACATCATTCCCTCAATTCATATTAAAGTATTGTATACCATTAATTAAAAGGATATAATTTAAATGTTGAGTGCTACTGTGAGATCCAATAGTGACACCTGATTTTTTCAAAGTTCTGTAAGGAAAATAAAAATTAGACAATTTACCAGTAAAATTTACTATTGATATAAAATGAATGCACATAGATTTCTAAGTTAAGGAATAAAGAAAGCAGTTATTTTGTTCTTATAGCTGCTACCAAGCTCTCATACTCATTGTTCTGCTGAAGAACTATTATAACCAGAAGAACAGAGAAAAGAAAAATAAATTCTTAAAATATTTACTTTAATGCCAATAAAAACCTTCATTTATATAATCTCTAGATAGATTGCATGCTATATATTTTTAAAGACATCAGCAGAAAGCATGTAATTGTTCTTTAGGAGGAAGTATATGTATTGTTAACTACTACATTGAATCATTGCATACAGATGTGCCATTCTAAGCAGAGTTTCTAATCTACCCTCTAAAGGCTTGAAGAAACATATGTCCTTAGTTACTGATTCAAGTGAATCCTTTAAAGCAGAATGAATTAGCTAAAAGGAAAACTTTGGCAGAGTATCAGCAAAATGTATTAAAAGGGTCTGCACCCAAGATATCTCCTCTAGGTGTATAGAAGCCTGTAAAACAGGTTTTGTTTTGTGGAATTTTGTGGGGGGTTTTTCCCTCTGCCTGTTGACCTATATATAAGAAGCAACTCACTTAGCTGGTCTGTAGAAACCTTTTCTGGACTAATATCTTACACTTAAAGTCCAAAGTAAATATAAAAGACATATCACAAACAAACTTTTACTTCTTTACATAATTTCCCACACTCAGTTCTTGGATAGAAAATTTGCATTTAGCTTGACAATCTTCAGAAAATTTTATTTTAAAACTAGTCATTAAATAGGATTACCTTAGAGATGGCACCATTTCTTAAGCCTACAGGCATGTAAATATAAACATAAAGAATAAGTCATCCCTAATTTACAAATGCTTTGTATTTCAGAAGTTTTGTGGGCTGTTGGGAATTTGGAACTCATTTTGCCTGGGAAACAACATATCAAATGGCTGCTGGGCTTTTATTATAGCCTAAGAACATATTTTACTCATACTATAGAAAGACCATTGCCACCTTAGGCGAGATTAGAAAATCTACGCTAGTGATGAAACTTAATAAAACAATTTTATAAAGAAGACATTATTTTTATTTATCCTAAATATTAATGCTTGAAGAAAAACAAGTTTAATAAGAGTTGAATGGTATTTTGAAGGATAATTATATATAGGATTTCTAATTACTTTCACATGCTTCCAAGTTGATCGCACTGTTTATGAGATTCAGGGGATTTCTTTTCCTTGCTACAGGAATATTTCCAACTGTCGCTTTTATGCTTAAACATTCCTGAGGTGGGGCCCAGCGAGCAGCACATAGTAGGCAACTAATAATAGTCAGTACGTGAGAACAGTGCTGTTTCTTTGATTCACAAAAAAAGAAATGAAATAGCATTCCCAAGGTATCCAAAAAGGTAACAGGATTTAAGGCCACAGATTTTTTTTTCATTAAGAGAAAGAGATGGGGGCTGGGGCCATAGCTCAGTGGTAGATCGCTTGCCTGGCATGTGTGAAGCACTGGGTTCCATCCTTAGCACCACATAAAAAAAATAAATGAAAATAGGGCTGGGGTTGTAGCTCCATGGTAGAGTGCTTGTCTCCTATGTGTGAGGCACTGGGTTCGATTCTCTGTACCACATATAAATAAACGAATAAAATAAAGGTCCATCAACAACTAAAAAAATTTAAAATAAATAAATAAATGAATATAAAGGTCCATCAACAACTAAAAAAACATACTTAAAAAAAAACTGCTAATGGGGCTGGGGTTGTAGCTCAGCTGTAGAGTGCCTGCCTCGCACATGTGAGACCCTGGGTTCGATCCTCAGCACCACATAAAAATAAATAAAAATAAAGATATGTGTCCAACTAAAAAATAAATATTTTATAAAAAACCTGCTAATGTTAAAAAAAAAGAAAGAAAGAGATGGCTTAACAAGAATTGACTGAATTGTGAGATGTGAACAAGACAAAAGTAGGACAGAAGCTGAGCACAGTGGCACTTGCCTATAATCCGAGCGACTTGGGAGGCTCAGGCCCTAAGCAATTTAGGGAGACTGTCTCAGAAAAAAAAAAGAAAGAAAGAAAGAAAGAAAATGGCCAGGGATGTGGCTCAGTGTAAGTGCTTCTAGGTTCAATCCCTGGAACAAAAAAAAAAAAAAAAAAAAGTTGGGCAGAATAGGCCTCACTTTTAAAAAGAAAAGACCATGGTATACCTTGGTGACAATCCTGAGTGAGTAGGATAGGTGATGAATGGAAGCAGTTTTTCCTGCTAGGAATCTTGAGTAGATGAGACATTCTGAAGTCAGGTGTCAATTTTAACTCATAGGCATTTGTTTACTAGAATATGAAGAAATATCACCTATTTGAAAGTTTCAAGTTAAGCCTATTCAAGTGAATTTTGGTTATACTGGCCTGGAAAATTTCTCTAGAGTGCCAATATGTAAAGTTTGATGTAATAAATATAATAAAACAAACAATATAACAGATGGAAAGTTACATTTACCTTGGATAATTTTTAGAGGTAGGAAAGCTTTTCCATTTGATCAAGAAACACTTTCTTCATTGTACTCAAAATTATATCAAAAAAATGAGTAGTTGAAACAGCATATAATAGGTTCTTAATAAATATTTATTGAATAAATTGGGATGGATTTGGGTAATTTCCTATTGTGTATATGTACCTATACGTGTATCTTTATCATGTAGCCTAAAGATAATATTTAACTGACATTTCCTTAAGAAGGAAAAAACCTATTAAAGCTATATTAACATGCCTATTATGTTCATACTTTGTATTTCATTGGTAATTAAAATAATAGGCTTAAACTGAAATCTTTACTACCTATAAATGAAACAATACAGTTTCCTATTTTGTGTCTTACATGTCTTGAGTTTCTAGCAGAAACTCATCATGTCTTTTCCAACTTTGGAAGGATGAAGGATTATATAAATTTCCTAGCCAGAAAAACTGAATCAACATGGTGATTCGGGTTTCTATATTTCTATAGAATAAGAAATAACTTCAGTTAGATCACATTCATCTCTATTCTTCCATGTTAATGTTTTTTATAGTTGGCAAATAATTAGGTAGAGGTCCTTAATGAAGCTATAAAAGTTACATTTTACAGAATTCCTATAAACCTTATAATGCCAGTAATAGTATCTAACCAAAATGTAATATGTGCAGTATATATATATATATACTTACAGGAAAGACTGAACAAAACTGAATTCTAAGTTTGTCTTAGTAATTCTGTTGTAAAAAAATAACTATTTATAAGTTTCAGTGAGATCTGATCCTCTCATTATAGTTACCAGTTTTTGAGAATACTAACCTAGCTTCGGATCCCTGCTATACATTGAGATTATGAAATCCTAATATAAAAATCATCATTCATTGACAACATTAAAATTGTTAATAAATGTAGACAATTTTAGCTCCAAAAAAATGACTAGAGCTGTCAATGGAAATACAGCTGTGAGCTTAATGAATGAAGTTACTAGTTCTTTCTAGAAGAGTAGTAGGGTTCTTAGGAATATATACAATCTAACTTCATATATTAATTCTATTTTATAATTTACTTCCATGTTACATGCTTTAAAATTAAAACACTAGGGACTGAGGCTGTAACTAATCAGTGATAGAGCACCTACCTCGCATGTGTAAGGCACTGGGTTTGACCCTCAGCACCATATAAAAAATAAAATAAAGGTATTATGTTCTTCTCCAACTAAAGAAATATTTTTTAAAAAATTAAAAAACAATTAAGGGACATGGGTTTCTCTTGTCAAAGGAGTTTTTATTCTGATGTTAGCCTAACCACAGTTTCCAGATGAATGAGGATTTATCGTCTCTGTGAAGATAATTCTCAATTACAATTTCGGAGGGGGTCAGCCTTCTAGTATACAATTCAGTAGAACTTTCAGGTGTATTTTTTATTTTAAAGCTTACACATAATCAAATGCATGCATTTTAAAAGAAGAGTTTAATTAGGATTGACAGGTGTGTATACTTATGCAATCACCATTCTATTGAGTCTTTAAAAATGAATCTTATAGGTTCAATTCTTTGCCTTTGATGCATTTTTATTGCATTTATTTCTGTTTATGAGTCCTATTTGGAATATAGGTAAAAGGATGTTAGATTCTTGAAACTTTTTGAATTTTTTCAAGGTGATGGTAGGCTTATTTTAATTTTTTTTGGCTTAAGAGAATCAAAAGGTGTGTATGTACCTTAATTTTAAATTAAGAACTTGTAAGATGCAATTTTGGAAATGTTGCTCTTTGACTCATTGCTGACTATAAAATAAAATAAACTTATATGAAAAAAAAAAGGTTCATTTTTCTTAGCTGACTTTCTTGTAATACTTTAGTAGTTTGGTTGTACAGGTACTTCTTATGGTTTGACCTCACAGATAAATTTCCTACTTCCTCAAATTTTCTGGGGAAACCTTTGAAAGTCATAACTGTTATACAACAGGACATTAGGAAGTTAGACATAAGGGTCTGGAAATACTCATTAGCTACCTACAGCATTTATTCCCCTTTGAAATATTTTAAGTGGAATAACAAGGGCATTTAATACCTTAAGTGACCGCTTCCCCTGGGTACCCTCTTCCCAGCTCTCATCTCCATATAAATCACTCACTTAAATGGTTGACATTGGGCCATCTTCAGTGATGCCACACACACAAGTTAGGAATATGAAAGATTTTCCTGTGTTTTAAGAAAAGGAATGCTGCCAAAACCTAGTACAAAATCTATAGGGCCTGAGTTCCTTGGGAGCAGAGCTGAATGATCTTTTTTGACTTTCTCTCCAGAATCTGAGCCAAGTACTACTCTTCATGAAACTTCATAGCCAAAGAAATCATATTTGATTAATGTTTTAATCAGATATTCCACAGGTTGAACTTTAAAAGATGGTTATCTGTTTACTTGTTAAGAATATAATTTGAGGGCTGGGAATGTGGCTCAAGCGATAGTGCGCTCACCTGGTATGTGCGGGGCGCTGGGCTCGATCCTCAACACCACATAAAAATAAAATAAAGATATTGTGTCCACCTAAAACTAAAAAAAATAAATAAATATTTTTTAAAAATAATTATTTAAAAAAAGAATATAATTTGAGAGATGGTATTTCCATTATAAAAGCAAATGCAGGGTTTATTGTACATACAATTTGGAAAAAGTATTTGAGGGAAGAAGAAAACTAAGAATCCATAGCTGACTATATTACCCAGAAGCAATTACTAATTAAGGTTATAAAAAATATTTTTTTACACATAGGCTTTGTTTTTGCTTTTGTTTGCTTGCTTTACATAGCTGTAGTTATGATCTACAACATGGGATATATTTCTAATATTAATATTTTCATTCCATCTCACACTCTTCAGAAACATTTTCATAGCCATAAACCATGTTTCATCAAACCTAATAATTAAGGTATGTAGTTACTTCCTGTACCACCAACTAGAGGAAAAACCTGCAAGTCAATTATAAGACACACCTAAATTTCAGAAATGTAAACATGTAAGAAAAATTTATTTCATTGAAAATCAATGACATGCACCAATAGCATATCAAATAGGTATATAACAAGTTGTTTAATTATCCCCCTCCTTTAGACATTTAGATTGTTCTAAATTTTTCATTATTAAACCAACATTGCAAAAAACATTTTTCCATATAAAGATAACTCCTTGTTTTAATTTTCTTAGGATAGAAAATCAGAGGTAGAATTACTCCAAAGTCATAGGTTGGGGACATTTTAAGTTTCTAGAACCACACGGCCAAATTACTGTCCAATTTACATTCCCACCAGTAAAGAAAGATCCTGTTCCACCACTCCATCAATAGAAATTTTGTCAAAACAACAACAAAACAAAACTATTATATAATGGACAAATAGTGTTTCACTTTGAGTTTGTATTTTTTCAAGTTGCAGAGAATGGTTAAATATGTACTGTGTTAATTATATTTCCTCCTTTGTGGATTTAAAACAAAAATTTGTAGTTGTAGATGTACAGCATGCCTTTATTTTCTTTATTTGTATGAGATACTAAGGCTCAAACCCAGGGCCTCACCCATGCTAGGCAAGAGCTCTGCCACTGAGCTACAGCCCCAGCCCTCCTTTGTGGTTTTTCCATTATGTATATTTTTTTTCCTTAATGAGATCACTTAAAAATACATTCCTTTATAATGGCATAGCCCTGTTTTTAATATCCATGTCACAGAATTCTCTAGGTTGCTTGTAACTTTTATCATTTTATCTACAGAAATTCAGAAATTTTGTATTTGTGGCATATTTATATTAACTTTGATTTGTCAGTATTTTTCTTTGAGATTTCTTTCATCATAGAGCTGAAGATTCGGCACAGTGGTAGAGTGCTTGCCTAGCACATGTAAGGGCCTGGGTTTTATTCCCCAGCTCCACAAAATACACACACACACACACACACACACAGATTTATTTCATCTCTTCTAAAATTATAGAAATTGGGTCAGGCATGGTGGCACATGCCAGTAATCCCAGCAGGGAGGCTGGGGCAAGAGGACCATAAATTCAAGACAGGTCTTTTTTTTAAGAGAGAGAAAGAGAGAATTTTTTTAATATTTATTTTTTAGTTTTCGGCGGACACAACATCTTTGTTTGTATGTGGTGCTGAGGATCAAACCCGGGCCGCACGCATGCCAGGCGAGCGTGCTACTGCTTGAGCCACATCCCTAGCCCGTCAAGACAGGTCTTGGTAATTTAGCAAAGCCCTAAGCAACTTAGTGAGACCCTGTCTCAAAATAAAAATTAAAAAGGGTTGGGATGTGGCTCAGTGGTAAAGTACATCTGGGTTCAATCCCCAATACAAAAAATAAATAAATAAAATAAAGTAAAATAAAATTACAGAAATTGTTTTACACCTAGAAATTGAAACTCACCAATATTAACATCTGTATCCGAGCTGTTTTGTTTCATTTACCTGTTTTCTTATGCCACAGTAACCTTATTATAACACTTTTCATTTCATTCCCTCCTACCTAATCTTCCTTTCTAAAATTTGTTATTGGGCTGGGAGGCAAGCTCAGTGTTACACCATATGCTTATCATGTGTGAGACCCTAGTTTCAATCCCTAGCACCCAAAAAAAAAAAAATTTGTTATTCTTAGTTGTTTTTGTTTTTGTTTTTGGTGCTTAGGAATTTCGACCCAGGGCCTCGTGTATTCCAGGCAAGGACTTTACCACTTACCACATTCCCAGCCACTTATTTAGTATTTGTGGGTGGGTGGGTATACGGGGGATTAAACTCAGGGGCACTTGACCACTGAGCCACATCCCCAGTCCTATTTTTTAATTTATTTAGAGACAAGGTCTTATTGAGTTGCTTAGAGCCTTGCTTTTGCTGAGGCTGGCTTTGAACTGAGATCCTCCCATCTCAGCCTCCTGAGCAGCTGGGATTATAGGCATGTGCCACCACACCTGGCTCAGTATTCTTGATTAAATTTAGTTAACAAAAAAAAAAAAATCATTTTGGACTTGTGACTAGAACTGTACCAAACCATGAACTTTTTGATATTTTAATAATATTCATATTTTGTATTCAGGAACAAAAATGTTGGAACCAATATTCCTTAAGAAACTCTTAGCGCACAAGTAGGCATGCAAAAGAGTATGTATTACAGTAATATTTGTAATAGTAAACAATTAAAAACAGAACCTAAAGAATAGGTAAATACCAGATCATAAATAGGATGTATTATGCCAGCAACTAAAGCGATTGCTTCAGTTGTTTTATATTTTTAAGCTGTAGAGTAATATAGGAAGCTGTTACATTGTTTCCTACTCCTTTTAAAAACATTTCACTTAAATGATTAATATTTAAATGTTTTAGTCAGGCTCCGTGGTGCATGCCTGTAATCCCAGTGACTCAGGTGGTGGAGACCAGAGGGTCCAAGATCCCAAGTTCAAGGCCAGCCTCAGCAATTTAGCAAGATCCTAAGTAACTTAATGAGACTCTATCTCAAAAAATAAAAAAGACTGAGATGTAGCCCAATGACAAGCACCCCTGGGTTCAATACCTGGTGCCAAAATAAAGTAAATATTTTAAAATTTATATCTTATTATATTAAATTAAGTAATAAGCTCAACTTTTAAATTATTGAACTTAAAATATTAAGAAGGAAAGTTCTATTGAAGGATTTTTTAATTATTATTTTTGATAGACAATTATATACATTTATGGGGTACAGTGTGCTGTTTGACATGTATACAATGTAATAATTATATCAAGCTAATTAACATAGCCATCATTTCACTTACCTGTCATTTTTTATGGTAAGACATTTGAAGTTTACCATTAGTTTAAAATATATACTATTATTGACTAGAGTCATCTCATCCTACTGTGCAATATATCTCAAAACTATTCCTCCTGTCTATCTGAAACTTTGTACCATCCATTCCACAACTCTTTAGTCCCTCCCTTTTCACCCTCTCATTCTCTGGTAACCATCATTCTATTCTCTACTTCTGAGTTCACTGTTTTTAGTGGTGGTGGTGGTGGTACTAGGGATTGAACCCCAGGGCACTCTACTATTGAGCTACATCCCTCTCCATTTTCATTTATTTTGGGCCTCTCTAAGTTGTCCAGGTTGGCCTTGAATTTGAGATCCTCCTGCCTCAGCCTCTCAAGTTGCTGGGATTATAGGTATGCACCACCATACTCAGTTAAACTGCTTTAGATTCCCTATATAAATGAGACCATGCAGTGTTTGACTTTCTGTGCCTGATTTATTTCACTTAGCATAATGTCCTCCAGATTCATCCAACTTGTCACAAATGACAATTCCCCCCCTCCTTTGAAGCTGAATAGCATTCCATTATTTACACATGCCACATTTTTTTGTTCTTTTCTTTTTATTAGAGTATTATAATTATACATAATAGTTGGGTTCACTGATAAAGTCATACATGGATAGAATCTTTAATTTCAATCTCTTTCAATCCCACTTTCCCTTCCCTCCTCCCTCCCCCTATTCTTCCTTTACCTTACTGATTTTTTCCTTCACTCATTTATTTTTTTTTAAATTGGCCTTGTCTTTTTTTGTGTGTGTGTATGTGTGTGTATATATATATTTTTTGTTGTTGTTGTAGATGGACACAATATCTTTATTTTTATTTGTTTATTTTTATGGGGTATTGAGGATTGAACCCAGGACCTCATGCATGCAGGGCAAGTGCTCTACCACTGAGCTACAACCCCAGCCCCTCATTTATTTATTTTTTATTGGTACTTTCCATATATACATAAAAGTGAAATTCCCTGTAGTACACTTATCTATGCATATAACATGATTTTCTTAAGTTCATTTCCTCCACTTTCCCATCTTTCCCTCTTCCCACCCTCCCTCCTCCACTGATGTTCCCTATATATTTATGATATGATCTCACTCCCGCCCTCCAGCTGCCTTCTTTCCCTTTTTTTGCTCTAGTTTCCTCATATGAGAGAAAACATCCCACCCTTGATTTTCTGAGTCTGGCTTATTTCAGTTAGCATGATGTTCTCCATTTCTATTCATTTACTGGCATATGACATTATTTCATTCTTCTTTATGGCTGATCCATTAATCTATTGATGAGCATCTGGACTATAATTTGGCTCTTGTGAATTGTGCTGCTATAAACATTGTATTGTCTATATCACTAGAGTATGCTGATTTTAGTTCTTTTGGATAAAGACCAAGGAGTAGGCAGCTAGGTCATTTGGTGGTTCCATTCCTAATTTTTTGAGGAGTCTCTACACTCCTTTCCAGAGTGGCTATAGTAATTTGCATTCCCACCAACAATGTACTTTTTCCCCCACATCCTCACCAGCATTTAACATTATTTGTGTTCTTCATAACTGCCATTCTGACTGGAATAAGATGAAATCTTAGTTTTGATTTGCATTTCCCTGATTACTAGAGATTTTGAACATTTTTTCATATATTTGTTGACCATTTGTATTTATTCTTTTGAGAAGTGTCTGTTTAGTTCCTTTGCCCATTTATTATTTGTTTTTTGATTGTTAAATGTTTTGAGTTCTTTATATATTCTGGATATTAAGCTGGCAAAGATTTTCTCAGAGGAACAGCTGGCAAAGATTTTCTCCTATTCTACAGTATATACCACATTTTCTTTATCCATTCATCTGCTTACACATTTAGGTTGATTCTACACATTGGCTGTTATGAATAGCGCTGCAGTGAGTATGGGAGTGCAGATCTCTCTTCAACATTCTGATTTCAGTTCCTCTGGATACTTATCCACCAGTAGGATTACTGGATCAGTTAGTAGGTCTAACATTTTTTAAAAAATATTTATTTTTTAGTTGTAGTTGGACACAATACCTTTATTTTATTTACTTATCTTTATGTGGTGCTGAGAATAGAACCCAGGGCCTTCCACATGGTAGATGAGCCTCTGCCGCTTAGCCACAACCCCAGCCCCAAGGTCTAACATTTAGAGGAACCTCCCTTACCACTTTCTATAACAATGTACAAGTTCCCCTTTTTTCCAATCTTTACTAATGCTTGTGCCTTCCACCTTTTAAATTTTGATTAGCTTGTGAGCCAACTGCTGTAGCTGGCATAATGGAACACTCTGGCATGACTGGGTCATATTCCCACCCTTTTGGTGGGATGGAGTTGGGAGCACAGCAGACAGATCTGTCACCAGAAGAAGCAGGGACCAAATTAGCTCCAGAGATTTTCTTCTTCTATCATTATTTCCATCCTTTTCTTGGAGGTTTTAGGTTTCCTTTTTAACTTCTTTGTTCAATTCTTGTTTATTTTTATTCCCATATGAATGAATTATAATTGTAGATTCTCACCCTCCTACATGTCTTGCCAACAATATAAAGATGTCCTTTCAAGACTATTTCTGAATTTTTTTTTTTTTTAGCATTTTGTTGAGCACTTTTTGGGCTTTATTCCATCTCATTTTTTGTTTTAATAAGTATACATAATGTGTTCACAAATAAATGATATATATTAGCTAGAGATTTAATTGTGAGGTTATAGACTTTCTTTCCCAGAACTCTATAGACTTTAGCGCTTCGGAGTTGCTGAGGCTGACTCTGAACACGATTCTCCTGTCTCAGTCTCCCAAATCACTGGGATTATAGGCGTGCGCCACCCAATTTACTCACTTTAAAAAAAAAATCTTTGTTTTATTTATTTTTAATTTGGTGCTGAGGATCGAACCCCATGCCTCACACATGAGAGGCGAGAGCTCTACCACCAAGCCACAATCCCAGCCCCAGTTTACTCGTTTTGAAAGTGAAAAAGTGCAATAGGGCCAGTGTCAGTCTATTAACATTTGTGTGCTGCATGGCTCCCCTGTCAGCAATAATGCTGAGGACAGGATGATGTGCCTGGCCTCAAGTTTTCCACCCCTAAGAGGCATTCATCTAACATCAGTGTGTTAGATTGACATGGCATCTTTTCCTGTCTCTACTGCCTGCTTTGCTGAAATACAATGTACAGTCCGTCTTTTTTTTTAGTGGGGAGAGTACTGGGGTTTGAACTCAGGGACACTCAGCCACTGAGCCACGTCTCTAGCCATTTTGTATTTTATTTAGAGACAGGGGCTCACTGAGTTGCTTAGTGCCTCACTTTTGCTGAGGCTGGCTTTGAACCTGCAATTCTCCTGCCTCAGCCTCCCAAGCTGCTGGAATTACAGGCACACACCACCACCTTTGCCACCATATAGTCCATTCTTAAAACTTTAAGATAAGGGCTGAGGATATAGCTCAGTTGACAGAGTGCTTGCCTTGCATGCACAAGGCCCTAGGTTCAATCCCCAACATCACACACACACACACAAAAAGGAAAACTCTAAGATAGTGTTTAAGGAAAAACTTCTGTCACCATCTTATCCCCAGAAGGCAAGTTTTCAGGGCTCTGCTATACCTTTTGTCCCTACCTTAAGCACTTTATGTTTGCCCATGATGGATGGTAAGAGTTAAAGACTTGGAATGAACATGAAATAGTGATTAATAACCTAGAGTCCACTATATATGGCCTAATTTCAATATATGATGTGCTATCTTACTTTAAGAATCCCTTCACTTTACAGATAGGAATATGACAACCAGACAGTGGTGATAACTTCTGAGTCTAGTCTGTCAATCTTGTGTTTGTGTAGCAGGTAGTTTTGAGTGCCAGTTGGCTCACTTCTTTTTTGTTTGTTTGTTTGCTGTATTGGGAACTGAACCCAGGGCCTTGAGCATGCTAAGCAAGAATTTTATGACTGAGGTACATCCTCAGGCCTTTTTTTATTTTTAATTTTGAAACAGGAGCTCACTAAGTTGTCCAGTTGCCCAAGCTGATCTCCTATATCAGCCTCCCAAGCAGGTGGGATTACAGGTATGAGCCACTGTGCGTGGTCAGTTGGCTCATTTCTTAAATAACTAATGGGGTAAATGATGGTATTGGAGTAGATGCATACACAGTGACCAGTACAGTTTCCCAAACAGAACAGCATCTCCAAGTTTGTGGGTGAAGGGGGGAAGTGTTTGGTCTGGGAGTAGAGTGGGACTGGACGTGGAGAACTGGGCACGTAGGAAATGTTGTAATTTGCTGGAACTTTGAGGGCTGGAGCTGCATCATTTGAATGTATGAGCTTTGAGTTCCCTCAAAGTATGGGTCCTAAAATTGGAAAGTAAAGATCCTTTGAAATTTTATAACATTATTACATTAATTTTATATATTATACTTATTATAGTAACTAGGTACATTTAAAATAGGAAATAATTTTAAAAGAATACTGTTTATTAAGAGGCACCATATAGTATTAGACTGTTACATAATCCCATTGCCCCTAAAATGTCTGCTTTTTTTTCCTACTTAATAAGCTCCAAAGAACAGGAATTATGTTTTTCTTGTTCATGGCTCTATCCCTAGCATTAAGCAAGGTGCTTATACATAGTATTTACTCAGGTTATTTGTTCAGTGAGTAAGTGAATGAACCAACAAATGAAAATTCAAGGAGATAATGAATCAAGAAACACTAGCTAACCACATTATTAACATGGAAGTCCTGAAAGCATTTATAATTTCAACAAATTAACATTAGAATTAGATCAATATGGCAAAAACCAAGCAGAGCAATAGGTAAGGGACAAAAAAAATTTCATATCATATATATGTAATACCATATCATACTTATGCTCTGTTTTGATGTCAGGGAATATTTAGTTGAAATTCCTGTAGTTATATTTCTTTCCCTTAATGTGACAGGACTACACAAAGAAACAGAACAATTACACAAATTCATTTAGATTTTTTTCCTTTTTTTAATATTAATTTTTTAGTTGTAGTTGGACACAATACCTTTATTTATTTATTTATTTTTATGTGGTGTTGAGGATCGAACCCAGGGCCTCACACTGCCAGGCAAGTGCTCTACCGATGAGCCACAACCCCAGCCCCATCTTTTTAAAATTCTGTTTTAATGCCAAAAGTTTGAACACTGAGTATTAAGTATTCAGAGAGTAAATATATATTTTAAAAATAATGAGAAAAAGTGTAAGTGACTTAAGGAACATGTCTAGAACATGCAACTACTATGCCTTTTTCTTTAGTGAAATAATTCATTAACTATGTCATTGAACTTTTTTGTCCATTTTCAGTCCAAGGAAAAATTTGAAAAACACAGTGAGATCTTCATGTATTTCTGTCTTCAAATGCTCTGTCAACTTTGTATTAGCTTTAGAAACTGATTTGGTTTTTTATTGTGCTTTTCAAATTTTTCCTTGGACTGAAAATGGACAAATACCTCTACATACCCTTCCCATATTGGGAAGTTCTCTGGAAATGGGTAATGTTTTTTTAGTTTCCTTTTTTGTCATCAAAATTCACACCAACATTTTTGGTTCCCATTTTATAACATATATATCCCATTGGAATGCTTGATCACAAATAACAAATACTGATTTTGTTACTTGAGGAATTTATTGGATGGATCTAAGGTAGTTCACAGATCTGGCAAAAATCCTGGAGAAACAGATTTGGAAAATAAATAGAAATCTAAGAGGATGAAGAATTTGGACGCATAGTCAAGGTTATATAACAGAAGTAGCTGCCTAGGGTGCTGCTATCAATTGGTGTATGCATTTATGCACAATATTCTTTCTTCCTTGATTAACTGCATCATTGTTAATAATATGAACATTAGGGAAAATTAGAAAAATAAATCATGCCCTACTGGTATATTATATAAATATATTATGCTCCAAAATAAATCATGGCCTACTACTGTATTATATAAGTATATTATAGTAGATCTGAACATATTAATGAAATGATGTTCAGGATATAAAAATAAAAAAACAGTTGCCAAATATTATGCTTAGTATGCTAGTTTTATTTTAAAAATATTTTTATACATATAGTAAAAATTTGAAGGGAATATATATCCTAAATTTATAATTGTAGTATAGTCATCAATGAAACACTATCTCTGGGCACTTGGGTCATGGGAAGTTTTATTTTTAAAGTTATACTTCAGTAGTAGCTGAAATATTTTAGCTTATAGATGTAAATTAATAGCAATTCTTTACTAGCTGGAGCCTTTGGTTTCTAGATTATTTTCCCCCCTAATACATTACAGCAGTGACAGCCATATTGGGCTTTCTTACTCTATGCAACAGATATTCTGTTAGTTTTTTTTTAATATTTATTTTAGGTTTTAGGTGGACATAATACCTTTATATTTATGTGGTGTTAAAGATCGAGCACAGTGCCTCATGCATGCTAGGCAAGTGCTTTGCCACTGAGCCACAACCCCAGGCCTGCAATAAATATTCTGAATGACTAGAATTGATACTTCTTTTCTCCCCTTCACCCTCCAGTAGGGCATTAGGAAAATAAATCATGCCCTACTGGTATATTATATATACATGGTATTATGTATAGAAGAGGCTTTTTCATCAGTGAATAAGAACAACTGAATATTTGAAGAGTAAATAAAGAATAGATTCTAATTTATTTTACATATCAATTTTGAGATTGCCATGCAGTAGTTATTGGTATGCTTTTAAATATTGCTTTGTGACAGTATATGAATCCTAATCCCACTTAAGTTTTATGTTTTATTTTATCATTTAGTATTATCATCATCACAACTCACTTTAATTAAATATTCCTTTTGTGTTCTTACATAAGCCTTACATTTGTACTGCTGGAAAAAATAAAGACATTGAATAAAAACTTTTATTTTTTTTTATGTTACATTCTTATAATCTAATCATTTCAACTCCTGTATTAACATACGAGGTTTGGGGGATAGCTCATCCAAACCTCAACATTCCACCTCTGGGTCCCCAAAACTCATGTCCATTTCATAATGCAAAATGCATGTGGTCCATTTTCAAGAGTCCCCATAATCTTAACAGCTCCAGTTTTGCCCAAAAGTCCAAGTCCAAAGTCTCATCTGAGGCCAACGCAAACTTTTGATTATGAGCTCCTGTAAAGATCAAAGGCAAGTTGCATATATCTAATATATATTGGCACACAGTAAGCATTCCCATTCCAAAAGGAAGAAATGGGGGCATAGAAAAAAGTGATGGACCCAACACAAGACCAAAATCCAGCTAGGAAAACAAGTCCTGTAGCTCCAAGTTCTGTATTCAGTGCACATAAGGGCAAAATATGATCTTCAAAGGGCTTGTGCAGCTCCACCCCTATGGCCTTGCCAGTTGCAGTCCAAATGGCCTTTCTCTTAAGCTGGCTCTGTCCACAGCTAGCCTCTTTCCCCAGCAGATGTTCCATGTTGTTGGCATCTCTTAATCCAGAGTGTCTGCAGTGCATCTTTGGCTTCCTTCTCAGAGCCTCGTGCATTGATCTTTCAGGGGCTGCCTGCAGGGATTCTGACCTGCTGCACTTTCCCTGGCCTCCCAGGCCTTTCTCTGAAATTTCAGTGTAAACTTCCAGTATCCCTTAATTCCAGCGTCCTGCATCCATGCAGAACTAGCACCATGTGAATGATGCTGAGGTCTGAAGTCAGCTCAAGCTGTAGCCTGGCCCCCTTAGACCATTACTGCAGTGACCTCTGAATGCCTGGACAATCAA
This sequence comes from Marmota marmota marmota, assembly GCF_001458135.2. Lineage (NCBI taxonomy): Eukaryota > Metazoa > Chordata > Mammalia > Rodentia > Sciuridae > Marmota > Marmota marmota. The sequence continues at coordinate 37,639,557 of NW_025999932.1, forward strand.
ACACAGTGAAATGAATCCTGGGGAAACTTCTTTCTAGGCAACCCTATGCAAGCCTAGGTCCAAGGTCTCTCAAACAAGTTTTCATTTCTGCACCCTTGAGCCTGCAATGGGTGTGGTTTTGCTGACTCCTGAGATGCCCTCAGGGTATCTTTCCTTTGTCTCAGCGAAGTACTTCTCTTTATTGATGACCATCTTTACAGTAAATTCCTTGGCCCCAATTTTACCTAGGCTTCTTTGACCAACAAAGTTTTCCAAATCTCTCTGCTTCCAATTTTCACAGTAAACCTAGCTAAAATCTGCCAGCAACACCTAGGCCACCCAGGCCTGAATGCTGTGCTTCCTTGAAATTTCTTCCACCAGATTATTAGTCCATTACCTTNTATTCCTGCATTAACAAAAGCTTTGGGGGGACATCTCATATCCAAACCCTAACAACCTCTTAACATCTCGTTTTCCTTGACCGGCTTGTTAACTCTCCATGATCATATCATTTCAGTAAATGAATAGCCTCTCATGGTGCTTCTCTGAAGCACAACAGTCATTTGACTAGAATTTCTGATATGTTTTTATACCAGAGAGGAAAAACTATTTTAGGAATGGGCTGCAGCTTTTGACAGACTACCTAGAAGGATGGCATTCGTTACAAAGGAAAAAAAACTTGATGTGTGGTTCAGAAGATACTTTGTTGGGATTTGTCAGTCATGAAAGGTTGAAGTGTCTAGGCAGTGTCTGGAAGGAGAAAACTAAAAGAAAAATGTTTAGATTCCCTCTGCAGAGTAAAGTAACAAATCTGAGAAATGCCCTTTTTGACTAGGGTTGATAAGGGAAAGAAGCAGAAGAGAGAAAGGAGCAGGGTCTAAAGGAAAGAAAAGGTTCAAATGACAAAAGGAAGGCGTTTAGGAAGATTATCAGGGAGAGGAACCTTTAATATTAGTGATATGTAGAATTCAATTTGAAGTTGTTTCTGCATTGTGCTGTGTTTACTCTTTGTTAACCTTTGATAAAAGAACTATGTATTAATCATATGTGTTGAATGAAGGAGAAGGGGAAATTTTATACACTTGGGGTAAACAGTGTGCTGAAAAACTAACTAGGTACATGAGGCCAGACAGGTTGAAATGAGCAAGGAGCTGGGAGCTGGTGCCTGGAACCTGGGAGATAGTGGTGATAGGGTGACTTAAGGTGTTGGCTTTAGATTGGGTAGCAGAAACTAACTTGGGAATCTGTGACAAACCCATTTCTTCTTCAAGAATCCAGAGGAAAGTGGCCCATGGGGGTGGGGGAGACACAATACTTAACAGAGGATCCTGCTTTTATGTGAATAATGGCCAGTTAGAGCAGAACTTTGAATTTAAAAAAAAAAAAATCTCATTACTTAGCCATAAATTTTTATCTAATCCTTTAAGCCTTCAAATTGCTGACAGAAAAGAACCATGTCAGCATATTGTGAAGTTGAAAAAAATGACTTGTGGCTGCAAGACTTCTTTTTTTTTTTTTTTTTTTTTTAAAACTCTCTCTTTATTTATTTTAGTTTTTTTTGGCAGACACAACATCTTTGTTTGTATGTGGTGCTGAGGATCGAACCTGGGCCGCACGCATGCCAGGCGGACGTGCTACCGCTTGAGCCACATCCCCAGCCCCAAGACTTCTGATTTTGTGGGCTCAGGATCAAACTCAGAGCTGTGTCTTTTGAGGTTTGGCCACCATTCAAGATACAGCGTTAGTGTCTTTGATGTTTTGAAACATAATGTGATAAGAGGTCAAGGGATAAGGATGTATCGAATGTAAGAGTTGATGTGTTCATTTTAAAGGCAGGTGTGCCTTGCAAAAGTAAGGTAAATGCAAAGTCAACTGTTAGGGCCAAGGAAGCAGCTCATAGAAGCAGAAAGCTTTCTCGTTTGATTGATTCACTCATTCAACAAACAGTTTAGAACTGACTTTTTGTGAATTTGCCAGCTAGCAAGTACTTCTTCAAGTTGGAGATCTGATTTACATTATGTGTTAGCTTGGAATTGCTAGCTAATTTTAAGCATTTTGGGTCATTTCTGGATGTTACTTCTTTATAAAGAAGGTATAGTGAGCCAGCCTGCCTGCCTTCCTTCCTTCCTTCCTTCCTTCCTTCCTTCCTCCCTCCCTGCCTCCCTCCCTCCCTTCCTTCCTTCACAGAGACTGGCTTTGAAATAGTTAAGGTTTCAATCCAGTTAGACTTCGTGTTAGGAATGAATAGCTACAAAGATTACATTTAACATAGAGATCCTTATTTTCCATCTTGTACCTATTTCAACTTTCTCTAATCCTTTCCATTCTGATCCTTTCCTCTGGTAGCAGAACTTGTTTTTGTTATCCACAGGGGGCTTCCTTTGCCTCTGCTCACATTTGCTAATGAACTAAAATGTTTCCCTCTTGTGTAAAAGTTGGATAGAACTCTGTGGAGCTTCATTCTGCTGTTCCCTGGAATGCCCTATGGAAATGTTCCTGTGGCATTTTACTGGGAGGTATGAAAAACATGCTCTTATGACATTTCAAAGAGGCTTGGTATTTATTCTGCAATATTACACTGCAGAGTCTAGAAAGATTTGAACAAAACAGATGATTTCTTTCATTTTAAAATTCATTTATATTCACAGCTATTCCTCTTTTATATACACGTATAGTCATTAACATCTGCATAAATGAAGTTTTGTAATGTGAACGTTTTCGAGGACTTAAAAATTATGAGAGGGGCTGGGGATGTGGCTCAAACGGTAGCGCACTCGCCTGGCATGCGCGGGGCGCTGGGTTCGATCCTCAGCACCACATAAAAATAAAATAAAGCTGTGTGTCCACCGAAAATTAAAAAATAAATATTAAAAAATTCTCTCTCTCTCTCTCTCTAAAAAAAAAAAAAAATTATGAGAGCAACTGATTCTGAAGTATCTTTATATATTGAAGATTCACCTCCAAGTTTTCTATTAAAATTTGGACTTTGGGGCTGGGGTTGTAGTCAGTGGTAGAGCACTTGCCTAGCACATGTGAGGCACTGAGTTTGATCCACAGCACCACATATAAATAAATAAAATAAAGGTATTGTGTCCATCTACAACTAAAAAAAAATTTTTTTTTAATTTTGGACTTTGGTTTAGTGTTTTATCTTAAAAGAAGATATAGTTTGTTTTCCCATTACCTGTTCTTTATTTCTATCTCTTCTCCCCCTCAATCCTTTCATTTCCTTTCCTTCATTTCTTTTTCACTCTTTGCCTTCTCTTCCTCTCCCTTATTTCCAGGTCTCTCTACTTCTTTCCATAAAATAAAGTGAACACAATGGATAGCTGTGGATAGTTCTTGTATTTCATGATTGCCAACATTCTGATATTCCAGTTACTTATTTCTACCAGTTAAATATATCATAATTTTTTAACCTAGCTGAGATGTATTAAATTGTTCCTATTATCACAGCTGTGATAAAGTTCTTTGTATCTGAAACTTTTTTTTTTAATTTAGGATTGTTATTTAGAATTATTTTGTCAGAATAGGTTTCCAAAAATGGGATTATAGGACACTAATTAGGCATTGTTAGAATATATTATATTCTCATCAACAGTGTATGAAAACATCAAATTTTATTATTTAAAAAATCGTTGTGTGAATAAAAATGTCTTTTTAAAAAAAAAATTAACCTTTTTATTTTGAAGTAATTGTTGACCGGCATCAATGGTGAAAAATAATTCATAGAAGTCCCATATACCTTACCTAGTTTTTCCAGTGGTAACATCTTGCAAAACTGTATGACAGTATCACAACCAGGATACAAACACTGATAAAGACAAAACAGAAAATTTCCATCACCACAAAGATCTCTCCTATTTCCCTTTTGTATATATCCATATCTACCTCTCTCACCCCATCAACACTCAGTCCCTGATTCCTCAGGAGGAGAGAGAGAAAAAGGAGGGGTTGGGGGAGAAGATTGTTTTATCTACTGTACAACCTTTTGGAATTGGATTTTTTCACTTGGCACAATTCCTCTAGATTTGTTGTATTTATCTATATTTTTGTTGCTGAGTGGTAGTACTTGGTATGGATATACCACAGTTTGTTTGTTTAACCATTTATCTGTTGAAGAATTTTTGGGTTGTTTACAACTTTGAGCTATTCTAAGTAATGTTCTATGAACATTCATGGCCAGATTTCTTTGTGATTGTATTTTCATTTCTCTGTGATAAATGTCAGGAGTGAAGTTGCACTGATGTGGTAGTTGCATTTTTTTTTTTTTTTTTGTAAGAAACTGTGTTTTCCAGATTGGCAATACCATTTAAATTTCCACTACATTGTATGAAAGTGCTTTTTCTTCATTCTTGCCAGCATTTTGCTTTGTCACTATTTTTTATTTTAGCCATTCTGATGTATAGTAATAGCTCATTGAAGTTTCAATTTGCATTTCCTGAAGGGTCAAGATCCTTTCTAGTGAAATGCCTTTTCATGTCTTTCTAATTGAATTGTTTTCTAATTGAATTGTTTCTTTATGCTATTAAGTTTTGAGGGTTCTTTATATATTCTAGGTAACTGGTCTTTTTGTCACATATATGGTTTGCAGTATATGGTTTTCTCCTTATAGCTTAACTTTTCAACTTATTAACAGGATTTTTTGCAGAACAAAAGTTTTAAATTTTAATAAAGTCCAAGTTGACTATGCTTTTAGTGTCAAGGCCAAGAACTTTTTGTACAATCCTAGATCCTAAGGTTTTCTATTTTTCTCCAAAATTTTCTAGTCTTATGTTTAAAGTCCAAGATCTATTCTGAACTAATATTAATAAGGTGAATGAGCTCCTCCCAGAATTTTTAATATTTTACTATTCTTAATCAGCACCTAACTCATATTTTAATAGCTTTAAGAATGAGTAGTTGATTGAAATCTCATTGGTCTTCATTTGGGTCTTAGTTTTTTAAGTATCCCTTTAGTATTGAAGAAGTGTCAGATTAAAAGATAAGAGGGGCCAAGCATGGTGGCACATGCCTATAATCCCAGTGACTCAGGAGGCTGGGGTAGGAGGATCACAAATTCAAAGCCAACATTGGCAGCTCAGTGAGCCCCTTTCTCAAAATAAAAAAATAAAAAGGGTGGGGATGTAGTTCAGAGGTCGAGTGCTTGTGGAATTCAATCCCAGTAACCCTCTCACCCACACACACAATCAATTGCCTGTGTTTGTGATAAGAGAGATACATGGATGGCTGTACCTCTAAAGTAATGATCAGTCTAATGGGTATTTACTGAGTGCCTTCTATATTCTTGGCTATAAAAGGGCATTGAAATATGGCCTTGAAAGCTTAACAGTCCAGTGAGAAACTGTCAGAGACAAAACCCACTAATTTCAATGCACTGTGGTAAGTGTGAGGAAGTCATTTTAGTTTGACAGTTAAGAACTTGGACTTTGGACTCCATCAATCTGGGAAAATGTTTTGGGTCTTCCACATCGCCTCTGGATAAGTCAACCTCACTGGGTCCTCAGTTTCCTTATTTATAATATGTACATTTTGACATTTTATATATATATATATTTTGCTGTGAAGAGTGAATGATACACATAAAACTCTTAGAATAAGTGCCTGGCACAGATGAAGCACTTAATAAGGGTCTGCTGCTCTGTCAGTGACAGCGGGTGAAAATGGAAGCAGCAAGTGAAGAGAAGGCACTGATCAAGGCAAGCAAAGGATGTTGCTGCAACACAGACAGAGGTACTTATCCCAGAGGAGAATATCCTGTATTGATTTTTTTTTCAATACTGGTGATTGAACCCAGGGACTCTTAACCACAGAGCTACATCACTAGCTAACCCCCCTGCCCTTTTTTGAGACAGGATCTCACTATCACTAAGTTGCCAAGACTCGCCTCAAACTTGAAATCCTCCCACCTCCGCATACAGAGTTGCTGGTATGAGAGGCGTATGCCACCATGCCCAGCTCTGATTTTTTTTTTTTTTTTTTTTTTTTTTTTTT